>NC_092433.1:6308885-6614198 GCF_036169615.1 Heliangelus exortis
TATGATAACTCAGAACGTGGACAGGGAACTAATCCTGTGACTCCTGGGTCTGTGTTTTTTATAAGCTGTAAGGACAAGCTCAAATTTAGGCTATCAAGCTCAAGGTCCCGGCCAACTGTCTTTTCTTTCTTATCCGGAGAGATCTAAACCAAATTCCAACATGTAAATTTCACTGATGTTTCCAAGATGCTCATCACCACAGCCTCATCAGTCAGCCATGCCTTCTCCACTGCTGTTTGAAGGGACACTCAACTATGACATTTGTCACTTCTTTCATGAAGCTTGTCTTGCAAGAGGGGAATCCAGGATATGTGAACCTGCACTATATCCTTGCTCTACATTTTCCTCTAGTCTCTTTATCAGAATTACCAACCTTCATCACAGTTCTCCCCGTGCTTATTAGGGTCTGAACAGATGTGGCAAGCTATTCCTTTGAAACCTTCAAAGCACTGACAGTTGCCATTCCCTTGTATGCCATCACTGCACTGGAAAGGAAACAAAAGGAAAACCAAAGTAATTGAAACTCAGGGAACCAAGGCAAAGCCATGGTGGTGATATCTATGAAAGGAACTTTGATACTCGCATTCAAAACAGGACTTTGAAGAGTAGTGGTAGTAATACAAACCCCCACAACAGCCACAGTTGTCCCCAACATGAGTCACATTAAAGGTCAAGATAGAAAACCCACTGAGTATGTGCCATTTCCACTGGATCTTCTGCTGCTACTGCTGTGGGCTTAGCCCTTGAGCAAAACCTCTGGACTGCATTAACTACAACTATACTGTCTAACCACGGTGTCTCAGCTGCTCATTGCAGGATATTTCATGCTTACATTTCCCCGGCCATAGCATGGACTGGAAAATCCCCCTGGGCATGGCATGCAGTCTGGACCAAAGAATCCTTTGCAGCATCCAGGTTTCTGAAACAAAAGCAAAACTGGTTTGACCTGACCTAACGAGAACTGCCTGAAGTCATCCTGCCCTCATAATTCTGAAATCCTGGTCCTCCTCTACACCATGGACTGTATCATTTGGCATTTGTGTTTTCTAGGAGCTACTGCACTTAAATTATTTTTCAGCAACACCCCTTCTTCCTGTTCCCAGTCTATTCTCAGAATAAATCACTATTTTCTTCTCTTTGACTTCCACAAATGGGGTCCATGTTTTTTAGGAGCTTTGTTAATTGTGCTGGCCCACTCACTTCTGCTTTATCCTTTCTGAGGACTGAGTCCCTCTGGGGGGCTGTAGCAGTCCTGGTTCACAGGCCTTTTCACAACTGACCAACAGTACAAGAGAAACAATCAGCAGTATTTAATAACACACCCACAAGCTATTCCATACAGTTGGCACTGTGGGAGCTGAGGAGCAGCAGATGAATGTGAGGTCCATAAACTCACTAGGAGCAAGATTCCCAAACCATCTGACAACGTTTCATAAACAGGATGCAATCACTTCACAGCTTACAACACTTTCCCTGTGCTCACCTTCCTCTGGGAGAAATGCTAAGACCAGGGCACTCTGAGAGAAAACATGGCACAGCTAACACTGCACCACTTGTCTCCTGCCTGGCTAGTTGCTTTATTTTATTTATTGTACCCAGCTTTAACTGAGCTGCTTTCTAACATTTGTAGCAAGTTGGTACCCTGTGTTTTCCCTATATGACAAAGAAAAAGCAGGTAGCCAATTCATGTGATGGTGCTGGGGCAGCCCTTTGCATGGGGCAGCTTCCCTTCTGTTCCCATCCAGCCTTCTCTCAGCTCAAGGAGTGAGAGCTCCCTGAATGAGGATGAGTGAAGCTGAGCTCCTTTCAGTGGGATTGTAGCCTTCTTCTAGAACACTCACCGTGATGGTTTGATTGCAGTACCTGGCACACCCCTTCTTCAGGACACTCAGGCCTTGTGGATCATGTACATAAACACATTCTTTTGGGAAGAGTGTTGGTTCCTGCACAAACAAAGTCACCAGCACTGTAACCTTCCCCTCTGATCTTTTTTGCGGCAGAGAGCAACTAAGCCTATCTGAGCTGAGGAAGTTCACAGAGGAGCCAAGGTGAATATGATAGTGTTGAGGCCTGTCTATCTGAAAGAAGGCACGTGGTGGCTTCCTCTTGCTCCCAGAAGTCCCCAAGTCTGAGCCAAGACGCTGTCCTTATGTTCTAATATTGGTGTCTATGATAAGGAAGAGAGTGAGAGTACAGGGAGGGAGTAGAGAGGGGAAGGAAGGGAGGGAGAGGAGACACGGGAGAAAAGAGTAAATTGGAGAAACAGAGGGTAAGAATCAGGGGAGGCATGGGAAAGGAGAGGGAGGAAAGGTAGGAGGGAGAGAGTGGGGCAGCAGGAGAGTAAGGGAGAGAATGAGAGCATGATGGAGGGAAGGAAGAAGAGACAGGGAAGTGAGACAGAGAAAGTGAGAGGGGAAAGGGCTGCAAATAAATTTGTAGTAGTGCTCAGTGACCTCTCGTGAAGTTAGACACAGGCATAATTGGGCCCCAGGTGATTCTGGCTTCACCTGTCTCAATCAGAGAGGAAAACGAGTGATGAACAATTTTGTAGAGCTCTAGTTCAGACATTGAAGCTGGGACCACACCAGCAAGTTCTCCTGAAAGCGAGATCTCTCAGAAGTCACCCAACAGTTAACAGTGGTGAACACCTCTCTGGCTTTCACAAACAACATCTTGGGTCTGGCCTTCACATGAGGATTTCCTGGAACTTGCTGTTCTGCTAAGCTCAGCGTGGGATAACTCAAACAGCAGCACCCAGCTTCCTCCTCCTTACTCCCCTGTCAGTTTGTTCTGCTCATCTCTGAATCAACAGGGAGCACAGGCCAAGAACAAATTGTTCCTCACTCTCTGCAGTGCAGAAAGCTTGTTGCAATTCTCAAGCCATGAACTGGGCAGTGGTAGTACTGGATGGTACTAGTGGGATCAGGCTTGGTTCTAGCAGTCTGCAGGAGCCGGCAGACTCAACATGTGAGCAGGAAAGCTTTGCCTGAGTCTCAGCAGAAGTGCTAGAAGCTGCAAATCTAGAGTTTCATTTATCTGTCTCGCAGTTCCCTCCACTGATTCAGCAAATAGACTCCAGAATAAGAAACAGCACAGAGCAGTTGGTTGGGTGACAGTCTGGGACCACAGAGCATGGATATGTGTCTCTGTGTCATCATGCAAAGAAGAAATTACCATAATAATTACAAATACTTACCATTTCTCTGCTGCCAGGTGGGCAAACGCTGCTGTTGAGGGCCTCACAATCCACACAAGAGCCCTGCCAGAATAACAAGAGGAGAAAACTTAATCTTCTCAAAGGAACCCATTTCCCATGCCCAGAACACTACAGAGCTACTGCTCCCAGTATATATCCAAAACAACACAACACATGTATCAGAAACATTCCTAGGAGAGAGTTTCCACACTCTGAAATGAGGCAGCTTTATCACTTACATAAAGTGACTTCTTTGCCTCATGCAGACGCTTGCACCTGACTGCCAGATGGGCTTTGTCTCCATCCTGTGACTCTATCAGCCACGAGACAAGCAGCTATGCTGGAAAGCCCTTTGGGGGGCATCCAGGCAGCAGACCTCATTAAATCAGCAAGTTATGTAGACCCCCTGGCCACTTAGGATTAACTGAGTCTCTCCAAATCAGGCACCTCCTGCCTATTCAGACCCTCGTCTTCTTTCTTCAGTAACCTACAGATTATGGAATCAGGGAGAAAGCACCTAAAATAAGGTATACAAAATTGTTCAGGTCAGAATTGGTGCAGCATTTTTAGCTACTGCTACTGAATGATGGCTTCCTGTCCAACCTACAGGACACCAATGCTGACAGCAAAGCACTGTCAGCTGTGTTGGCAGCTATGGTGTGAAAAAGATCATTTAAGGCCTTATGAAAAGACTAACGTGCTTCTGAATCAAAGGCAGGACAGGTGCAAAGAAAGAACAACAACCTACAAGGAACATTTAGCTGATGGGCAGGAAAATCAGTGCCTCAGTGCCAAGTGCTAGCAGAAGAAACATGGATGGTATTGATACTACCTAAGTTCACATCAGGAGACCTCTCAGAGAGAAAACATTTCCCAGCTACAATTTACACAGCCTGCTTTTGTCCCTCCAGCTGAGCCTGGGGTCTGCAGCAAGTGTGAGAATGAGAGAAGCTGACTTACTGTCACAATCTTGTGTTGCTCTTCATTGCATCTGTGAGGCAGAATGGGAATGATTGAAGGAGGGATGAAGATGCCATCCAAGGTATGGATGATACCGTTCGATGCCACAATGTCTCGCATGTTTAAAGGGATCCCTGATTCATCCATCAGAATTCTTCCCTGATGCAGAAAAACAAATATTTTATCTGCATTTTAGCCTGTGAGACTATAGTAGTTATATAAAGTCAATGCAGGAGGCAGATAGTATACAACAACAAGTGCAACCACACAAATGGTCAAGCCTCTACTGGAGTCACAGGTTAGGTAAGAAACAAACTAATTCAATGACCTCATTTAAGTCTATTTTTTTCAAGCAGAGGAGGAAGCAGAGATGGGCTGAAATCACTGTTCAGATATGGAGACTGTCCTAGCACCAGAGGGTTTGCCCCAAGGGGTTTTCATTCATACTTACATCTGCACTGATGTTGATGGTAAGTATCTGGTTAGCCATTGTAACAATGTGTGGCATCATTATCAGCTTCTCTACAGTCACCTGAAATAAAAACACAAGGGGAGAGTACCATGAAAAAGCAGGGTCATTACATGATTCCCACCAGTTAAAAAAATCTTCTAAGGGGAATTTGAGTTTAACACTTGCATTCCATTAAATACACAAAAACCCAAACAATGGGACAGAAGGAAACCTGTGACTGTGAGAGTTGTTTGCAGTACCACAAACAGGGGGGTGCTGGCAGCAGCAGCCTTGGTTTTCATTCCTTGTGCAAGTACCAGTCCAACAAAGCTGAAATCAAGTCCCCTAACAGTGTCTCATACTACTACAGCTGCAAGTAGGGTCATACTAGTAAGAGGACTTTCCAGAACAATAAGGAATGAAAGCTCATCTAGAGCCATACAGAGAAAATATTTCCACTTAATAAACTTATTCCTAAAGGCAGAAAAAATGTAAACTGCTGCTACTGTACTGAAAAACTTAATAATTTGAGAAGTTCTGAGAACCCAGGTAAGTGTTACTTTTGTGCCCAACAGGTTATTAAACAGTAGCACAGCTTGTTACTATATTTTTATTCATAAATTGCAAGCAAAACTACCTTTGCTTTCTTAAAGTGCTGCTCTTTTTCTCTGCTGGAATTAGGAAAACTACAAGGACTGATGTTTGCTTCTCAGTAAAGAATGGAAATATTTATAAATTTTAATGAATGACACTGTACAACAATGCTTGAGTTCTCACTTTCTCCACAGGTTTTGTCTAACTTTAAACATTTCTCTTGTTTATTGTATAAGGGCATCTTGTTGATGCATTGCAGTGTTTTTATTTACCCTCTCATTATAGTACAGAGCAATGCTGGTACAAGAATCAGCTGATGTGGGTCAGAGCAGACTCCCTTGTATCAGTTCTCCACCTCTCACTTTAACCACTGGTGGTGCTCCAGGAGAGAGGAAATAGAGCAAGGAGTTTGGATCAAATCATTGCTTGGCTGTAACTTTTGTGTTGCTATTAGTGTTTTAGGGAAACTGTGGGCTGTAGAGGTCATAAGTAAGGTACACTCCTAATTAATAATTTAACAAACTAACGGGACAAAAAGAGAGCATTTTTCTGGAGCAAACTCTGTTGGACAATACTTCAATTGCAAAAGCCAACTCAAGGGCACCATCACTCCCAGGAAACTCAATTTTGTGATAGCACAAGCTATTCCTCCAGGCAACCACTTTCATGGTAAACACTTTTTCTCATCAGATCTCAAATCACATCCCTTCTCCTCCAGGGGTGGTCCAAGAAGTAGCCAGCAGCTGAAGCCATGGACACTCTGAGATCTATGCCAAACAACAGAGTTGGCAAACAAGATGCTGGCCCAAAGCACCCCAGTAAGGTGGCATTAGAGCTGCCTGCCTTACCGCTCCTGAAGTGTAGATATGATGTTTCACAAGCTCCTGAAGCTTATTTATGCCCTAAGGAATGAAGAGAACATAAAAATTAGATACCTTTTCAATGCTCAGGAGTAAGTGGAGGCAACTACATTTTTTTTTACCAGCGACTGACAATGCCAATGTACTGTAGCAAAGAATTCACTTGGAAAATAAGTTCCTTCATTTTTTCCTACCCAAAGCCAGGATGAGGGAAGAACACCAAACATGAGATTTGAAAAATCTGGCTAGGCCTATTTTTACTGCAGGTTCCAGCAGCATTCACTTATCTCCCAAAGCCTTACAGAAGCAGAGACATGGTTGAGCCATCTCCAGGAAGAAAAACTTTCAGCAGTGGTCAGATACATAGCACAAGCCATTCCAGCACAGCCTAATGCAACACAGGCAGCTCAGGACATCTTAAAGTACTATGAGTTCTCACCTCAGTGAAAAGATAAATGAGCCTTCCATCTCTCAGCTTATCCACACCTTCATTGCTGGGTACAAACACTGTAAAGGGGCCTGGTCCATCCAGTATGGCAGGCAGGCCACAGTTCTGAAAAAACAAGAAAAGATTTCATTGTGGATTTGGAATGAGTTAGTGAGGGGAGTCTATCAGGAAGGGAAAGGAAACTCTAAGTAACTCACTAGAGGAAGAGTTATTGAAAAGCAAACATATATGAGGCAAACAGACACCAAGGGTAGGTATGTACTATAATGGAGGTATAAATGCCACAAAAACACAGCTCAGAGAATGAAGCCACTGGTGTGAAAGCAGCTAATGGAACCAAAGGAGCACTGGGCTAATGCTCCCTAAATGCTTCAAACATACAAGTACACCTACAGAGACCCAAACTGTATTTTTTTGCCTGAAGGGAAAAAAAATACAATCCAATTTATAATAACACTGGAAGTGTGATTAAACATGCTTACCTCCAGTATAGTTTCAAATCTACTGAAGATCTCCATTGAAGCAAGGATCTCACCAATGGTTTTCTGCAAAAATATACAAAAAGAGAAAAAATGGCTGGGGCTGAAGTGAGGTCTGACCATATACTGGAATACCACTGGCCAGTTTATGTTTGTGGTTTGCATGTTAAGATCTACATGAGACCATAACTCTCAAAGTCTTCAAACCCTCTGTATTGGCCAGCTGACCTTGCAAGAACTGAGCCTGCTGTAACTTGGGTACAAACTCCTTCCCATGCACAACAAACCAGATTTTCCAGGGCTGCTCTTAAGTACCCTCCTGTTTTTCTTCCTATCATCTGCAGACCAAATTATTAAATAGAGACACAATTGCTCACTATCATTAAAACTAGAGACACAGTACCAGCAATACACAGACAAGTTCTGGGCTGGCAGGTAGTGAAGCTGCTTTACCATCTCAAGTCTCCCTGTGCTTTGAGGACAAGAGTTCATTCTGCCACCTGCAAATGAGTCCCAGTGCTGAGAAAATACATTACATATGCACATTCCTGCAAACACAGAGGAAATAGGTGCCTTCCTTTTTGCCACGTTGCCCATGAAGACAAAGGCAACAGGAGAAATGCCCCTTCAACGGGGACACAAAATTTGTGAAGGGAATATTCTGACCTTTATTCATCTGCAGGAATCTGAATGTTTTTGGGGGGCAGAAAGTGCTTCCCACAGAACATGCAGAGACAAAGAACATTACTTCCAAAGGTACAAAGGAATTTGATGCCAAAAATGGCTGAGGTGATCACTGGCCTCCATTGCAAAGTCCATAGCACAAGGGAAGGAAATGTCTGAAGGAGTCAGAAAAATATATGTGTAGTGAAATGAGGCAACCAGGTGCCACTAATTGTAGTGAAATGAGGCAACCAGGTACCCCAGGTGCCACTAATTACCAGGTAGTGGGCATGAGCTTGTGTCAAGCCCACCTGTGCCTGATTAGGGCTGGCCCCCACTGAAAAGGCCTTTATTGGCCCCCTAATCCTTCTCATGTGCAGTTGGGGCCCGCCCTAATCAGGCACAGGTGGGCTTAACACAAGCTCATGCCCACTACCTGATAATTAGTGGCACCTGGAGCACCTGGTTGCCTCATTTCACTACAATATGCTCTGCAGGGAGTTCTCTCACTGTCCTGCCATCCCAGAGAAGCTGCAAACCCTTCCCTGCAGGTACCTGAGCACACAGACACAGAGGTCCATATTCCCCTCTGGATCTCAGATGCTCCTTTTCTAGAGCATTCCATTAAATTTGGAATTTAATGAAGAAAGGATAGTCTTTTAAAGTGTTTATTCTGCCGTCCCATAAAAAATAAGAAGTACCACTGTCTGTGTACCTGTGGGTTTCTGAGGTTGTCAATGCTGGTTTTAGTCCTTAGGGTGTTAACAATGTGCATGATGCCATTGGCTGCTGGGAGGTTTGATTGCAAAACATTGTACAGCTCTCCTGGCTGGTCTTGATACCGAAATGATTTGATGTATGCCTGGATAAAGATAAAAGGTTATTTACTTGTGATAGATCTATAAATCATTGTTCCCTTCAGTGTTCTCTGCCTATGGGTTAGCAACAAGAGTTACTCTGAAAAAAGTACATTTTAAGGGGTGGCCTGTGTGTAAACCAAATATCTCTACTTCAGTTCAGGTAATATTTTGATCCAGGGGGTACTTTTAAGTCTTATCAAAGAAAGACCTCATCTAGGCCAGTCAGCTCCAGATTCACAGTTTGTCTGAGCATGAGCAATGCTTGATCCCAGCTCTGGGTCACAAAAGGGTGCAATGACCATCATGTAGCTGCTGCTGGGACAGAATTTGGAGGCAACCCTGACACTACAGCTTTGATTTTAACTTCTGTTGGCTTATAATGCCAACAAGAAATCTCCATAACAAAGCCAGACCAGCCAGGCTCACTGAATCATAAGGCACATATCTGGTCCTTCCATACTGTATACAACCATGAACTGAAGCTGGGCATATGGAGGCATTCCAAGGGCAACCTTCTAATTAAGCATCAGGTTATTTTTGCTGCACACATAATCCAAGTTCAGGCCAGCACAACTTCCTCATGCTTTTATTTCACCACGTGCATTTCTTGAACTGCTCCTCCCTGCCCTGAACTTCACATCACTGAGGATTCTGGCTGAAACAAAGGAAGGGGAGGGCAGACTTCCCAGATCAAAAGACTCCTGAGTAAACAAACAGGAAAGAATTTTAAAAGGAGCATGAACATGCTCATTTCTGATTCCCTGGCTTAAAATAGTGCTTTGTCCTTTTGATGCATGCAGGGTACATTTATTACAACCCACACCTCAAGGAAAAGGCTGGATCCTCAGAGAGGAAACACAGGTCTCTCCAGCTGTGAGCATGCATGCAGGAAAAGTGCAGGACAGAGAGAACAGTGGATGCTGGGAAATGAGTCAATTGGAAAAGGGGAAAAAAGTCCTCCATATCAGAACATAATGATGAAAAACTCTTTGATAGGTCAACTAAGAAAAATAAAATAGAAAGAAGGGAAAAAGGAAACTGGAAGAGAAAATGTGGTGGTGTCCAAGCACACAATCTCCAAGGAGAAACACTCAGTCTGAAGAGACACTTTACTGCCTCTCCCATGACAGCCACCTGGATATTGTAGCAACTGCTGGTGTAGGGAAAAGGTCTCTTCTCCAGAACACATATACAAGGAAAGACCATTCACAAGCCAGATTTTGGCTAACTGATTGTCTGCAAAATAAGTGGTTGCTTGGGGGTGTCTAGTCTTGAATCACCCCACATTTCACTCTACAAAGGAGCTTATTCTGATTGCAGGAAGACAGATTAGAGAAAAAGGCTTTCTGGTTAAGAAAGCACATCAAGGAAGATATGCTTGAGCTCCAGTCTATCCTGCATGAAAGCAGCAGTCCTGGACTTCAGTTCAGGAGATCCTTTACCTGGCTACTGAATGTTAGCTGATGTCCTGACAAGGTCCACATAGTCTTGGCTTTCACCATGTCTTCAATCAAATGCAGACCAGGAACAATGTGCATTCTGCACAAATGCTCAGCAGTGGTACCCTTTGGGGAATGAAAACCACATAAAGCAGATAAATCATGTGCTTTCAGAAACCTCTTTCACTGAAAGAGCCGTAACATTGCTTTTCTCCTAGGTAATACACACAGAGAAATTCTAAGCATACAAGATTGAGCTTCCCTCTTCATTTTGGTTAACAGGAATAGCACTGCAGCAAATCTTTTGCTTATGTTTGTGCAGACATTCAAACACAGTGATCTGATTCATCTGCAAGTGACTGTAGAAGAATCCCCTAGACAGAAACCTATTGGACAATTTAAAAAACATTCTCCATGCTCCTTGCTGAAGCTGCCCATACACAACCTTTGTTTATGCTGGACCATGTAGGTGGTCTAAGCTGCTGAATTTACGTTTTGTTGCTTTCTCTCTTTTCTGGGCTTTTTATGACTTGTTTTTCTAGGACAATACTGTTGTAATACTACTAATAGCAGTAATAATTAATTATTAATATAAATAACTAGTAATAATGCTATCAATACTTATTTAGGTGGAACCAATCCTTGTGGGAACAGGTAGACTAGATAACTCAGGGTAGGTAGACTAGATACATCAGCTTGATGTATCCTCTATGAATTCAGAAGTTCACAGTGACCTAGGCACAGGGCCTGACACTTGTCAGTGGAGACCTCAGCTCAACAAGGTAGTAGGAGACAACTGATGTCCCTGGCATTTTTAATATAGAAGCTGCTCCCTAGACCCTACACGAGTTATTGCTGCTGCATAGACAGCTTTGCCAGCAAGCAAAGGAGTCTTTCTAAATGGGATGGAAATGTAACATTCACATGGGGTTGGCCTGTCTGGATTATTTTTAAGATATTTACCTTCTCATAGCCAAGTGTTGGCAGCAACTTAGTTGCCACCAGAAACGTAACAGGCACCTTGCCTCGCATGCAATTGCAATCCCTGTTCTGTGAGCTGCATTTGTAGCTCACGTGGTGATTTTTAGCTCTGTCCTGAGAAAATGGCTTATATACCTTCTCATCCTAATGATTGATAGCCTAGTTGTGGGCATAACTGTGCAAAACCTATTCCAAATGAACACAATTTAATTAAAAAATGAAATAAATAAAATAATACAACCTGCAAGACCTACTTGCTGAAGCCTAGAATTCTCAAACTTTTATCCTGGCTCCCATGGCAGTTGTCTTTAGCTCTGCCATCCATGCTGCCCCCATTAATCAAATGAGCTCTTCTCAAGCAGGTGACACCCAACTCACAGCTAGGGCCATGGGCCCAAAATTCAATCCATCGGTGCAAATCTCAGCCCCTTTTGAAAAACCCACCAGTAGTGAAAAGCCACCTAAAGGCTTGAGAATAGTCACACATAGGAGGTTTAAGCTTTAAACAAAGAATGGCCAGGAAAACTTGCACTTCCAGACATTAAAAACACATGAACAGTCAAACCAGAAGAGAGAGAGAGAGGCTTTAAAAATAAAATAATGTGAGGGATGTAACATCCTCTATGGGACTAAAACTTAACCCAACATTGAAGAGTCTTCTGAATAAATTGCCCTATAAATACTGCCTTCCAAATTTCCTCTCTCATGTGTCAATTAACTTTTAAAGGCTGCAGAACTCAGGCAGGAAAGAATCCCAGGAGAGCAAAAATTGCTAAACCCAAGAAAACTTACATTAAATTCCATTTTGTTATGAATCGGAAGAAGAGATGGAACAAAAACTGTGAAAGGTCCATATTTAGTCAGCAACACTGAACAACCAGAAGCTGTAAAAAGAGTGGCAATTTGAAGTAGTTACTTGGCATATGGTTTAATTCTAACAATAATCATTCCTCTTATTAACAGCACGATTAAGTCTACACATTTTTGGCCTGATCCAAGTAACTAGTGCTTGTTTACAAGGAAACAGGAGTTTGGTATTGCCTTCACAGCCCAGCTTGCTTGCTATTAGTTTTAAGCACTTGCCTACAAGATTTCTGAAGGGTTACTGGTGGCTTTGGTCCACTTAGAATCATTGCTAAAAGAATATTCATAATAATTTTGTTCCCACGTGCTTACTACCATATTTTTGGGCCAACTGTCCTCTGTCTTCCCCTTGAAACAACAGAGTGCAATCAGGATTTATTGAGACTATATGCTTCTTCAGAAGCTTCTATGAAACCAGAGTTGTCAGTCTTCACCCAGTCATCAATGACCCAAAGTCCACATCAAGATAGATCATTAAGTATAAAGTCCCACTGCACAGGAGTTAAGAGATCTTCATGAGGTTGCCCGTAGTACAATTCATCATGGAAAACATGCAAGAAAAGAGTGTTGGCAACACTGATACATAGCAGGGAGGGGTACTTAAAAAAACCAAGCTGATCTGTGAGCCCTATCTCTGCTTCTGTCAAGTTAGTGGATACAGAGAAAACTGCAGCTGTCAAGATGGAGAAGGTATCTAACTTAAGTATTCTTTGACATGATTCCCTTAGACTACAGTGAGACAGAAATTAACCTTTGCACATATCATTCCCCATGCTTGCAGTACTTGAGTTCTAAACCAGTCTTCTATGATTTGCAAAGCAATTCCTCTCTCAGGAAGTACCACGGTACACAGAATAGAGCCTTTTCATCTCTTTAGTAGCCACTCATGTGCTGGCAAGAAGTTTTTTAAGGGCTTAGTAGATCTTCTGCTAAGTAGAGGATCCACGGTACTTCAGCATTGAGCATCAGTGCCAGAAAACTCAGTAACAGCTGAAAGATTGCTGAGCCTTCAACATAGGTACTGCAGGTGGAGGCACACTGGTGATTTGATACAAGTGGGTTTGTATCACACCTCTGAGGCACGTTTTCTTCCTTCTGCAGATATGGTATGTTGTTCACCAGGACTGTCAAGTACCTAATACTCATGTGCACTCCCTACCACAGTCTTCTCAATTCACAATCCAAAATTAGTAATAAGAGTTCAGAGATGTGATGTGTTCAATTTTGCAGCCCATGATGAAACAGATCTATAATGAAAAAGGCTTTTAGCCTTTTCTGACACACTCTTGTCCCCATGTTTGCTCCATTCCCCAAACAAATTCAAAAGTCATTTACCAAACATTTTCCTGGCGACATTTAATTTTCTAGCAAAATTTCCTCGTGAATTACGGTCAGTTATCTCACTCAAGAGATCTTTGTAGCAACTTCTCCCATCTCCAATCTCCCCTTCTTTACAAACACAGCTAAGAGACAAGAATGAAACATAAAAAACCATTACAAAACATTTTGCAACACATCCAGCAAATGTGACTTGAACAACCTGTAAGTATCTGCACCTGAAAGACAAATACCAGCTACACCATGTGGGTAAGAGCTTAGTAACCTCTGCCTAATTTAAGTGACAGGAAAAAAGATGCATGCTTCTGAAGTACAGGTAAATTTGGACCTACTCAAAAAGAACGAAGATGTGCTCTCAGATACAACCAACATAAGGACTGTCTCCTCAATCTTGTACCTGTTGTACCTGTTCAGGAGAGCCTATATGAAACAGGCTCTGGTACCAATTGTACCTGTTCAGGTACAAGTAGCCACAATATATTTATAAATACCACCTTCCTAACTAGATATTCAGTCAGTACCAGTCATTGCAGCATCTGAAAATTTGAGGTAATACATAACCACATAGCAAACAGCTCCTGTGTGACCCCAGTTTCATTGAGAGGTCCCAGCTCAAGCATATGAGGTAGCTATGGCTCATCTTGGATTTAATGAGGGACCTCAAAGCTAATGACTTTTCCAGAAAAGCTTATCTACATGTGAAAATCTCCGTCCCGTTTCACACGGGTTTACAGTCATTACTCAGAGACTACTCCAGATCCCTGGCTGATAACCATGTTTTTTCCCGTTTGGGTTTTATCCAAGTGTAGGCTCTGCTCTTTCTGTTTCAGGGATGCAAAGACATAGACATGGGAGGAATTTGACATTACTCCAGCCTCAGAGGGCAGAGTGCCAGCAGCTGGGGAACAGATGCACTAAGGCGGGGACTGTGCTGAACGCTGTGTCCTGCACTGCACTGAGAGATCTTCAGAAAGGGAAGGCTCTGCATTCCAGCTCTGGTCTGGAGCACACAATGAGCAGATGGATGCTAACAGTTCTAGCAGAGTCAAGGAGATGGACTTGCTCCTGCCTTCTTCTGTCTCTCAGAGAAACTCCACCTTTTCTTGGTAACACACAAAATCCTCCATGAAGCTTTCTCTGATGTTTGGAGGGCAATTAAGCAAAACATGATCCTAATCTAGTAATATTTCCCATCTAAGGTGTATCGACTTCTAGGTGCTTTGCTCCAGAGGACTAGATGAAGTCTGGTGTTTCTTTCCTCAGCTTTTCCCTTTCCTGTCAATTTACAACTTCAATTCACTTATTGCTTAAAGGCCTGGGTGAGAGGGGAGCCAAAGACCTAGCTCTCAGAATTAAATGTGGGCAAATGCGAGCAAACAGGAATCACACACATTTTTGTTAACTGATAATACCCTACAATTGCCAACAACTTGGGAAATTATATCTCCAGTTCACATCACAACTGCTGCCTGAGATTCAAAGCATCTTGTGACCCACATACCAAAATTTACAACTGATGTAAAGCTCTACTTTCTTGTTGCAAACAGGCTCTCCCTCAAAAGGTGACTCTGGCCCATTCTCTTCAGTTAGTTCTCAGTTTCTTCAAAATTCAGCTCATCCAAACTCGGTTTCCATCCCAGATGCAGAATATGCTTCTTTAATGGCAATCTTTAAACTGGCTTACCTAGGACTCCCATGGGAATTAATCTCACATGTGGCAGACACGTCACAAAAATAATGCTGGCAGTTGTTGGGAAATACAGTACACTCAGATGAAGGTGTTCTTCTACTCATCCCAGGCTTGCAAATACAAGATGCCTAAGGGAAGGCAACACAGTGGTAACAGGAGCTGCATCCATCATTTTTCACACAGTAAGTTACCATACAGAAGAGCTGTCTAGGCTTCCTTTGCAAAATTTAAGGTGAGGAAAGCAGATGTGGCTGGCAGAATTGTGAGTTCATTTGAAGAACTTTTTATCTGGTCATTTTTCAGACCCTTGCAAGTTGCTGATGTGCTGTTACTGTCCTTACCTCTCCTGGACGTCTGTAAACACAGACTGTAGAGTTCTCTGGGCAGCCTCCATTGCTGTCAACACAAGGGTTTATGGGCTGGCAAATCTTCCCATCTCCTTGAAATCCTTCTTTGCAGGTACACTGATACTTTTGTGGTCCAGTAACTTTACATACAGCGAAAGGGGAGCACGGAGAAGCAGCACAAGGATCCTGAGCTACATTTAAAGAGATGAGAGGTGAGAGTAACCAAATTTCTGTTTTCAAAACAGCACTTACTGCAGCACAGCAGAATTTCAAGGGCCTGGAGAGAAAGAAGTATAAGAAATTTATACTATTAAAACTCCAAAAATTTCCCAGGAAAATAAATTAAATTCAGGGAGTAGACATTTTAAGCTTTTTAAACTGAGGAGTTTGTATGACACACTCTTCATGTTACTCCAGTTACAGAAATGTGAGTGAAAGAGGATCTTAGATTTACTTTTGAAATTCCATCATATCGGGGGATGTATGAAATTGCATTTTGGTCAGCAGAAATTGCAAAAAGCCAGTGAAAACAGAACTAGGTAATCCCATGCATCTTATTGACTTCCTTTTAACAAAACCTAGTAACACACTTAAACTTGAAATCAATGAAGAAACCCTCAAGCTAACTGGTACAGACTCACCAGTATCCCACTGTCACAGTTATTCAGAACATACTTATGACTTCTGGATGGAACCTGCACCTTTAACTACTTGCTTTCAGGACCAAGTGAGAGGAGAGCCAAACCCTTAATCTTAAAGGGATTCCTAAAAAAACAGGTTCTCAAGCATCTACAGTGAATCGAGCGCTGTATACACAGTGATCAAATTCACTGAGGGGCATCAGTGTAATAAGATTTTTCCAAACAGTGGACTATTTAGGGTCACAGAGAAGTTTCTCACCTTGGCAAGTGCTGCCATTTTTTCTGTAGCCCAGCTTGCAGTCACACATTGCTGTCCCATCCCTTACCACACACTCGCTGTTGGCCTCGCACGTCACACCTCTGCAAAGGGGGAGCTCTGGAATCACACAGCAAAGACAATTTCCCCTTGAGCATGCAGAGCACTGATGGAAGACACATCTTACCCTAAAAATAACTGGGAATGAAGGCAAATGTGGTTTCCATGGGGCCCAAGCTGGGGATAAAAGTCAGGGTATATAAAAAGGGCAGACAGCTCTAAATCACTGGCAGCCTAGGCAGGCAGGTTCTGCAAGACTCAGAGAGAAGAAAGGATCTATCTGGTTTTCAGAGAAAGAGGCACAAAAAGATGGGCTTTGTCACAGAGTGTGGAGGAGGCCCCAGCTTTTCCCTCTGTCTAGATCTCCAGCACTCAGATCACCTTCACTCTACATATTCCTAAACTATTCATTGCCCCCCAGCTTTTCATGGGACACAATGCATCCAAGCCCACAGTTTAACTCTTAAAGCCCCTCTGCAGCCACCAGTGTCTTTACCTTGGTCACACCTGGGGCCAGTGTAGCCTCCATAGCACGTGCAGCTTCCACTCCCTGTGATGCCACTGTTGCATTCCCCGTGCACACAGTCACACTCTGCAAGGAAAAGTCCAGATAAACCTGCCCTGCAGGCACAGGGCAGTGCACAGGCACACGCTGATCCTGAGCTTGGACCCCTATTTCCCATCAAGAATCCACAGCATGTGTAGCTCCTTTTAAAAATAAGGCCATGTCAGACAGAGCTTCCAAAAGGCAAAAAGGGAACATCCTGGACTCAAGAAGACAAAGTACTGCCCTGTGAAAGCCACCTTTAATGCATGATCTAGCCAAATATTTTAGGCACATTTTAACCTGCCACTCCTTTAGGACTTCTGCTGTTAGTGTGGAAGGAGAAAGTGTTATGAGAGCCAACCATATCTGTGACACCAGCATTGGTGGTGGTGTGTGTGCAAAACCACCAGGATCACACCAATCCCACCTGTGTGGATACCAGGGAAACAGGAACTCCTTTATCAGCCAGACTGCACTGATCATAAATCACTTCCAAAAAGGCCATGCATCAGAAGTAGCACTGTGAGTATTAATTTTGTAAGGAGGTCAACAGAGAAGGTGGGAGATAAGTGGGGCAGTTACTCGAGTCTGTAAAAAAAAATGAGAAGTGATTGTGCATCACTTCAGGGATGTGGGTAACAGCCTGGCTAAGAAGCAAGGAGAAACTGGGGTAGCTCTGGTAAGGAGAGAGAGATTTATAGTAGGAAAAATGGACTGGTTTGTGTGAAAGGCTGAGAATCACTTGCCTGATGGGATGGCAGAGAGGGGCACAAAGACAAAATGCCAAGACACCTGCTATTGAAAACTGCCAACTAGCATTCCTTCCTCCCTTCTGGCACCTCTCTTCACTCAACCTCCTCCTCCTCTTTTGTTGCTCACAGGTATTACCTGACTGACAGTCCGGGCCAAAACGATTTTCATCTCGACAATCCTGGCAGGCAAAACCACTGTATTGCTCCTAGAAGAGTCCCAGAATGTCCCAGATGTTATTTTTCTGTATCACTGTATTGTTCTACACACTATTACAGTTCAAAGTCTCTCCTCGTATCTGATTTTCTTTGACAGCTGAAGCAATACAGTGAAGAAAACTGATCTGTTCAGTGCTGCTTCTCTGCAGCAGAGAAGATCACAGTGTAAGCCAACACACAGAGCACATGCAAAACACCAGCAAAACTCTGTTTGGCATTGAGGAAACAATGTCCTGATCACAAAAAGACAAGAATGCACCAGATGGATTCCAATTACCACTTTGGAAAAGAAATTTGAAATTCACGAATGCCAATGGGACTTTTGACATTGATTTTACAGGGCTTGGGGAACTTGAGCCTATATTTTAATTGATTTGTCTTTGAATTAAATCCAAAAACAACTTTCTCAAAGAAGGGCCCAAGAGGTAAGATTTTGGCATAGCCCTTCTCAATGCTATTAATTAAGGATACTGTAAAAGCACATCATTCACCAGAGAAAGTTTCAAGTCTGACACTGATCCATTAAGCTAAAAATTTTAAAAACATTGCTCTATACTGTTCCAATACACTGGACGAACATCTGCCCTCAACTTTCTTTTTATGGTCTCTGTTGCTTTTCCTGAGAGAGGAAGGATCTGTCTGCCAAGGTGCAGAACCAATTCATTTGGGAAGTGTATCCTCCAAGTCTGGCAAAGTTGCAGCTCATTAAGAGCCAAGTACCTCAGGGCTCCTTGCAGACACCGATTATTTCAGCTTATCAGAAGGTTAAATCCATACATTTCTTTATTTTGCTTCTCCCCAGAGGCCCTTCACACCTTCCATACCTTCACCAACAATGTCTTAGTGCTACTGCCAACCACACCAATCTTCCTGGAAAACCACAGACACTGATACTGGAATGAAAGAAGCTGCTAATGATCTTCCAGGCAGAAGACCAGCCTTCACCCAAGGCATCTGCACAGACATTATACAATCCCCCCTGACAAAAGCACATCACCCACAGAAAAAAGTGTGAACTGACCTTGCAGATGCAGGTCCCATTTTGCTGTATACCATCCAAGCACGTCCCATGGCCATTGCAGGGATTTTGAGAACCACCTGGACACTCTAGCAGGCAAAAGACAGGCCAGAGTAGTTTAGATCAAACAACCAGCACTGCATCCCCCTATCCATTTCCTCTTCCCTCAAGCACTCCAGCTGTGCAAAAGCAATAGCCTCTTCACTAGCAAAGTCCCTGTCTGCTTATCCAATACACCTAACACTGGCCCAGAGCTGGTGAATTTGGCCAGAATTGGCACAAAGGAGTGATCTGCTTGCTAGCTAAGAAAAGCCTTTAATAAAAAGTCTAAGGAAAAGTTCCAATGGGCCATACCTAACTAAATTTCATCAAAGGCACTGAAACATATTTTGAGGTTTAGCTACTGCTGTGGGCATCAGCAAGAGGCAGCATCAAATATTTGAGGGCAGTTCTGAAGCTCAGGACAGATGGGATCCTGCTTTGCAAAGAAATTGAGCATTTTCAGCTTTTTGTGACATCATGAAGAGCTGGGAACCTGCTCAGACATTCAGGTACCTCCATACTCTGGGGACTACTTTTGAAAGTTTTAGATATGTGATTCCCCTGATGAGGCCAATTGCTTATTTAATCCACTCTGTTCTGAGAACAGGCTCAAGCTCTGAAATTATTTCCTATTTTCTGCATGACTGGAATTTGTCTTTCCATATTCCAGCAACCAGTCAATCAACCACATGAGAATTGCTTAGCTTAGTAGATCTTGCTTTTGGATTTTTTGAGACAAAACAAATTCTCATCACTTGGCGTAAACCTGAGTGAGAGCTTTGTGGTGGTTATTTTCACCTGGGGTTGGAATTGCTAAATATCTTCTGTGGCTGAATGGCTGATAAACTCCAGACTATGCAGGAGCACACGTGGCACACACACTGCAGACTACAGGGACATCAGAAAGAAGTATCTTCCTCTTCCTTTGGAAACTTTCTTAAAGAGGAACAAAAACATCCCTTTCCAAAAGCATATTTTTATAGAAGAGACAAAAGGAAGTTCCACCAAAGGAGATTATGTTATGTGTTAAATGTAAGAGAATTCAACTTGTCTGAAACAGACATTCCCTCCCCATTATATTCTGAACCTCCCAAAGAGATAATGGAGACCTTGTAGGCATTTGAGGAATAATGAAAATTAATCACCTCAATGCATATTTATTGCCTCTTTTTAAAACTGGTTTGGTTTGGCAGCTGAAGAGTGTCATAAAAAGACAAAAGAACTTACCATAGCACTCTGTACCCCAGAATCCTGGACAGCACTTTTTCTCCTCAATTTCCTTCTTACACGTGTGTTGGCACCCTGGCTGGGAAAGGGTATTTTCTCCTAACTTGACAGTGTATCTCAAAAAGAACAATCCAAGATTCATGATTACAACACAAACATACCATGTGCCTGTTAGAGGGTTTCTAAGCAATCCCACTGCAGTGCACTGAACTCTCAGTGGAAGGAAGGACCATACATGCACATGAGGGTTTTCACTCAGGTTAGGTCCTGCCTAAGGATGCCCCATCTATTGGAGCATCAAAGATTGGTTACAAGAAATATGCCAAGGATATGAGAAAGGACCTCAGGCAGTCTGAGGGCAATAGGACAGAAATCTTGGTTGACAGAGGGTTACACAGCATAGAAACAAAGTCAGGAATTCCGGGGTGATTCAACATCAACTTCACAGCTAAAGTTGCATTGAAAGAACAGTCTCCTTGCAGGACTTGTCCCTTTCTGCCTTGCACTAAAGATTCCAGAATAGAATGCTGGAAATTTGGATTTAATAGCTGTGTTATTCACAGATTCTCTATGCAATCTTGGACAACCACCACAAGAGCAGATAACACTCAGAAAAGCTGCATACACTCACATTATTCTTGCACTTTATTTTTGGCACACATCCTTCCCAAAAGGAACTTGGAAATTGTCTCAATAGCACTGCAGCTTCAATCTGACTCCAATGTGTGTCTGTGCAAAAAGTGCTATAAACTGCAAAACTGCTACAGCTATTTTTGAAGTATTTCGACAGAAGAGTGAATCACAGAAAACAGTAGACAATGGAGCTATATATTAACTGTTAACATTCACCACTGAATAGATAGGCAAACAATAATCTATAGTGTTTTGTTTTAAAAAAACGTCCTGGTAAATTCAGTTTTCTTTCACCCTTTTCCTATTAAAGCCAAGCTCAACAGAGTATGAGCAGCGAACACATGAACCAGCAATTGTTGTAAAGCACAGTAGGAAGGTAAAAAGTTCAGAGGATTATTGGTGGAAGCTGGGAGGATATACTAGGGAACTATCCTTATATTATTTTTTTAATAATGCACTGTGGAATTCTGGGTCTGAAATAGATTTCTCTGCTAAACAGACCCCTTTTAAATTGCTACAGAAGGATTAGCAAACTCATGCTGTCTAGGGCAAGTCAAAGGTAATTATCATGTAATTTGTTCAGTGTATATAGAAACTTATGCCCAGCAAAACGCCCACGGGATTTGCAAGGAGACAAAGGCAACAATAATAGGGGCCATAAAACCATTTTTATGCATCTGAAAAAAAACACTCCTTGGATCTTTAGATCTCAGAAAAAATACACGTGCTCTCTTGAAGGAGACACTACTCCTTGGCACCCAAACATTAATATAGTTAGGAAACAGACCTTACCTGCAGCCTCTCACTCCTATTCCCTGGGTGATCTTTAACCAGCCTCTGGGACACAATATTCTTGGTGCTGCAGCACAAGCAGCACACTCTGTATTCAACGTAAACATCGTCTTGACATTGCATCGCATGGATTTTAACTTACAAAGAAAAATAAACAGAACAAAATAAGACCAAAAATAAATTACCTTAGCCATGCATCTTGCCAACCAAAGATATTTCTTTATCAGCACTGCACCATTCTTTAGATGTCACAGGGGAGGACCAGTGCAGCAGCTGAAAGGAGCACCACAGACTCATCTGGCATGTCGTGCTCCTGCATGCTGCTCAGCTTGGATCTCAGCTAGAAGGCAGTAGGGCAGATCACAGCTATCTTATCTTTCCTCTATGCCTCACAGCAAAAATTCTAACCATTTCTAAAGTAATCATAACTGTACACTGTTAATTTGAGATGATCTTTTGCAAACATGTGGTATGTGAGGACAAGCCCTAAATTAGTAACTCTTGCCAGAAGACAACGAATTAAAATGCAACACAGTGTTTCTGTTTTCCATGTCATTGAGACAATCCAGTTCACTGGTGGTTCCACTGCTGTTTCATGAGAGGGAGAACTGAATGCATCAGTCCAGTGTATTCCTCTGAGCCCAGGAGCTGCTCAAGCCAATATTCCTCATGGCAACTGTCTTTGAGAGGGTGGAGGGGGCAGGGAGCATGGATTAAAAAAGAAAGATGCTCTGCACCTCTCTGAACACCTGGACAGCCCTTGATGCTTTTACCCTTGGGTAAGAAGGACCCTGTAAACACTGGCAAGAAGACAGGAGGCTTGGATAATTCATATAGGTGGTGATAAATTCACCATTAGTCCTTCCACCCAGTCTCTGGGTGGGATGTCACACAACTTCAGGGGTTCAGGCTTCCTCCCATGGCTTTTCTGTACCCACCAATGAAACAGATTCAGAACAGATTAAAGACATACCACCTCAGAGCAAATCATCCTATGCCACCTTGTCATTAAAGCTTAAGATTGTATCCTACAAGGGTTTCCTGAACTCCTGGAGCCAAGCCTCTGCATGGAAACATCATTGCTGATTGTAAAATGAGATGTTTGCCACTGACAATGGCAGACTAAAGCTGGAAGGCATGAGCTGTGTTTGCCCCAAAATGTTGCAGACAAGAAAAAAACCAAACCACACATCTCACCTCAACTGTGCCTCTATATGCACTGTATTTCCTGAAAATAAAAACATCAGATGAAATTTTGGGAGGAGGGCTTGATCTAGGTTTTTTTTAAGCCAATCCTCAACAATGCTGTTAGTGCAACAGTTCTTCTGTGCCCAGAACTCTCTGCTCTGGATTCCCATCAGTAAATCTTAGCTTTGCTTCCTCTGAGCTTAAGCCTAAACACATGCATTTGCTCCAAGCAAGGGAGGAAACTCATGGCTTCCCATCAGTTATCAAGAGCTCAGGAAGGCCCTCCCAGATGACAGCCAGCAGACCCTGTCAGGAAAACCTCCTGAGAGATAACCCTCAAGTCACAAGTCTGCAGGGACATCTCCCTGGAACAGTTTCCAGACACACCCACACTCCCTCTGATTGGAGTTGAGCTTTTTCTCATCTTTATGGGTCCATCTTCTGCCTCCTTCCATGCCAATGCAGAAAGCAATTCCTGTGTGCCTGGTGGCCCCTCACCTAGACAGTAATTACGAGCTGTGCATCTGGGGCTTTCCTTACTGTACAGTAACCTCCACTGCCTTTGGTAACAGAACCCCCAAGAAACCTGTTATGTGAACAACTACCTTCTTTGCATTATAAACAGCTCGAAGCCAATCTGAGATCCACTAGTTCCACCTGTCCATGTCCTGTGACCATCAACTTCAGTAATTTTATCCAGAAGGTCAGATATGAGCTTTGCTGATCCTTACTTTTGCACCCCACTGGCACACAGTGCCAGTCATGGAGCAAAACAGAGAACACAGCAAATATGGATGGATATATGAGGTGCAGCCTCTGTCTCAAAAGATCAGCAGTGCCATTAATGGGGTAGGAAAGAAGCCCACCCAACCAACTGGTTCAAGTACAATTTAGGATTCTGGATTAAAGCTGGGCTTTTGAAAGGAGCCAGTTGAAATCAGGGACCCAGTGCCGACAGAACAGCACACCTCTGCCTTCCTAGTCCCCAAAATCCCAGCTTTACTGAGGTAATGGGAATGGGAAGACACCCAAGGAAGAAACACAGAGGGGTATGCCTTCCCATGAGTTATCTTTGTCAGAATTAACACACAAACCTTTATCAGGTTTCTAAGCCAACCTATCTGTATAAAAACCACCACACAAACAGTAGAGCATTAAACACTACATAAAAACTCCCCCACCTTCTATTTGAGTTTTACTTCTAGGCATCAGGAGTTAGCTGACACAGGCCATTAAATGTGTTCTCTGTCATTGTGCTGGGGGAAACACCATTATTCACATATTATACAATTTTTCTTCTCTTTCCTTCATCAATCTGACTCCATTTCCAAGTGGAGATGGACTCCAGGGGAGAAGGGCTGTTATTCCTTCCTGCTGGCATATTTAATTACTTGCAGGACTCCTAGACTAGACAATTATTGTGGAATATCCCCTTCATGGGACACCTCATGAGCTTTAGGCAGCCTTCCAGTAAGATCATCTTCCCCTTTTTATATGGAAATATGCTTTTGTCAGCAGCACTAGGCAGAAGGAAAGAGGAAGAAAACAGCTGTGTGGAAAATAATTTAAAAAAATATTTCCCTTCTTATTTGAGTGACAGAATTGATGAAACAGACGTTTTTCTGGACAGTTTTGTTTCTTGGGAAAGACAAAGAGGGAATCAAGGGACAGCTCAGATTTTGGAGAGGATGAATGCTCTGAGGCACATGGTGTGATTCTTGGGGTGTCCTACACAGGAACAGGAGTCTGACTCGATGACCCTGACAGGTCCCTTCCAGCTCAGTATATTCTATGATTCTATAAAAGAAAAAGACAGGAGTTTGAGTCAGAGGTGGCTGCTGGGGCAGAGCCTTGCAGAAAGCAATGATGCACTGCTACCTTAGCTCATCTCTGATCATCTGCTTGAAGATTCTGGGAAGGAAGGAGTTTGGGGAATAAATGCCCCTCTGATTCAGCAATGATGCCTGGTGGACCAAGAGTCAGTGAGGTGCACAGTGGCAACACCAGGGAAAGGGTGAAAACAGTCTCTGTTCTGATGGGATGATGTTATAAGCCTGGACTGTACCACACTTTGGCTACAAAGCAACAGAAAAGGACAAGTAGTGCTCTCAAACAAATCCAAAACTAAAGGCTTTTAAAACAGAAGACATCTAGCTGTAGCTGAAAGAAGTTAAGAGGCAGGGTGCCTCTGTCCACACCGAGCTCTGTTTTTCCAGGGCTGGACTGTGCTCTGTCCCTGCACCAAACATCCATGTGCAAGAGCAGCCGCTGCCCTCTGTGTTAGCTGAGACATTTGAGCTTCTGGGTGCTGCAGTGTTTTCTTTGCTTCTCACTCTGATACAGTCCCTCAATTCTCAAGTGCTCAAGTTTCTCTTATTCCACCTCTAGAGCACAAGCTGGGGAGTTTTTCTAAGGGCTAGTTTCATTTCCCTCGTTTTCACCTTTTACCTTTTCCTCCCAAGCTGTAACACAAATCCTGTACGGCAAACCCACAAAGATGAAAGAAAAACACATTTAGACATCAGTGTTTGGCTCCAACAGTCCTGGGAGCCAGTTCTGGAAACAGTCATTATCTAATGAATCACCAAGTTTCCAGTGCATTTGCCCTTTATGTAACAGAGCTGTGGACACATGCTTGAGTCATTATAGTCATGCACATTTCCAAGACAGGCTCAATATCTGGACAGACCAATAGCTCCTGGACACACAAACCCTTTGCATTTCTCCAAGGAAGACACCTCTCAGCACAAGGATGAACAGAGAGAATGTAACACAAGATCTACTGCTGCCCTGGGTGTTTTCAACCCTCTTAGCTGTAGAGCACGGGAGGCACAGAGATGGAAAGAACACTCCCTGCCTTGCCCACCTGTCTCCATTCCTCCCCCAGCACAGTCTGGGACTGGCATCCTCCCAGAAGAAAAACCTGTGTGTTTCTCACATCCACTGCATCTTCCCCAGCCCATACCAAGAGGTACAGAAAAAACAAATCAGGCCAATAGATTTGCTGTCATGTTTGAGACATCAAATCAGAGCACTGAGGTAAAATAATTGTAAAAAAGTTAGCACAAAATTTCTTTTCTCTCTTGATGGCCCCTGCAAGGCTCCTGTAAGCCAATGGAGGCTTCTTGTGGAGTCACAGCACTTATATGGCTATCAGACCCAATGGCCATCCTAAACTATTGGAGAAGACTTCATTAGACCCTTTTCCCCCCCCGTATCTCATTATAACCTTTCAAATATTTCTTCTCTTCTCCAAAAAGAGGGAATCTTTTGGGGGAAGAACTCTAAGAGGGTATTTTTCCTGGATTAAGAAAACTGCTCCAAAGGTGATTCAAAACATTTTGCTTCTCCATGATTCGGTACTCATTACCTGACATTTTAACACTTTCACACCAAGCCACACACCTCAGGGATTACAGACATCAGCACAGTGTCTCCAAGCCAAGAGACCAAAGTTTTCCACCAGCTGAAGATGTGAGCCCATGCCTCTGAATTCACTGCTGTACTGGAACCCATCTGCCTGGAACCCAGGGCTCCAGACACAAAAAACACCAATACGGACACTTCTTCAAACAGTGTTTGTGCACAAGTCACCCAAATTAACCTATAAGCTCAAAGATTCATGAGGTTCTTACCTTATTTGTATACTTATTAGTTAGTTCTGGCCTTTTTACAAATTGCTCTGTACAAGAGATTCCACCCAAAGTTCTAATACTGAAGCATCTTTTCAGTGGTCTGTTTTTTTCTCAAGTATTTCAGACTCAAATGAATCTTTATTAGCACAGGCCTGTCCACTCTCCACAAGGTCCCTCTTTGTCATTCAAGACAATAAAAGCTTTCCATAGCTCAGATTTTCAGGAAATAAGATTTCCAAATAACCCACACAACTTCTGAGTTTGCGGGCAAGTTCATTCCTCCAACAACAATATAGTACAAATAAGTGTGAATTCTAGCCTACAGAAAATGGGATGCCTCACCACAGAGCCTAAAGAACAGATCTACAAAGACATCTTTTCCTAGATGCTGCTGCTAAACACAAGAACAGAGATAAAGGAATCAAAATAAAATCAACAAATTGCAACAAAACCAAACCAACACTGAAAGTATTCCACACTCCTCACTGGGAAGCTGCTAGGAAATGTACTTGAAACAAAGGTATTTACTCTGCTGCAAAGTCACAATTTAATGATATCTTTGAAAAATTTTTAATAAAATTCTCCAGGAAACTTATGGACCTGTTCTGCTGGATGCTAAGCTCCTATTATATGAACCAAAAATAGCAAAAAACAAAGATGCCAAGTGTATTCCTTTCATATTGCTACTCGTCAACTCAGTGCTGAACACAAATGCAAACTTAATCTGATCAAAACCTCAGGCAGCTCCCTTGAACCTTATTTTTAGTTCAGTTATGAAGATTATTTTGCAGCTGAGTGTCAATGAAAAAAGGAGTTCAAACATTTAAACAAAGACTCACAGACTTACCTTCTGACTCTGGCAGTCAGTTGTGGGAGTGAGGCATGCTGCTAGGAAGAAAAACAGCAATCCAGGAGGATGCATTTTCATGCTTTTACAGGCAGGACCCTTTCCACAGAAGGGTGGTGATAGAGGCTGCAATTTCTGTAAGATAAGTCCGCCTACTAAGAATCAGCTCCAAGACAAACCAGAGGTTAAAAGTAAACAGGGAGAGAACATTTTTGCACTGTGCTCTTTGGCTGCAAAGCCTTCAGAAGTGGATCTGTTACTTCTAGCATTATGTCTCAATCAATACTACCTTTTTCTTTCTATTCTTTTTTTAAATGCACAAGCAGAACTCCTTAGTAAAAGGTTTACTGAAAACAGGAACAGCTACGGATTTCCTCTTACATATCAGTTCAAAACAGAAGGAAGGAAATCCTTAGTTTTCAACTAATTGGAATGAAAAGAGGTTAACTGTATACTTAACTGAAGGCAAATCCAATGGACAAATTTAAATCCCATGAATTCACAAAGTGTAAGGTAATTTCCTCTTACCACTGATGTTAATATGTCCACACCACCTCAAACAGAAGGTAGACCAGACCACTGCCTATCCCAGAGTATGCATGAACAAAGCAATGTGAAATGCTGCACTTCAGAGCAATAATGTAAACACATCCTATCAAGCAAGCAAGCAAGCTCTTTGGGAAGCCTTTGATATTTATGTAAAAATATTTGAGTTTCTCAGCAAGAAAAGCATCACATTTTTCAGGTGTTATTGCAGGAGTTTCCAAACACTGCTAACAGGTTGATGAATCCAAGGAGCACTTCCACAGCACTCAGGAGAGTCCCAGAATGGGATAAAAAAAATACATGCCAGCCTGAGGTATAGTCTGCAATTGAATTTCTTCTTTTGAATATTACAAATGACCAAGAACTGATTATAAACATATTTTACATATACTTTGTCTCCCTTAATTGCCAAGAGAATCCCCTCAATTGAGCAGTATAAAGACTGCTTCTCTTAGTACCAAATCCTATTAACCAATTGAGGTTTGTTTCAATTTTTGAGCCATTAATAGTACATGAAGGCTCCTAAATGAAATCAGGATAGGAAGCTACTCTTGCCTTTACATAAATATCTGAAAGCATTATTTTTTTTGCCCCACAATGTTAATACAGAAAGTATGTAAGAACTGCCATACTTACTAGTGCTGTTAATTGTGCTTTACCTCTTCCTCCATCCTACAGAGACAGCAGCATGATGAACAGCAAGCACTGTTATATCCTGCACTAACAGGAAGCAGATAAGGCACACGACCATCCACTGTGACCCATGTGAGAAGTACCAGCCCACAGCTCAAGCTGACAACTCAGCCCACTTGGCCTGTTACAGGGCAACTGCATCCCTGGGACCATCACTGCCCAACAGTCAGCCACTCAGTCAAGGCCAGAAGGTCCACACAGCTCTGGAAACCATTTGGTACCCCACAGATCTGTGAAATGAGGCAGAGACAGCACAGATCAGTCCAGCTCTGGTGAGATGGCCAAATGGCAAATGGACAGTGGGGACATTCCTGTAGAAAAGGACATTACTATGGAAGCTGTACAATCCTGTCTATACATAGGGTCATTGTACCAGACTGGCTACTTAAAGAGAAGACTCAGACTGCTTTGCTGCTCCCTGCCACCTGCTAGACATACACAGCTAGAACAGGCAGCCTAGAAGATGCTGGTGGGTTTTCCAAGGATGGACACAAAGATGCAGTTTCAAGGTGAAAATAGGTTAACCTGAGGCATTGGAAAAGACACGAACATCTTTTAATGAATCTGCAGACTGTTTCTTAAATGAATCAAAACTGAAAATGGTACAGGGGGAGGACACACAAAGACTGATTCCCAGACTTTGCACTGCTACTAATCATCACTGTATCTGACCTACTCCAAGGAAAGTAGGAATGGGACAGAAAGAGCTGGGAAATTTTGTATGAATTAAATAGAACAGATTCACAGCAAGATCAAAAGTTTCACAGTTTCCTTATCTGACTATACTTCATTTAAAGACAAGCAATGCAAAAGCAACAGAGAGTAAAAAATAAAGCACTGAGTAGTGCTATTGTAGAGCAGCAGAGCATAAACTGAAAGATCAGGTCATCCATCATCAGATGATGCCTTCCTGACCAAGTGGCACACTGAGTGTTTCAGCCACTGGGTATGATCTGCTCTAAGAGAACAGAAACAATTTGTTGATCACTGCTTCTAAATCTGGAACAACAAAATCTGCATCAACTTCAGATCTACATGGTTCTGGGAAATGGTAACAAGGTGAAGCATCAACCACCTCCACATCAAGGGGCAGCCAAGAGCCATTAACAATGCCTTGTGCACAGTAGAAAGATACCAACATACCAAATTACTGCTCCTCTTACACTGCTCCTGTTATTTTTTGATAGCTGGATTATTCATAGGGATTTTCTCATGGATGACACAAATAAAAAGCTTATGCCTTAGAGGCAAAATGCAGTGGATCAACTGATCAATTATTGGATCTGACACTGTTTTGTCCAACCAAAGCATTTCAATCTTGTGAGACAGAGAAACTGAAAAAAAAAAAACCCACCTATATCAAGGGGAAAATTTACAGGCAAGACTTACAATGATGTCAGTATTTGATTGAAACAGGATTGCACAAATCCAATTGTAAAATATACAGTAGAATTTGTCAGCTGCTTGGGTGTTTGTGAGGTTTAGCATGTGGGCTTTTGTTTGTTTTGGAAAGCATGGAGGTTGACCTATTAGTGAAGGATTGTACTGCAGATTGTACTGCACTTGAAGTCCTATGTGTGTGTCTCAGAAGCATCATCTTCAAATTCTAGCCCTGACACAGGCAACTCCTACAAAACACTAATATCTTTCCTCATGGTCTGAGCCTCCCAAATCATCAGCAGATTGCCAGCAAGCATCAGCACTCAGGCTTTTTTCATCACTCAAGTCTTCTTGCTTTATATACGGCTTAGGACCTCTAAAATAACTTATCTGAGACATGGTATTTTTTTTTCTGCCAACACATCAACATTCAGAGTTGAGAAACTGCTGTGAAGAACAACTCAACCTGTTCCATGGGAAGAATCATCACCTGGGTAATGGCAAAGGATACAGCTATGAACTTTTCCAGCCTCCTGCCTGTGTCACACTCTGCATTTTAAAATGCTGGGTCACCAGCCCTCCTCTGTGAAGTGTGTGCAGCCCTGGCTGGCTTGGGCAATTTCCTGCCATTGAAATCTTTTGTTTAAGCAATCTTTAGAGAAATTACAGAGCCAAAACAAATGGTTTACCATCCAGTCCACAAAGCCACAGTTTCTGTGGAAGCTGACCATTCAATTATATCCACAGTGAGCAACACTTTTATTCCCCTCTCCTGGGAAAGTGGAAAGAACACAGTCGCTTCAGTCTGAATCCTGTGTTAGAAAGCTCTGAGTCTAAAGAGGCACAAGCAAAGAATTGCATAGGCCTCAGGCCAGAAGTGCTTGTCTGTAGAAGGACAGCTGAATCACACTTACTGAGCACACCTCTGAGGCTGTTGGTGCAGAGGTTCACTCACAATCCTACTTTTTTGGTTTTTCTCTCTTGACAAGTTGGAAGGAACAGGAATGTTAAAACTTGCTGATAAAAGCAAAAAAAAAAAAAAAAAAAAAAAGTAAATGAAAAGGTCACACAGCAAATAGGAGACTGTTTCTCTTTCACATACATACATACAATGGTCCAATTCCAAGCAGACAGGTAGAGCTGCCTGAGCACAATGTTGTTGTGTGATTCAGGAAGAAATTATCATGGCTGTATCCTGTTAGTTCAAAACTTTGAAGGGCAGAGGTACAAATGTCAGTTCAGAAATACTGTAACTCTTGGCCTACTAATTGCTATTGACTCTCAGTTCCTTTACACACACTCCTGTAGTGAAAGCCAGAGACCCATTTCCACCTCCTTGTTTTACTTTTGTACTTTTTCCCATCTATTAAGCAGTGCCCTGGGATTGTGCTGGGAAATTCAGGAACTAAATTCCCTACAGATATTCAATTTGAATTAGCTGAGTAAAACTGAACAAACAGGCTGAGTTGTTGAAACTCAGCACCTGTTCCCATCAGCATGACCAAAGAGGCAGTGTCTTTTCCTATGGTGGTGATGCTTATCCTTCATGTACTGTTACTCATAAGGGATTGAAAGGACCTTTAATATGTTTGCCTAAAGCTACAGCAAACACTTTGCTGAGGATTGCACTGAAGTGCCTGCTAGAGAACAGCTTGACAGAGGTAACAGCTGGAATCCCACTCAGTGTTTTCAACATCTTTAATGATGCTGGGTATCTACAAGACCTCAAGGTCTGAAGCATGAGGGCTTAGTGCCCAGCTTACCAACTCTGGCTCTGACTGTTCATGCATCTACAAGTAGGTTTTTTTCCAGTGTTGGCCAGTTTTCCTTCAGCATCTCCTTGGCCTAATGGATTTGATATTCCCCTTTTTTCACATCAATTTTTAGTTTTCCAAGTTACTAAATTCCTTTCATTATCACAGATGGCAGGAAACTGCAGTCTGTTGTGAGCCACTGCTTTGTACCTTTTCCTCATGTTGCTGCTTCTCCACTAAAGATTTGGTATGTGTGAAGATGTATACCACAGGATTGAAGATTTTTACCACAGTAAACATTTCCAGCAGACACATTCAAGCAAGAAGCAGTGGCATTTGGTGTTACTTCAATTATTTTTTAAAAAGACACTCTTTATCTAGGTTGACAAGAAGAGGAAGACAAGTCAAAGGGGCTGATGTAAATACATCACTGTGCAGTGATTCTACAGCCAGGCAGATGACAGAGCCCTGTAAAAGCAGCATGGGAATGGGCACAGGACAGGATACAGGTCATGCTGTCATTTCTTCTTGCAGAGAAAATACTTTTGCTCAGGTCAGCACCTCATTTACTTTCCTTCCTAATGAGATTCATTTACCATTTTCCAATTGTAATACAAGGGAAGTTTTAAAACCTTTGGCCAGATCCTCAGCAGATGACACTGAACTTAATAGCCAGGGTCTTCCTAGGGGGGCACACACCTATGGCAGCTGCAAAGCCAGATTATGGAAGTCTAAGAGGGTACAGGAGATAATTTCCTGAAAAAGTTCTCCCCATCTGCCCACACATGCACCTGGTCATAACTTCAGCTACTTACTGTCTTCCTGTTATACAAGGATTAGAAGCTGTAAAAGATTTTAGTATAAAGGATTACTGAAGAGTAATACACAAACAGGACTTTGTAGTGCTCTTGTAAAAACAAGAAGAGATCAGGACAGTTTCATGTGACCACAACTGCTTACAAAGCTACTTCATTTCGCAAAACTTTCTGTAGAAACTAATTGTGGAAAGGTCTGAGAAATCTTTATGAAATGAAACAATCAGCCAGTTAATAAAGTTTAAGATGAACTATTGGGCATTTTCAAGGAAAATGCATTTAAATAAATCCCTATATTTCAAAACAAAAGATTACATTAGAATTAGACAATAAAGACAACTGACTTGTGCTACGGAATAGTGAATAAGATTTTTCACTTAAACATTGCACTTAAATGAACAGAAATTTGCACTAAGAAAGCATTGTAGCTTCAGTAAGTTTTAGCACAGGGAAGAGAGCAGGGGATCAGGTAGCTGGTGGCAGAAAAGGGGAACCTATTGGCTTGGGTTTGGTTAGTTGCATTTTTCCAGGTAAATATGAATGAGACAGTGGCAGGAAGACACTTTACTTTGCATAGCCCATGCTTTACCTGCAGGCTATTAAGGGTTATTTATTGAAGAAATGCCCTAAAAATAAACAATTCTAATAGCACCATAGATGAAATGCATACTGCAGTATTTCTTGATTCTTCAATTAAGTATCTTAATGAACTATTGAACATTCTGTATATCTTAAAACATAAGACCAAGGAGGTATTCTACCTGTTTCCTAATCAACTTATCCAAAGGGACAGATTCCACGTTTTAAAAAGCTGTGGATTTAAAAGAATTCAAATTTAATCACAACTGTATTCTTGCTGCAATAAAATCTGAGGAGCGATCGTAACTACTCAAACTATGTGACAAGCAGGGGATTATCCTGGTTTATTCTAATACTTGACTCTGATATATGCTAGTGTATTTAAATACATTGGAACAGCTGGGCTTTACAAGGGATGCTTAGAAACAGAACTTGAGTCTATCTCAAGCACAAAGCATCCCTCAGAACAGGCCATACAGATTAGATGGAAGTAGGGTTGACTTATCCAGAAACTTATAAAAAGTGTCACCCTCAGTATGAGAGGCAAAAGTATCTCATTCATATTAGCTCACACCCTAGGTGGTTCCAAAGGACCCACTACAGATTCCCTCTGCACACAAACCATATTGTAAGTGACCTGTTGAGCTGGTAAGTTCTTTACTGGTTGAAGATCAGACTATCAGTTGCCACAGGCTTCTCCTAAGTTCTACCTACAAGAATTACAAATAATTAACAGAGTTAGAAAGAGATAAGGAAGTCCTCAACTTTAAATTATTTTATTCCTAGGATTTTTGTTTCATAAGTTAGCTTTTTCTACCAAATGACAATTAAGCTGAAATGATTATCAGTATCCTTGAGATTTCAGGTAACAGAAGACCTCTACAGTACAGAAAACCTGATTTCCCCAAAGTGTCTACAGTACCTGCCTTAATTGCTCAGTTCAAGTCTAAGGCTCAGGGGGGATAGGTTTCCTCTGCTAAACCAAAAGCTGCAAACAAGTAATGCTCCTCACCTCTTTGGTTGCCTAGAGAACTTCACTGCATCCTGCAAAACAATTTCCCTTTGGCTGCCTGTGCCTGTCATCCTTGGACTGAAGAAACATTCATGTACTCCAGAGTCCAAAGAGCACATCCAAGCTCTCCATGAGCATGCAAAAATAATCCACAGAACTACCAAATTCCCTGTGGAACTTGCCATTCCTGAAGAAAACTCAACTTGTTTGGACCAGACCCTCAGCAATGTGTTTGCAGTTTGCCCTGTCTTGAGTTTGACTGGTGGACCTCCAGAGCTCTCTGCCAAACTACATTTTTGTGTTTTTTCAGAAGCATCAGTTTTAAGCAACATCAGCTGGCATGTACATATCATAGAACTGTAGAATGTCAGGCTGGAAGGCACTCCAAGGATCACCTGGTTCATCCCTTTGAATATTATTGCTTATGAGATGTCTCAGCACCCTGTCAAGCTGAGACTTAAAACTTCCCAAAACATCAAAAGGGTCCTTCCCTTCTTAATTCCTGTGGATGCAGAACAATCTTTTTCTAAGCCTCAGTCTTTGTATTCATAATAGTGAGCAGGGAGGGACATTTTATTGTTATGAGGGAGGCTGAAACTTGCTGGATCTGGTAATTTTCAAGTTAAAAATCACAGCTTGGAAAGCAAATCCCTGGCATCTTACGGAGAAGCAAAAGTACTTGAAAGAAATCCTTCCTAAATTGCACTTAGAAGGTGTAGATCCTCAGTTTCCATGTCTCACTTGTATTTCTGGACCAGTACACACTTGGTATAGAAGAACAAACTATTTTCTTCTTTGATCTTGCTGCATCTCATATTTTACAATACACTCTAGGAACATATGTGCTGCTGAACTGCCATATGGTATCTGCAAACACAAGACAAACTTGAATAAAGACAAGGCCAAAAGAAAACTGTCAAATTACACTTTATTTGTATTGACAAAATAGGCAAAAGAAAGACTTTGTGTTGGGAGATACAAATTCATTATTTGCTGACAAAATGCTCATATACCCCTGTTGGGTATTTTGACTTTCAAGACAATGCTGAGCTCTTCAACCAGCAATTCTTTATCCTAGAATAAAGAATGCACATGAAACTAAGTTTATATGAAAATCTGTCAACTGCTTTGGCTCAAATTTTACTGCTAAGTTCATGGTTGGCAGCAAATAATTACATATGGCCTCAGAAAAACCTATGTAAAACTGTAAGATCATTAAATAATAAGCATTAGCAGCATACCAAAATACTTCTTGTACAAAGAACATTGCACTTGAACATACACAAGCATTTACCCTTATTTACATATTAGAATTTGTATAGAACAGCAAGACTGATATATACAGAAAAATAGTGGAAACCTTAACAGCCCTAGACAACAGTGTATCTAGTGTTGACTCCTTAGTTTTTCCATACAGTTTCCCAGAATGTCTCGTGATTTTTCTCACTATGTACTACTGCATAAAAAATAGACTTTATAAGCAGTTCAGTCCCCAGTTAACACTGAAATATTTCTATGAACTATTAAATGTTCACTGCACTAGGGAGCAAGGGAGTCCAGGTCAGCTCCTTATAGAAAAAAACAGAACTTCATAGGTGCTATTTAATCACTGTGCTTTACCTTGTAGGAGACACTGAAATTCCTTGGCTGTGCAATAATTACCCGGTGAGTTCCAAAGGCAGCTCTCTACCACACAGGATCTCCCACTGTCTTGCAAGCAATGAAATTAACTTCTCCCTGCTTTCTGCACTTGGGATAAAGATGTACCACTGTATCTCTCTGCTCCTACTGACTTCTTGTTTAGCATTTTCCTTTGGGGCACTGTCAGTTTCTCCAAAGTGATCCAGTGTTAAATTCTGCATCAGATCCTGATTCTGAACATCATCAAACACAAATGTGAGGGCCTGTGGATAAGTCTGATAACCCATAAGTACTCTATCTAAATCCCGGATGCGTCGTCCATCTATAAGCTGATACTTATCTCTCTTGGGTGGTTCCTTAGCAAATTCAGGTAGTGGGTAACTGATATAATCTTCATTGAAGAGGAACAAGTCAGAGCTGGTTAATATAAGTGTTTTAGGTCGAAGTGAACTATTGTTTTGGACAGATCCTTCAGCCTGATTTACTTGAAAGGCCAACACGTACAGAAGGATGTTGAGGGACTGAAGATTAGTCAAACCATCCATCTTCTCTGCCACTAGAAAAGCAAGGTCCCCAATTTCCTCTTCATTTGGATAAATAAATTTTACTCTGCTAGAATGAATCAGTTCATAATTCTCCATTTTTCCTGCAAGAAATGCATAATACTTCTATTTAGTATTATACAATATTATCGAATACTTATTTTAATTAACATGTTCAGGTAAGACACATGTAAGAGAAAATCAGGGAGTTTGGTTAAAGTAACAAATAGGAAACAATTGTTGCATAAATTCCCATCAAAACAGTTTTTAATCAGTGCACTTTATATGATGCATGAAGTATGTCTAAGTAACTCATGACACATAGAAAAGACCATTTACCTGTGGTTTTACTCCCAAATTCAGAGTAGAAGTCTTTATCTGCTGGTTCAGGTGAAGGTGTACGTGCAAGTAATGATAAAACTGCCATGAGCTGCTGTATGAAGGTGTGAGTGTTGTAACTGTCTCTTGTCAGGCAGGTGACTATATGATCTGCAGAGTGCCCTGGCAAGAGGACAGAATATAAACCACTCACACATCTCTAACGTAGCAAAAATTTCTTCAACCAACATGCAACTGTTACCAAAAAAGATGCAAGCATTATTTCTCCTGAAAGCATACATCCTTCAGAAAGCTTTCAAATCCTTGGAAATGAATAACAAACCTTAATCCTTGAAAAAACATGGAAGGATTTAGTTTCTCTTGATTTAAAATACCTATGCTTATGAGTTTACTATTTGACTACTGATGCACAGGTTCAACCTTACTACACTTACTACAATTTATCTCACAGAAAAAACTGCCCTTGGTTTTCTTTATTACAAGCAAAGTTTCTACACAGGAAATTTTGGATTTTCTCTTTCCACTCAAGGTCCCAAAACAATGAGAAGACTTTTTAGAACACAGGACTGTATGGACCACACGTAGTGGTGTGACTCTGAGGCAAAGCACCAGCCCAGAAACTTTACCCATGTTTCTCCCATTACTTTTTAAGCTGCCATCATTACTTCTGATAAACTTTAGGGCCTCATTTTCCATCCAAGAACTCAACTATCAAAAAAGTATTTTGCAACATGGGCAGTACCTTATTCTTGCTCTTTATTGCAAGCCAAAGCCTCAGAACATCAGATTTATAGTACTTGTGTGACCAATTCATTGATATTAAGGTTTCCCAATTACCTCAGTTACAAGATGTTACAAAACAGTATTATCAGCCTACTGGTACAGCACCAACAGTATTACCTTAGCTAAGTTTATTCTAAGGAAAAGCAGCAACAAAAAACACCACACTCTTCCATCTCACTAATAAAATCCAGTAATCCATCTAAGACAAGACTAAACACAAAAACAGATCTGGAAGAAATGGAAGCATAATGTGTACTCACCAGTAATTCGGAAGTACTGGTCAAACAGACCAACATTTACTGACTGCAGGTCATTGAGTTTTAGCACAAAGCAGCAAGAGAGGTGGAAAGCACTATTTTCACAGTCTGAGTTTTCTTTGTTCCAAAAATCTGTTGAGAAAGGATAGATGATAAAAAGCCGAAAGAAAAAAGAATTATTCGATTATTATTCTTTCCATAAGCATGCTTTTTCTATTTATATCTTGTATCTGTATCACACTTACAGAAGAAATTAGGATGGTGCAACAGTGGCTAATACAGATACAATTAAAGATCCTCATTAACAGTAACCTGAAGTAGCTGTCACATGCCAGATTTACATAAGCAGATGCATTAAAAATCACTTAAATGAATCAAATGCACACCATGAGCTTCATTAGCCTTTGCTTACCGTTTTGCCTATGAAAGTGCCTTTAGCAAGTGATGCTAAGGACTATGAAATGGCATCTGAGACAAGCATGGCCACAACAAATTAATAATTAATAATTAATAATACAAAATTAAACATCTTTCGCGGGGGGGGGGGGCGCCACAAAAAAAAGATAATTTGGGGAGAGGGGAGGGGGGGGGGAGGGGGGGGGGTCACAAACACGACGCGGGGACAGAGGTGACAAAGCTTGGTCACTGCGAAGGGGTTGGGGACATCGGAGCCACATGGAATGGCCTCTTTGAGAAGCAGTCATGACTCAACACCCTGGGTTTTGAACATGAAAGCCTCACGGGTGTACTCTGCATTTAGCAAACTCTCCTTCAACTAGGGGATACAAGTCAGAGTACTGACCAAAACTGGTGCTTAAACTGAAGACAAACATACAGACAGGTATTAAGTTGGCAGCCATAATAAACATCAAAATAGCTGTCTGACCTGACTGGTGTTCATCAGCACGAATGAAAGAATCATCCAACAGAAAGTAAATGGCTTTTGTTGAGAGAAGCACACACGCCATCACTTCCACATTGGGAGTCTTGTAAAATAGAACTGAAGACCACATGAGATGTCTCAACTCTTCATTTTCCACCTATGACAAAATTTATTTCATAAATCACTTGCATACTTCAATGTTTCACTTCATCTTAGATGCAACTTCAGATTACTAGAAAAATAATTTCAAAATCTAAAGTATCTGAATGCTACAGCCAAAAAGCAGTTCACCTCAAAGGTGCTAAATGCAGCAGCTTTAATGTGAACACAGGAACAGTCTATTGAAAATGTATTTGTAAAAAAAGTTTTTCAGTTGTGCTCTAGCTATTATAAACACCTACTACATAAGCATCTAATACACAAGAAAGATATTGTTAGAACAGACACTGCATACAAAATTTTAATCAACAGAAAAGCAGTGCAACCCAACCCTCAACGAGCTTGGATTCAAAGATCCTTGAGATGACAGCAGCACAGCTTGTCACTTCAGCTGCTGTTCCAACTAGGCACCTTCCCAGATTCTAGCTTGATGAGCTTACTGCAAATCCTCAGATGAATCACCTGCTGTCTTTATCAGCTTCTCCTGGTGTAAGAGAGAAGCACTTGTGCTTACTTAAAAGATTTGGAAGTGAGGTAACAATTAAAAAAAGTCACTTTCTCAATAAGCTTTTCAATTGACATTTTTACTCAATTTTGTCAGTCAAAAAGCCACATGAATTTAAGACTTGTACTTTTAAGGTTCTTCACAAAGACTAAAAAACTGTGTCATGTTTAGGTTTATATGCTTGTGCTTCAAGAGCACCTAAAGCCATACACATGTTGTGCTGTGTCAGGACATATTTAGAGTATCACAAAATTCCACTGCAGAAACTTTTTTCTTTAAATTGACAAAAGGAAAGAAAACAATAATATTCCTTGAGTAATGCTATCTTTGAGACATACACTAAAGTACTCTGTCAAAATATGCCTGTCAAGATCTCAGTCACTGTAGAGGAGAACCCAAAATGGAGTAACATGAACAGACCAGAGTGCTTCCAGGTTCCACAGAGCTTAACTCTTGTTTTTGTTTCCTAAGTAAAATTAATTAATACTGTCTAGTACTGAAAGGTCACAAGGTATCCTTTTACACTCTTGGGCTAGGCACAATACCTCAGCAATGCTGCCATGGAAAAACTCAACTAGGTCATTTCCTTTCAGCCCAGCCACATACTGCAGAGACACAGAAACACGAAGGTGAACAGGAATCTGGTTATCTTCTGCTATCTTCTGCATAAGAAATTCAGATGGATATAAAGATGACAGAGTCAGATGAGGCTTGCAAAAGCTAGAAGAGATCCAAAAAAACATCATAAAAATTGAAAGAAATAGAGAGCTCTTCCCCTACAAGAACTAATACTTCATATTTCATTCAGAAATTAGGAACAGGTAACTTCTATTCTTAATAGTTTACTTTACATGATTTCTCTTGAGCATAGCTGTCAATTTGCCATGACTTTAGCCTGCTAATACATGAAATACAAAGTTTCCTTCCATAGGAAAATACATTTAATGTTGCAATGATAAAGCAAAACAAAGGTAGACAGGAGCAGTCCAGGATAACCATTCATACACAGTACAGACTAACAGAATGAAAAGATACTTCATAAATACTACAGGCCAAAAGCAATTACCATGACAACCCCAAAAACATTGTCTAGGCCACACTACAACTGACCACATAAGGGAATTGTTACCTTGCTGACTGACCATGTCTGTTCACCTCCACAGCGTGATTTCTTACAGCATCTGATTTGCTTGAAGATTTGAAAATAATAATAGTCTTAACATCCTGCAGCAGTGTCCTTAGAAGACTGTAGATTCTGAGGAAGTGGAATTTCTCATGAGGTAGAACAAACACTGCTGTAACAAGTTTGTATCCGATGAGCAGCTCCAGCACGTGCCCATCCAAAAATGAACCCTTCTGCTGGGTGGAACCGTGAGTCGGATGCAGCACCAGTGATGCTAATGGAATCCTATTCAGCTTAAACACACTTCCCAACTCTTCTGGTCCTCCCCATTTACCTGGCAAGGAACTGAAATCCACCTTTACTATGTACAAATGCTGGGGTGTTAGAAATATCCAACATGGATGGATCACACAGGGACCCTGGTCAGGAGGTTTATACACCCAAGAATAAAGTGCAGAACACAAAACATTTTTTGATGATTCTTTGCCAGCTGACTCTGGTTGATCCAAGATTTTCTCAATATTGATTTTATTCCCAGAAACAAGGTATGTCAGGAAACAACCTTTTATTTCAACATCTTCTGTTGAAATGCAATTCAATTCTATAAGCTGAGAGAGAAAGTCTTGGAGGTTTGCTTTGTCACAATACAATGAACAGCTTGGTAACACTGATGTGTAGTGTTGAGAGAAACACGTATGTAAACAGGAATAAAAGTCTTGAAGGTTCTGGGAGTCAGAAACAATAAACAAGCAGTGGTCTCTGTTTTTCAGCTTCAGTGTTAAACAGATTTCTGGCAGAAGAAAGCCAAATTCTGTCAGGTCAGTATATGGAAAACACATTGTTAATTTCAAGGCAGAAGGGATGTGCTGACAATTTTCTCTCAATTTCTGATGAGGAATCTCAAACACAGCTAGCATGTCCTCAGTCAAAACCAAACAGGAAGCAAACTGCCTGAGTCCTTTATGAACGTGAATAGAAAAACTCCAGAGAATTTTGATTATGTCAACACTCTCCACTGCTATGCTGTCAGATGACCAGAGATCTGAAGTAGTGCTGAACTCAAAAGTCTGATCACCTTCATGAAGTCCCATTTCAAAATATCCATCTTCTTTGTCTGTGGTTCTAGGATCACCTGGAGGGCTTCCTTTACCCTCCACAAAGGAGGAGGGTGATCGCTGCACAGTCTGCACTATCAAGGCAGAAAGGTGCTGGATAAAATCTTGGTTTGTGGCAGTGTAAGACATACAATTAAAAGGCAAGATGATGGTGTTATAGGGGTCAGGCACCACACAGTGTTCTTCCTCTGAATGGTCCAAACTTCAAAAGAGACAACAAGCCACAGTAAGCACAAGCTTGAGTTTAAGAACAGTCATAGCTACCTACAATTCATGGTGCTGCTTGTCAGAACCTTGAGGTTTACTCTTGTTACTACAGCTAAGTCAGTGTAATTTTGTAAAGTATCTTCATACTGCACACAGCCATTGATTTTAAAGGCTGGTAAGAGTGTAATTTTCCAGAGAACGAGAAATAAAATGCTTAACTCATCTTCCATTTTACAACACCAATAGGCATATCCTTGTAAGTTACAGCAATTCACTATACAGCAATTGTTGGTTTTGAAACTACCAACTGCATTCCAGAGCTCAAAGGTTAAAAAATTTCCACCATGAAATTGATTTTGGACAAAAAAATAAACAGAGGTAGCATACAATGAAAGAAGCTGTTTTGCCTTAAAGGCAAAGTTTAGAAACAGAGCATCCACTGTTACTCTCCAAAAGCTACTGAGGATTTAAACAAGAATTTATATATCCAGCATACCACAAGTGATGACCACTTCCATACTCTTCACATGAATCCAATAGAGAGGCAGGCTCCTAAGGAGAAGAAAACATCAGGAAGCTATCAGCTACTTAGAGCAGCTGGCAGGGTTCAGCATACAGGAAAAGCAAAGGTAACGCTGGCTCCTGCTTTTTAAAGCTACCCAACCCACTCCAAAGTCATGGGCAGCTGTATAGCTGTCCTTCAAGGATCCTGAAACACTGGATGTTTACTTTAGGCTGTGTAGTTTAAGTGGGAAAAGAACAAGTTCTGCTACTGATGAGAACAGATCCAACCTATGATCCACAGACATTTCAGTACACTACAGATTTTTACTGCAGTGTAAAGTGAGGCAAAAAGCTAAAGGACCATGACAAAGGCCAATTCTACTGGTACAAAGGAACAGATTCTCCAAAGTCTTGCTGTCTCATTCCTTGATGCCAGACATAGAGAGTGTTTCCAACACAACAAATGAAATCAATACAAAAGTTATAAAACAGCAGGAGTTTGAAGGAGACAAGTTAAGGCCATTACCTATTGACAGGGAGACATTTCTGCTACTGTACTAGCAAGCAAATCACCTTCCAAAATGAGATACTGTAGTAAGATTGAAGTCTTACACTCAGTATCTAAGTGGATATTAAATGATGTGATGCTAATATTGGGTAAATATCTCAAAGTCATGACAACAGTGAGAACAATTCTCTGTGCTGCTGGTAAACATGTATTATGCATTTCATTTACAAGGCAGAGCAACATCAATTCACATCTGGGGCTACTACCTGACCATAAAAATAGCTTTGCAATTGATTACTATAACAAAAGAAATGCAGTATCAGAAATAAGCTTGCAAAACACTTCGAAATAACATAAACAGAAGGATGGCAATTACCTGATTTTTACATCTGGAGTCTGGCATTTCAAAGCATCTCTGGGGAACTGTATGGTCTTTAGGAGTCGAACCACTGGACTGCAAAAAACTGCTGGCTAGGACTGTTTCTTCACAAATTATTTCTGGAATAAATACAAACAGCTCTTAAAATCACAAGTTAAAGCCAAAATGAATGTCTAATAGTATCTGTCAAAGAAGTTGAACTGAAATTGTATAGTTAAGATCTGATCATAAATCATTAAAGCTAAAAGGATATATTCTCCTAACAGCTTGAACAAAACAGAGGCAGGCAAATTTAGTCTATTTACGGAAGTATCTTCAATTGCACTGAAGTTGCATTAAAGACTGCTAAAGCTCATTTTTCAAGCTAGGAAACAATTTTTATCTCCACATCTGACATAAGAATTCTTCACCTGATTCAGTTTTAACAGAACTAGTCAGTTTTGTTAATACTAATCCAACATTTTCGTAAATTTCGTAGCATTCTCTCAGATTTCTGCCTGCTTCAGGTGAACCAATATAATACCTATAAAACCTTCAATGAGACCCAGAAGATCTGGTAACTCAAATGCAGTTATCTCAGCTTACTGGGAACCTTTCTGAAGGACTCAAAGCTGAATCATCAGTAAAAACTTATCATGAATACATATAAGAACATTCTCAGGGACATTTAACCTTTTGGCTGTTTGATATTCACAGCATCACACTGGCTCAAAAGAGCAAATCAACACTCAGTATTACCACTGAGCCAGCCAGGCAGCTCAAGTATATAAATGTGCTAATAAACAGGATTAGTGTGGATATGTTCCTGACTTGAGCATAAAAGTGCCTGCATATATCTTTCTGGATTGGTGGTAAAGTTTAGCATGTTATGCCAAACCATCTCACAGCCAGAGGAAATGAGGTATTTATTACTTGAACAAAATACTGTGCTAGCAAGAAGGAAACTCAAACTGTCAGGAAAACCAGAACATGACAGCATTATTTTTGGTTTTCTGTTTCCTATTTAAATATTTAATCTTTTTCCATAAGCCATTTGCCAGTGACATTTAATTTGAAGAATATGTTACGGAAACAGATGGTGTCTAGAAAAACTGCAGAGAAAACAATTCATAGAAATAGCATATCAGGAAAATAATATATTATTAATGATTTAAGGTCTAGCTGAAGCTAATTGCCTAGTGTATTTCCTTTTTCATTTTTTTTTAAACAGGTTTCTCAAAATCAGTATTTTGAAAACAACCCTTGATAGTTAGGCAAGTAGAAAAGTTTCTACTGTTAAAACTGAGAAGTAGGCTGCCCCAGCCCACTGTTTATAAAAGCCTTCCCCTCAAGATCCTACCAAAGGAACCTTATGGAAAAAGACTACAGTAAATCAACCTTGATTCTTTCACCAGTCTTTCTATAAAACTTCCAAGTACTTCAGAAGAAAAGATCCACTTTTTCTTCCAAAATTCATTTTTTCCTAAACATTTACTGTAAAAAGACTATTAAGGAGTAACTTTTAAGCAGTCAGTGATTGCTAGCATGCATTTTAACACCAGGTCCTGTATAAAACTGCAGGTTGCTACACAGACAAACTGAGTCAATTCTGTAACTTAAATGCTTAATAATTTAAAGCAAGTGTTGACTTTATTTTGTAAAAACTGATTACTTTGTCTGCAGATGAAAGGTGATCTAGAAAGGCTGCAAAAGTAAATAAAATAGTTACAGATTTAGTTGCTATTTATGCAAGTTCTCTGTCCTTTAATAAAATGCTGTTTTAACAATTTCATTTTTACAGAGTGAACTAAAAAACCTCTACTGATCTTGCAGAAATCACAGCAATGGACTCCTCAAAGTTCAAGCTTTTAGGGCATGTTTGTCTCCCCTCTCCATCAATCCACTAACTTATTGGTAAGAGTAAACTGTTCCACCCCAAATTATTGAGAATATAATCCCTGCTCTTTTAAATGGCTAAAGTCTTCTCCCCCTGTTAACATTCTAGAGCACTTTAAGTTTTCAATCAGGCAAAAGCCAAAAAAAAGTACTTTTTTCTTCTCAAATGAATATTCTCACAGGTCAGTCTTACAGGCTCCTGCAAAAAATGAAAGATAAGCCATTCTTCTAAGCTGCTGATGCAAGAGACATGCTTATTTGAAACAGAGTAAAAATAATTTTCAGGTGAGGTTTAGAAGGTGCTGTAGAACACAACAGATGTGCTGAAACCCCAGGCTCAGACAGAACACTAACCCCACCCCTACAACTGTCTTTCACTAACCTCCATTTTCTATCTTCCTTATATTTGACAGAAATGGAGCTGTTAACAAAAAAGCAGTAATAGAACATACGGCTTCTTGAACCCTAATTTTGCAAATCAAAACCAGGTAAAGAAGCAATTTTAAAACATGCCCATACATGTCACAGTTTTCCATTGAAGCATGAATCTAAACCAGGAAAATAGACTTCTGCTGGTGATTTCTGCAGGATGATGCAGTTAAATAAGTCCTGTACCCAAACTTCAACTACAGTTAATTAACACTACAGTGAATGGGTCATTTTTGCTGATTCACATTCATAAAACTGCCACTTTCTAAGCCAAGACTACCAGGTCTTTCTGCTTGCTCTTGATAAGCCCTATATTGATGCACATAATGTTCATGTATATCAATGCAGCTTAGAAAAGCAGAACCAAGAGGCTCAGCCCAGCAGCACGATACATACATGATTACCTTGGCTGGAGCTGACAGGACGAGGCAGAGAGGGAGAGGAAGGGCGAACAGTAAGAGAAGAACAGTTTGATTTGGAGCTGGCAGCAGAGAGCCTGGAGTCCTCACTGATCTAATAAAGAAAGTATGCAGTGATTAAAGACCTCAATGCACAGGACATTAGATCTTGAACTAAAGTAAGTCTACAAACACTTTCTTCATGTCAGTAAAAGAAAGACAGTGCCAGCTTCTTTTTGGGGGTGACAGGGACACAGCCTCTGAGTTTCTATTTTCACTTTAAGTGAAACTCCTCTAAGAATTCTTTCAGAGAAGTCAATCTGATCACTGATTAATCACATTGACAAAACGAGCAGTGAGTTTCACAAGCCTCAAGAGAATGAAAACAGGATTTCTACAGTGAAGGGACAGAACAGGTTCTGATAATAAATTTACTACCAAAATAAGACAAACCAACTACACAGCAGACTGACACACAAGAGAAGGCACAGAGGATTTGGGATTCTTTCCCACTGCTAAATACCCACAAGAACAAAGTTTGGGTAAGTAATTTCAGTACTCCAACACAAGCAGTAAAATCACACTTCTGTAATACTTGTGTAAGATACAAAATATGGTTGATACAGTATACTGAATATTCATTGTGAACACCACTAACTCATTTGATCTTTTCCTCCCTACGTCCCATCTCCCAAGCCAGCACAAAAAGGAAGGTCACATAATTACTGAAATTACACTGAAAACCAAATTAGAAAAAGACTGGCAACATTAAAATTCATACCACATTCAGACAACAAAGGAAGCGTAAAAGCTTCAATGAAATCTGCCTAGATCTCATTTCTAAGTCTTTTTTCTAAACATCTTGTGTGCAGCACATTCTACTCCTCTTACAGCACCAAACTCACCTTTTTATCAGAGCTGCTCAGTTTATATTTCACCTCCTTTGCTTTTTGAATAGCTTTCAGCACTTCCACAGTGTCTAGTTCCTTTTCTGTGGTAACCGTGTTATCCAAACAGACCTAAAAATATGTAAAAATACTGAAACCAAGGTAGCTCTACAATTTCTTGTTATTAATGCAATACTCAATTATCTTAGCTTAATGCAAAAGCTATATGAATCTTTGAAGCCATTACATAACAAGTAACATCAGGCCTTGCTCTAACATAATTGAATGCAAACTCAAGACATGCTTGGCAAGCTTAACACCCTCCTAGCACAACTGTCTTTCAACATCAACACCCTGTACCCAGTGAAGGGGCAGGAGAACTTTCAGTTACATCCAGTGGCACAGTTGAATAATGCTAATACAGTTTCATTCTCTGAAGACCTTTTCTGATGCACATTAAAAACTCACTGGATTTTTGGAACATTTGCACTACTTTCCTTGCCAGGCTTTAAAAAGAGACTTTCTTATGCCAGCTTCCAAAGAAGTGCACTGTGGCTTACCTCTGAGGCCCTGTCCCCAAACTGAGCAAGTACTTTGGTCCGGTAATCAGGGATGATGCTCAGTGGATTGCTGGATAAGATCAGCTTTTCTAGGCATGGGAGGTTTCCTATATTTTTCACTTCATCAATCTGGAAGGTTTTAAATAAAAGAATGAATACAGATTGGCTAAATGAAAATGAGGATACAGACTGAGCATTTCTTGCTTAAATTACACATGATAGCCAGGAAAAATAACCACAGGCACTTGTTTATTTCTGGTTTCATCCACTAGAAGAAGCTGCTTGTAATCTAAAGCACAATTTGACACTGAAAATCAAGTTACCTGTTCTATTTTGTTGTTGCTCAGATCCAAGTTGACTAACGAGTACAGTTTGTTAAGACCACAGAGCCTTTCCAGCTGATTTCCTGCTAAATTCAGAGTTTTGATGTTTCCCAGTTTTGTGTGAACACCTTCTAGTGATGCGAGTTTGTTATAGGATAAGTCCAGGTGAACAAGGTTATAAAGATGCTATAAAAGTACAGAAAAATCCACATCATGCACCAAATCTTTACAATTAAACAATACCACGTGTTTGATAAATGCTCCTTTTTTTTGTGCAAGTGTTTTCATGGTGGACACTGACTTGCATGAAAAAGATGACATGAAATTGCTCATTAAACAGGTTCAAGCTTGTACAAAGGGTACTTCCTCAACTGCACTTTTAACAACCCACAGATATAACTGGCAGTGAATGATTTTAGTTAAGAAGAAAATGCTGTATGCCAATATTGGCAAAGAAAATATCTAGAGTAACTAAAAATCACAGGATCAGCCAGGTTGGAAAGGACTTCTGAGATCTAGTCAATCCCTTGATCCACTTCTGCCATGGTTACCAGACCATGGCACTGAGTGCCACATCCAGTCCCTTCCTAAAAACCTCCAGGGAAGAAATGCACCATTAAAAGAATACTTCGTGTTTTGCAGGATAAATTATTTGGGCTTAAAATATTCTCCATGAAGATGATGAGCAACAAAATTCTAAAGCAAGAAAATCTGTGTTCTAAGGTCCTGGACAGTCTGGGAGAAAAAGGTCCCCTTCAAAAATATCACTTACCTGTAAATTTTCTACGACAGACACCCCATTGTGACTCAAATCCAGGAATTCAATCTTTGGAATTAATTTCTAGAAAGGAAGAAAGCATATGTTAAATGCATTTCAGCTTATAAATCGGGCCATACCTCCTTCACTATCAGCAAGCCAACAAGCAAAGATATCATCCAATATATAATCTCTTATCAACTTTTGGTATTAAAAGAGCACTGCATATGATTTAGTGCAACAAGAGTTCAATCTTGTTCTTAATAAAACCAAGTTATTCTGAGTAACATGGTTAAGTTTCACTTTGAAGCTTGGTTTCTCAATGAAGACAAATAAGCTGCTCCCTGTTTAGCTCTAGTAACTACGGATCAAACAAACAAGCATATCTATGTTACACACAAGCCTGGATAAAGACAACAGTACCAAAACCCAGAATAAGTTGAGTGGTTTGTTTCCACAGTTTGATTATACTAGCCAAGCATTACAAGGTAATACAAACTTCTCAAAAACACACTTTGACCCAAAATGTCTTATTTTTGAGGGACTCCACCTTGAATTTCATGCTGAACTTTTATGTCAATATATTTGCATCTGCTTTATTTTGGTTGTAATCTAACCAGTTATTGCCTTGTATTTAAGGTCTGGACTCTGACCTGGAGAATCCTGTCTATAGCTCAGAAAAAAACCCTGAACAAGAAAACTATGCTCCAAGTCCATGATCTCTGGAGTCAAGCTACAGACCTACTTCCCACTTCACGAGAGTAGCTATACTCACATTAGACACATTCTTATCAAGAGTGATATTTTCTGTTAATAACTGATTTGCAAAACCTATCTTTAAGTTACTGGCAAAATATACCATTTTTTTATCCAGTTTTTAAATACGCAGGAAACTTCAGCCTTAACTTTCCAAAGTTGAGCCCAGGAGGATTGGTTTTTGTTTTTTTAAAAAATATTTATGTGGCCTAAAGCCAAAGCAAACAGTAAAAGCATGTTTCCAAAAGTTGGTATTTATGGAAGTGTTGCTTACAGAGCACAGAATGACAAACTTTTCTTCTTTAGCAATGACAATATCAAACTAGTTAAGGAAAAAATCTCCTAAGCATTAACTTGGGCAGCTAATCAACATGAAGTAAATGCAACTTGAAGTGTTTCAAAAAGAGAAATATAAAGCATATGCAAAATCCACCACTGTGTGCCACAGAAAGGAAGTCATACTTTTTTTCCACAGATAAGAACAGAAATATTTCTTACCACTGAATCATCAATTAGAGAGATGCTATTGTGACTCATATCCAAAGTTGTTAAAGTTCTCCAGGTTGGGATAACAGCTGTCACTGGACAACTTGAAGTTTCACCCTCTGGCTCCCACTGATCAAACTCAGAGGCCTCAGGCACTAGGATTTCCTGTTAGAAGACAAGCACAAGATAATATGCTTTCATCTTCACTAAAAGTTAATAGTTTTGAAAACAATCCAAACAAACTTATGTAAGTAAGAAGATTTCTAAGCTTTATAATCACCTAAGATTGAAGTTGTAGGTCTTAAAATGTGAGCTGACTGGGCAAGAATTATTTTAGATCTACACAGGAGTTTCACCATGAGCAACTGAGTCAAACCAGGGAATGTGGAGGAACAATAGAGGGAGTGTGAAAATTATGCTACTGGATATCCCTTGCCAAATCAAAACCAGAGAAAAGAATAACATGCATTCAATTCTGGAATACAATAAAAGCATGAGAAATGTCAGTCAGGGGACACCTGTGGACACTTCTTCCACATTAAAGCTGAGATTCTGAAGGGTCAGCAAACCCTTTCAGTTCCACAATTCTAAAAGCAGAACTTGCAACAAGTAGTACAGAAGAATATGTTGACTCAAAATGGATATTTCCACAAAGTGCATATTTTATTTAATGTGAATCTGAACTCTCACTGTAATCAGGAACTCATTCTTACCTTCATTGATGTTGCTGAAAATCGAATGCTCATTGTAGCCAGAGCATGTTTTGATGAAGTCAGCCCTTTGATAAGCTTCCCCCCACAATGACTGATCTATTAAAAAAAGTTAGTCAGGAAGAGGCAACTCAAAAGCTTCAACAGCATATTCTCTACCAATCTGAGAGCAGTTACAGTACTCCCTTAATATCTCCTGCACCACCAGAAGTTGGCACAGACCACATGACAGTCATATATTCTGTCTCTTGGATGATCTGAAGTGGTCAGAAATACTTACAAAATACTCACTGAACAATTTCTGATATAAACCCTGTCATTCACACTGAAAGCAGATCAGTGAAAAAATCTCCAAATTAACAAGCAAGAGGCACTATACACAAAACTGTACTTTCACATGCAAATTTAATGTCGTGATATTTTAATAAATATTTGGTGCTTTCAAGTGAAAAGTACTTTTCACCAAGAGACCCCATTATAACCCATTTGTTAGGTCTTCAAGGAAATGAAAAGCCATCCTCTTTTAGGTTTCATGTATATGATGGAAATCACATTCTTTTTGAAGACAGAGTGCAAGCTATTCTTAACATTTAAATTTGGTATCATTTCCAAGAAATGACAAAAAACAGCTTCACAAGCAGAAGTCCTTCTTAACATTGCACTCCCCAATTCCAGCACCAGATCAAAGTATACAACTGCCAAATTTCAGATACATGCAGCAGACCTAGCATTCACAGAGCCTCCATGAGCAGTATTGAAGCCATACCTCTATTTGATGAAGTGATTTGAATATTGACAGATCAAAAGGCAAGAGATGCTCCTGAATATTACTGGTTCCAAAAGGTCCCCCTGTTCCAGTGACCTAGGAATGAACATTTAGTTGGCTGAGAGTTAGTGCACACAATCCAGGGTGTCCACATTTGCCTTACACAGGCAACAGCACAAACACAATAGCTTGGGAAGACAGCCAAAGTTCTAAACTGTTTTTCAAGTATGGAATGATTAATGAACCTTGCACATTAACTTTTGTGGAAAAAAGTGCTGACTGATCCAGCTAAATGCACCAAACTTGAACTGCCACCTTGTGCTTGCATTTTGTATCACATGGGGCATGCAAAATACCCAAAATACCATAGGCAAGGCTAACCAAGGTTTCCTTCTCAGCTGACCAAGCCAGAGCTTCAATTCACTAAAATCAACTTCCTTGAGATACCTGGATGCCCCAAGAGCTCCTCTGCAAGGGATGAAGTTCATGGTAGTGGTAAGATTGGTTTGAAGATAACATTAGACATTTGCACACATGAATAAAAATGCATTTAATACTCTTGTGTGGTCACTGGATTTGGGCCTTAGAGCATGTCAGCAGCATCTATGACAGGTGGCTTCCTTTAATGTGAATATAATTTGGGGAGAAATCTCTGATCCTAATGTATCTTATAAGTTCTCGAGGTACCCTCTCACAGGCACTCAGAAAGGGCCAGAAATTCTGAAGATGGGTATTTTTGTAAATTTTTGTAATCAATACGCTCTTCTCCAGCTAGAAAAATCTTCTGTTCAGAAGGATGGCACAAACAACTGAAGATCCACAGGAATAACAGTACAGCTGTGGTTTTACTTCTGCAACTTCCTAAGTCATCCAGTGAAGCTTTGCCTGATCCACTACTTTGTTTCCCCTTTGAACACACAAGTCAAAAGGAAGATTCTAATGTAATAAAGGGACTAAAAAGTGGTTTTGAGCTGTAGCAAGCAGTGTTAAAAACAATTATTCAGGAAAATTCTTTCCAATTCAATTACTTGTTAGGAAAAAACCATATTGGCTCCAGACAAAAATGATCTGTTCTGAGGCCATCTTACACCTATTCTGAAATGATATTTTAGCTACAAATTCAAGGCTGTCTTGCAAACAATGCAGTTCTTGCACTGAAGAAGTTAGTATTCATCTATCTCCCCATTCCTGCTAGCACCCACTAAGATTCTGTGGCTGCATCCATACAGACAGCACTGCTGTCTGAGAGACCCCACCACACAGGTCAATCAACAGGTTTGATAGAGAACTGTGTATTGAAGTTTGGCAGAAAAACACCTGTTTAACATTGACTTCCAAATGCTTGCAGGTGTTTACCATCAGTAAAGTTCTCATGCATTCAAACTAGACTCCAGAAGTATGCTAAGAATCAAGTCAGTCTGAGAAAAACATCCTGTCCACCATCCATAACAAGCAAAGCTCACCTTTAAATACTTGAGTCTACAAGTGAAGTCTAGAATATGACCAAGATCTGTTTTGGCATCTCCATTAGCACATGTAGGCTTTCCCTGCTGCAACTGCTGAGTGACAGCATATAATTGCAGAGGTCTGATGGTGAAGACTTCTCCAGCCATTAACAGCTGCTCTCCTGGAAAACAAGAGTATGAGGGTATCAAACAGTGCTGCGATGATTACAGAAGAAATGGTACTTGGAAGATCTAACCTTAGATATGTTTGTCATTTAGACTCTAAGCTCACAACTGAGGTACCAAAACAATGCCCTTTTTTGCCACTTTAAGCTACTGGAAGGCTACATTAATATAAAGCAGTCAGATAACAACGATTCTGGTATCATTGGAGGCACTACAAAGTCAAGAAAGATTTCTTCAGGAGATTCCTTAAATTGTTCCAAAATGCTGAGTGGACCTCTGAAACAGCTTCACCTGAAGTTACTTTTGTGCCAGAGCAATCTGAAATGACATGCTGAAACATGTTTCACCTATCACCTCAGCCACTGAAATTACACAGTAGCATCTGGCATGTCCTTCAAAAGAAAACAAGCATGGGTTAATCATTTCCCATGCCTCCTGCTGCTAATGAACCAGCTAGAGTTGCTGCAGTTACAGTAAGTGTATGTAATTTTCATTTGTCAGTCTCAGAAAAGGACATTGTATAACTCACTGACCCAGTCTCATTACTGAGTTCTGGAAGAACAGTATTTAGATATGTAAAGTGGCTTCTTGCATTTTAGACAGACTGTATCAGGACTCAGTGACACAAATCAAGCTTCCATACCAAGGAAGAAAGCTTTAAAAAGCTTCTGATCACCAGTAACACATCTTGTCCTTTAAGGACACAGATTAGCAGGCCCTTTTCAAAACCAAAATTCACCAATTCTTTTATTTTGTTTTCAAACATAGCTGCACTACTGTTACAGCTTCTCTCAAAATGCAGCTTGAATCAAAGTGCAAACAGTAAGAAAAAGGTGAGGAAACAAAGGGGAATAAAAAGTCTCATAGTCTTGATATAGAATATTCAAATCTCTTTGTCTGGAGATTCAGTATCACAGGTATGTCAATGCATGCAGAGAAAAACCCATTCCCAGTTAGATTCTTTCAATTTCTTTACCTTTGTGGAAGAGCTCTTCAGCCAATGCAGCAGTGATCCCGTTGATCTCCTGCAAAGGATAAACTACCATAATTGAGTGCTATTTACATAATTGCAGTTCAAGGTTTTCAAAATGTACATTTGCTGAACTCTTATTTGCTGAGGTACAGGGGATTTTCTTAAACAGAAATTAACTGTGATTGTGTCTTAATGTATTTCTGTGCAACTTGAAAAGGCTTCATAAAAAATAACCTGATATTATTTCCATTTCCAAGATGGAAGATACTGAACTACATTTCAATAATCACATCCTGCATATATTACTGAAGGACAACAGCAACTAAAGCAACTATTACTTGCCACCATTAGCCCAATTTGAAAGGGGCTCAGTTTTGAAGAATCTGTTACAAGGACAGTAGCATGTAACTAAAATAGTTACCTGGGTTCAAACCAGGAGGGCAGATTTAGATTAGATGTTAGAAGCTCTTCACCATAAGGGTGGTGAGACACTGGAACAGGTTGCCCAGAGAGGTGGTGGAAGTCCCATCCCTGGAAGTTTTTAAGGCCAGGCTGGATGGGGCTCTGAGCAACCTGATGTAGTGGGAGGTGTCCCTGCCCACGGCAGGGCAGCTGGAATTAGATGATCTTAAAGGTCCCTTCCAACCATGAAAATTCTAGGATTCTGGTGTTCTTCAGATTTTAACATGAAGACCAGTCTACTGCATCAAGCACTCAATTTTTCCTCAGAATATCACTAATTCACAGAAAAACTTTATATTAACAGATTTACAGGGAATAAGAAAAACATCAAAAGTAGTAGGTTTTCTAGACTTAAGTCCTATTATGCTTTCTTCAGAGTAAACAGAAAACCCCTTTTCTCCATTCTCCATCTTCTCCACCCAGAAACTCCATTCCAATGCTTAAACTCCATTCTAGGCACTGAGAGCTACAGGAGGAAAAGAGGCTGAAAAGTGTCAATGCAGGGATTTATTTCTAAATCTGAAGATGCACAAAGATCACTATAAGTATTTCCCATCTGGGTATAACTCTTTCCACAAAAAGCAAATGCTCTGTGGAAGTCTAGAACTAGTTCTGAGCATTTCCAACAGTTCTTTCTCACAGGCAGACAAAAACAACAGAATAGAACTATCTGTGATACTGAAGCTTCCCCTAGACACAGGCATCTCATTTCCAGGTAATGGCAAAGAATAAACAGATATTATGGATCATCACAAAATAAATATTTGATGAGTTTACTTTGCTGACAAATCCCTCATGATTCACAACAAGGGAACAAATCCACACAACATCTGCAGCAGACAGCTGAGCTCTTTGATGAGGCAAACATTTCAGAACAGCACATTCTCAGTATAACTGAAAACCCACTCACTGAGGATGAACAATGCCTCCACACTACAGTTTTGAGAACAACAAGCTAGAAATTGTATTCCAAACAAAATTCAACAATTCTGACTCTCATTTCAGTATGCCAATTACACTTATCTGCAATGGAGACTTAATGGAAAACTATACTCTGTATCCCTTTCATCATCTGGGACACAGAGCAGAATTTTTTTTCTATACATTATAGATGTATAATTGAAACAAGAATATGACTTGGACTGGTCAGTGATTAGCAGGCAAATAAAGCAGTTTTATTCCTCTGTCAGATCTACAAGAGACCTTTGTCTCAGCTCTAACTGCTTATATGCACCAAATCCACAGAGGTCCACTGTTTGCAGGTGTCTCTGAACAGCATTTTGTGGGTACTCAATTCTTTTCTGATAAAAGCTTCTATCTGCAAGTTAAAAACCAAATCTTCTAAGATGACAAAGTACAAGACAGTGCAACAAAGTAAGCATTCCCGTATCACTGCAGACATCTAATTCAATGTCAAAGTAACAACCATGTTCTACACTACTGTCACATGCAACTGGCTTTTCCCCTTGACACATAGAAGCTTCCAAGTAGTTTAAATATATTTACAATAGGTGTTTCTACTCCATTTGATTCTATTTAACTGGGAAATAAAATTAAATAATCCCTACTAGAAATACTGCAAATAAGAGTAGACAAAAAAATATCACAGCCTTCCTATATAAACTAATGAGGCAATATCAGGGCTCAAGCATGGACATGGGTTGTTTGTAACAAAGACATTTTAAAAGATCAAAGTTCTTCAGTAAGGTCATTTTCCAGTAGAATCACTGTGTTAAATATTTAGCATTTCTGCTGAATAAGTAGCTTTTTTTGTAAATATTTAAAAGTATTCTAAAGTTCCAAGCAAAACCAATTCAGTTTATATGTCAAGCCAGACTCAAAGCAAAGGCAGACTAAGCAACAACTTTGCTCTTAAAACACACAGTACAGAAACAGGGAAGCATTCATATCCAAATAATGCTAGTTCTTTCAAAAAGCAAAAAAGGATGAGACTCACATAAAGAGGAAATAAAATAGTCTAACTGAAAAACAAGAGAAGGACTAGGAGGAATTTCTGGCAGCATAAAAACCTTTGTTCCAGTTACAGCACTAAAACATTAAATAACAGAGATCATTTAAAAGAAAGAGTAGCCAGAAAAATTAGGTAACTTCCTGGTGATCAGATGTTTGCTCCATCTGAACAGAATTGTCCCTATGTTATCATGCTCATTTTTAGTACATTTAAAACATTTAATCCATTTTAGAGGGTTTGATTGTGACAAACTATTGCTTCTCACTCAAACGTGCAGGGCAGTAGCAACATTATGAAGTAAAACCTTCTGTTCATTTAAGTCATACTCTAAAGTCTCAACAAGATAATTATGTTCACTAATGTAACTAAACCAGCTTTTTCTTTGTTGCTCAAGCTTAATTATAACACCTAACGGACCACTTGTGACTCGTTTCTGAAGTCTTTTATGAAACAATGAAGCAATCACAGCACATCCCACTCCAAAGCAATTACTGCTCCTCCTTTCCACTGAACTCTCCAGTGCATTTTTTTTTTTCATTCTCCCCCTTACATGGATACGATGCCACACGGCAAAAAAGGCCTAATTACACACAAGAGATGAACAAATTAATTGAAATCTGAACACAGAAGCAAGCCCTTGCTTATTACTTCAGCATCCTTTAGTGTAATGTCCAGTGTGCTGGCTGGAGCTATTTCTCTAGAGGACACTCCATTAGTGTGCTTCTCACAAAGCAGCACCATTTTTCTTCATTTGGGAAGAAAATGGGAACTGTTTCAGTGTGAACCACAGCTCTAACCATTAACTGCTAAGTAGGGGTGTGTGTGGATCACTTACACAATGTTCCTTGGGAGAGCACTATTGACTTCAGCCTAACAACCATTTCAGATTCAGATTTATTTACACCCTCCAAACTATCCTGCCAGCATTTGTTTTCTCCTCTTCGAGACACTGACCACGGTACCTGCCAGCACAGTATCTACTGCAATAAAAAGTGGTGTCAAAAACCTTAAAAATACGCTTTGTTCATTACATTGTGCAAAATGCTGAAAAAGAGCAGTTTCAGCTATCTTGTGAAGGTTCCATACAATTCTCTCCAAGTCAGAGACCTGGAGAAAGACACTTACATATAAATGGAAGTGTAGGAAGTGTGACAAAACTTTTGGAGTAGTAACAGGGAACTTGACTAGCAAGGTTTGCAGATAGATCTCTAATTCCTTTTGTCTTTTCTCCACCAGGCTTTTGGAATTTTTTCCAATCATCTTCTTAGGAGGTAACAGATTTTTATCTATTTTCTTTTCTGAAACAAGCTGAAAGACAGACTACAGTTATTACATGACTCACCATCTGAACTTGCACAAAAGATGCAATGGAACACACTAAGAGCATGTTGCCTGATCCTGGTAAGACCCCCCCAAAAATTACTTCAGTAAATTTACCTATGAACTTCGAGTATTAGGTATTTTCAGAAAGAATACTTTTCCATACAATAATAACTTCAAGAATGGTGTTTTCTGAGAGAATTACAGCACCACAGGACAGAATGGGGCTAAGGTGATAAAACAATGAAATAACCAGTGTGTTTCTGAGAAAGCAGCCTCATCTTGAATATTGTGGGCTTTCCCTCATTTTCATTTTTAATCAGCATTGGTTTTTAACTGCTATTATGGACAATTTTATCATTCATTCCTCCCAGAACAGTGTTTGCTCCAATCCAGCTTTTGGTTACCAGATCACCTAACAATAAACACCTCACTTGGCAAAAAGTTTTTATGACTAAACCTGAACTCCATCCTGTGATACAAATTTCTGCACAAGGCTAAAGTTGTCCAGGACAACTTCTCCCCCAGTTCAGGAGGGGAATGTAACAGTATTTTTCATACAAAAAGGATTTAGTCTGCAGTTCAGGTAATACCTGGCAGATACCTAGCTCTTTATCAAAGAAAAAATTTATGTCCCGTACAACAGGACTACACAAACTGTACAGTGCTTTGCAAGAGACCCAGACCACAGTTTTAATCCCCTTACCTTTTCATGCAGGTCATGGAAATCACTGTAACGATGTTTGACTGTCCACTGATGATTGCCAACACTGACCTGAATAATGTACACCTGAAAGGAGGAAATAAAAAGTAAGGGAAATGCAAAGCATTTGTCCTAAAGAGAAGTTGACTGTGAGATATGCTGGTTAATGCAACACTATATGGTGATTCTGCATTCTTAAAGTATCAGAGTTAACTAAAAGCTAATCCAAACCCTAGGGTGACTTTGCTGATGTAGGATACCTATTCTCATTCACAAGGCTGCTCCACACAGAAAACAAACAGGCAAATGCCTCTTCATGTATAGCAATGGCTTTTGCTTTTGTAGCCCAAAGGTTGCAATAGCCAGGATCTCTAAGCTACTTCTTTTTCTAAAGATTTCTCCTAGCTAAATTCAGTATTCATAGCCATCTACAAACCCCAGATGATGCCATCCCTTCTTCCTTCTAAGTAGTTCTGCAACAGTGGGAGGAACTTGGCAACATCCTGCTGTCACTTCAGGGTTAAGCAGCAAACTTGATCTTAGCCCTTCAGAAATTTGGCCAAACCTGTTGCTTGATGTTTACTTATTCCTTTTAGGGTAAATAAAGCACACAATACAGCTTCCTGAGAGTTACTGTGCCCAAGAATCTCTACAATTACTGAAAACAACTAAATGTTTCTTCACACAAAACTAAATTTTAGTTGTGCATGTACCATACAATTCAAGATTTTCATTACAGGTGACTTTCCAGATTGAACAATACTGGTTCTGCAGGAAACTCACAGTAACCTTTGGCTATGCCAGAAGCAAGCCATCTCAAAAAAATTGTAAAGGTACAACATAAAACACAAAGTAGAAAACAAACAAGGCTTAGCAAAACCAGTTCTACAGCTACTTGAAAACAACAAATTAAACAAACTGTGTTATCCAATCCAGCTGTACTTGTTGGGGAAAACACCAATTCATAATCAAATCTTGAAAAGATTTAATACATTTGAGAACTCACTACCACAGATTACAAAGATCTGACTCAGCTGCTACAAGAATGATGCACATCTAGTTGCCAAACCCACTTGAGGAAACTAAAAGCATCACGAGTTTCAATTTTTGTAAAAGACCAGTTTTTACTTAGTACAGACCAGCACATTACCAAACATTAAACAATTAATTCTAGAAGATCTACTGTATCTTATACCAACTACATTTTTGTAAGCATTTGACAATGTCTTGCTGAACAGAAACCAAGTCCTACACAGAACTGAGCCAAGATGTCTGACTAGAGCATACAGCAAGTGACACATCAGTGTTCTGATGAGCACTGAGAACAGATGAATGCCTACACGGAATTACAGTCTCAATTAAGGCCTGTGACTGCCTTCCCACCATGTTGTGTTGGGAAATTGCAGATCAGGATTATTCATTGTGCCAGTGACAAACTAGAACAGGAATAACCTGAGCAATTCAAAAATCTCGTAACACTGAGGAAAGCAAGGGCAGACGCAAAGAAACCAGAAAATTAAAGTCAGAACTAAAGAAATACTACATTTAGAAGCCATAATAAAAAGACTATTCATTTTCAAAACTAGCTGTGGTAAATTAAGGCAGATCAAGCAGTATAGCTGAAGGCAATAGAGATTGAATAGACAAGGCATAAAACCTCAGACTAGACAGTGTAAACACAGTGCACTTCACAGGCCCCAACTGACAGCTCATAAGACAAGGAGGGAGTGTCCCTCTTCTCTATATAATACAGTCAAAGCAAATCTGTAATAAAGATTTTTGCTGAAATGGCAAGCACTGACCACTTCTAGAAACAAAGCACTGAGCCAAATGGATAGTCTGGTCAGGAGACTACCTGTTGAAGTGAGTGCTTACACCCTGTGATATAATCCCTCAAATTAAGACTTAAAAAAACCATAGCATTCCCCATGTGTAGCAGAGCTGGCAGTAAGTATTCATCCCTCAAACAGCATCAGCATGCAGGATGACAGCAACTGGTTTCACATCAATCCAAAAACTGCCATTACCTTGAAGAATAAACACAAATGCAGTATGCTCATGTATTCCAAAGACTTGTTTCAACACAGAAATCAATCATCTTAAAGCAAAAACCTCCCTAAGTGTCTAAAAAAGCCACATATGTAAGCTCAGCTTCAACTAATATTGAGTGCACTAATATGACAAGGTTGACAGCTTAAGATTCTTCAAGGACTGCCTACCTGTCAAGCCAGCTGCTGGAAGGCATATGTGGATAGATAATGAAATTCTCTACATTGCACTGTCTCCCAGACAAAATTACCATGTGAAATCTCCCCCCATATTTATGCCATAAACTGCATTTCTGCTGAGCTAAAATGCAAAAGTGTTTACTTTCACAAGTCTTCCCCCCACAGTATCTCTACCAAGCTCTGTGCAATATATTTTGTACATCTTTCTATACTTCAGTCACTTTAAGTTCTACTTTGTGAAGTGTTTAGCATATCTGTAGTGCTGTACATTTTTACCTTCTAACCAAACTCTTTCCAGTTAAGTAGTCACACCACCAAACAGCATGCCTACATCTACCAGAATTTTTTAACATGTATAATTTAAAAAAAACAACAGCTCAGCTGTTAAATGAGCAGCAGTGATTCCAGACTGCCTTTTGTTCGCTTCCTGTACACATTACAAAAACCTGTCCATCCCACTTTACATGGAAACCCAGCATTTTTACAGTAGCCCTCATCCAACTTCACACAGGTCTCTACTGTCAAGAAGACAGCAACCCACTTAACAGATGACTGACAGTGCTGCCCACAGGCAGCCTGGGACACAGGTGTGACTGCAGCCAGTAGGTCCCAAATGCCACAGCAGTGATGTAACCACATCTCCTCAAGCAGTCAGTTTACACCCATTCAAGGAAGCCACAGCATTTTCCTTAAATATCAAAGCTAGCGTATTAAAAACAACTGCAGAAGACAGGAAAAGCAGGAAGACAATTCTAGGCCAAGCAAATTAATAGCAGGAAATAAATAAAGCACTGGCAGCCTTGAGGCCTTCTAGCTATGAGCCGGTCTTCAGTCAGCATTTATCTGGACAGGCACATGCAGGAGAAATACCTAGTACAAGTGATCATAGTTTTCTATTCCCACAGAAAAAAACCCAAAACATTAACAAATGCAATGTTTTTTCCAGCTGGATTTATCCATTCCTTGCCTTCCACCAGTAAGAATCACATTTACAAAAGCACCTTCAAAATTACACAGAACTGTGGGTCTTCCTGATATGTTTTACAAGTTTTAATCTTACAGCTGTCAAAAGGATATCATTAAAATAAGTTTCCTACTGAGATTGAGCTTTGAAATGCAGAGCATAATGGGAAGCACACCTACCAAAAGAAAAACAATTCTTTCAAAAACAAGGATGTAAATCCTTGTAAAGCTGGAAGGGGCCTACAGGAAAGCACCTGGTTTTAGAAGAGCACGTAGCAACAGGAGAAACAGTTTCAAACCGAAAGAGGATAGATTATTTAGATATAAAGAAGAAATTCTTCACTTTCAGGGTGGTGAGAGACCACCAGAGGCTGCCCAGAGAGGCTGTGGCTCCCCCATCCCTGGAAGTGTTCAAAGCCAGGCTGGATGGAGCTTGGAACAAGCTGCTCTAATGGGACATGTCCCTGCCCATGCAGGTGGGCTGAGACTAAATGATCTTTAACTTAAGCCTTCCAACTTAAACCATTCTATGATTTTGTATATAGGACCACTGCATAATAACGGATAAAGATGCAGCTCACTACTTCTCTACTTCCATCCTCACCTTTACCAGATTTGACTTGACTGTTACACACCTGAGTTCACTGCTATTCCAGAACAGGTCTATCACAGCAAGTGCTGCTAATCTAATTTTGAACTCTAAACACAAATGTTAATTTATGTAAAACATTTAACGTTGTGAATAATTAAATGAAAGCGAAAATTTTATAAAAATATCTATTTCTAATAAGTGCAGTCTTTCACATACAAACAGGATGCAGGCTTGGAGTCCTGCAGTTTGAGGAGGTTTGCACACAAGTAAGCTTAATGCAACAGCTCCTTTAAAATGCAGGAAGAGAATCAAAGCAGGACCAAATACTGGTAAATCTTGCCTTTTAAATACCCACTTACAAAGATCACAAGAAAAACTGCATTAAAATTGCATGGCATTTCCAGACTCACAATCATTAAAAGGGAAATCTGGCCTTGAAAAAGTAAGCTTCCTTGGGCTTAGCTGCAGCAGCTTAAAATGTTAAGTCCAACTATCAGCTGAGCTGCTGCTGAACATTACCTGCAGTAAAGTTGCACTTCTGCACTACAGCTCAGCCTAATTAATACATAAATGGTATTGCTGGGCTGTACCACAAAACTAGCTGGAAGGCTGAAGCGGCAAGATAGCTAATGTTTCACCTTCTTGGTCCATAACCTCCAGTGGAGTAAGGGGGGCACATAGCATTTTTGATATTCACTTGAATTCCTCAATCACTGTCATTACAAAATACTAGATAGAATTGATAGAATAGTTTAGGTTGGAAGGGACCTTAAAGATCATCCAGTTCCAAGCCCCCAACACTGACATTGCTGAGTCTTGTTTCACACCTGAAATGGAAGTTTCCAGCCACCATCCCACAAGTCCGTGCCCCGCAGCTCTGAGGGGAGTGAGCTATGGAAACAAACTCACTTGAGGGACGAACCCCATCCTAAGGCACAGTGCTAACATCTCTGCAGCAGCAGCATCGTTTCTGCAAACACGTTATGTAACTAACATGCCAGAAAGAGCTGAAGCCATTTCCAAGAACATATTTTAAGCTTCTAAGCAACTCGTTCCCCAAATGCTGATGATAACTATGACCATAGGTATGGCTACTCATCACCTGGCTGTAATTCCCACACAATGAAGTTTCAATGGTCACCAATCAGGAAGGACTTAGGCCCTTTATGTACTACAGCTGTGTAAATCCTCTGCCCCATTGATTAAGACCTCAGAAATCATACGCCCATTGCTCTGCTTTCTCAAGGTACCTTTTCAGAGGCAGTTACCTGAAGCATTATGTGCAACTGTTATGCAACTTTACAAATACTGCCTTTCTAGACCATTGCTCCCTTTTGCCTTTAGATTCCTTCAAGAGCAGGCAGAAATGCTGTCTTATTATGCACATTCTACAAACAAAAAACACCATTCAAATCACCCTGAAATCAGGAGCAGAAAATATTTTTAGTTATATAACAAAAGGGTGGTGCACTCAAGATGTTTTTTGTCTGCAATTATGGTGAGGTTTGTTTTATAATGAGCTTCTTCCTGAAAAACAGACCAATTAACTCTCGGTACAATGCAACCAGTTAAAAAAAAAATGTTTACATCAAAAATTTAATTCCTTCCGCAAACTAAAGCACTGTTGACAATCTTTCCTCTTTTCTTGTAGGAGAAGAGCAAAACTGTCAATTTCAAATCATCCAATTTCCACTGAAAATAAGATTAGCTCTTCAAGAGGGATTTCTGTGGTATTTTCACCTGAAGATTACCTACTCTATTTAGTCCAGCTTTTAAAGATAGGCTTACTCGACAAGAATTTTTTCGTAATCATATAGCCGCATTCACAGATGTACAGGTGTAAGGACAGATACGACGAGAAAGAACATGACATTCGCAAACTCAGCCTTCACTAAACCCTCAGTTCCCCCAAAGAGCAGAAGCTCTGAGGACCCCACGGCCCCATTTTCGACCCTCAGCCCCGCTCCCGCCCGCCTTCGGGGCCCAATTCCCAAAATGCGCGTCCCTCCACGGAATAACAAACCACTCGGAAACTTCTGCCAAATTCTAGCTCTAGCCCCGAGTACAAACCCGATCCGAGAACCGACCGGGTTCCTCAGAGCCGGGAGAGGCCGGCGGGGCGAAGCAGGAGGGAGCGCAGTCCCAGCTCGGCCCCCGCCCGCTCCCCTCAGACCCCAACTCGCCTAAGGAGGCGCGAGACGAGCTCTCTCCTCACCCCGCGAGTCCCGCTCTCTCCTCACCCCGCGAGCCCCCTGCCCGGCACGTCCCTCACGTCCTCCCCGCTCCTCTCAGCCGCTCCCCCGGCCTCGACCCGCAGCCTCCCTCCAGCCCCGCACCGTGTAGGTCTCCACCAGCTCGGAACCCAGAACTCGGGCCTCCCGCGGGGGCTCCTCGCCGTCCTCGCCTCCCGTTGCTGCTTCCATGACGCCGCAAGAAGCGCAGGGAACCGGCCGCCTCCGCCGCGCTCACGCCGTCACCGCTCTCCTCCGGCTGCCGCCGCCGTCACTCACACCGCCCGACAGCCCGGACCACTCTCCCTCCGCCGCCATCTTGCCTCAACTCCCCCCCCCCCTCAGGGTGCGGCTCGCCCCGCCCGCCGCCTCTTTACAGGCAGCGGCCGCCAGCAGGGGCAGGGCTTGGGCTTGGGGGCGGGGACTGGAGCAGGGAGGGGCGGGGCTTGGGGTGGAGAATGGCGCGTGCGTGGTGCCTCCCCCACGGGCCGTGAACTGCGGGGCTGCGGAATTGAGATGTGCCCTGCAACACGGGGATGTGCCCTGCAACACGGAGATGTGCACTGCAACACGGGGATGTGCACTGCAACACGGAGATGTGCACTGCAACACGGGGATGTGCACTGCAACACGGAGATGTGCACTGCAACACGGGGATGTGCCCTGCAACACGAGGATGTGCCCTGCAACACGGAGATGTGCACTGCAACACGGGGATGTGCCCTGCAACACGGGGATGTGCCCTGCAACACGGGGATGTGCCCTGCAACACGGGGATGTGCACTGCAACACGGGGATGTGCAATGCAGCAAAGTCGTGCACTGCAACACGGAGATGTGCAATGCAGCAGAGTCGTGCACTGCAACACGGATGTGCACTGCATCACGGGGACGTGCACTGCATCAAAGAGATAGGCACTGCAACACAGGGATGTGCAACGCAGCACAGGGCTGTACAGTGCTGTGCTGTGCAGTGCAACACAGGGCAGTCCAATGCTGTGCAGTGCTCCAAAGGGCTGTGCAATGCTACACAGTGCTCTGCCCGACAGCACTGTGCAATGCGATGCAGTGTGTGTGCAATGGTGTGATGCACACTGTAATGCTGGGCAACACCATGCCCTACAGCTTCAGGGTGTGCAGTGCACTGCAATGCAGGCAGCTCTAGGAGATTCACACCTGTGCCAGCTGGCTGAGGGCAGCTGCAGACTGGAGTGCACAGTACACGGTGCAGATCTGGCATTGCAGGAAGGTCCAACACGTGGCTAAAGGAGCAGGAGGTTTGCAGGATAAAAAGCCAGTTGCCGGCTGCAGAGGGCTCATCTTCCTCCAGTGTAGTGTCACAGCAGGAGTGCAGGATGTCTTGGGTGCACACGTGGCTTTTAAAATCACCTGGATTTAAAGCACTTTCTGAGCGGAAAGAAGCTGCAGGGCGGAGGTTGTAATGCTCCAGGGGCAGCACTGGAGTCTGGCAGATGCATCCAGGACTGAGGCAGTAAATATGCCACCACAGCTCTGCAAATAGAGCTGGGTAAACCCATTTTTATTTTGTTTTCACTGTACGTTGCCTTCCCTTGGGCAGGACTTATCCATAGGATGATGCATGGATGGAGAAAACACGTGTAGTAAAAGCAGCCCAAGTGGGATTTTCTAGGGGTGTCCCAGTGTCACATGAGCCACCGCCAAGCTCAGCATCTTGATAATAACTGGTTTTGTAGAGCAATGTTAATTAAGTTTCCTCTGAATGTGGCATCTCCTTAATTAAATAATAATTTGCAGTGCTCACATGTCTGTCAGTTTTGATAGGTGCCCTTCTCCTCTTCCTACAGCAGTTCCTTCCTGTGGGTGCTGAGGTAGCTCATGGTGTCACAGCTGCTGGAGAAGATGCACGCGTCAACAGGAGCAATGCAGCTAGGGAAGGGGGCACATGGGAGCTCATTCAGCCAAAACCATCCAAGGAAGATCTAGATAGCAGTAAAATCCCAGATTTTTCCCCCCCATGGAATGTCAGCATGCTTTTCATGAAGGAAACTTGGTTTAATTGGGGAAATTGGGCTCCAGGTGACCACTTAACCTGTGACGTGTTTAAAAACTTGCTTAAAAAGCTTTGAAGGGTGCAGGGCAAGGGGATGCAGGAGCATTTTACTGCAGCTTGGAGGCCTTGCAGACTGCCCAGAGAGCTCTGCAAAACACTCCCAACCTCAAATAAAATTGCAACTCAAGACTTCTGCTTTTTTTTTCCTTCCATATGACCTGAAGGATGCCTCTGCTTGTTTTGCAGGAAGCTGCAGCTGCCAGGAAAGAAAAACCTGAACCAAGATTTTGGAGAAAAAAGTGCAGTAAACCCTCCCATTTGCCTTGGTGCCTTGGACTGACTGACAAGGGCAGCAGCACATCAGGATGCTACTGTAGCCCCAAGCAAGGCACAGCACCCAACCAGAGACAGCTGGAGTGCTGCTGAGCCGGCTGCACAGCGGGATAAAGGGCACTGGTGTTGGCAGCCCTCCCCAGCCATGCTCCTCCTCTGCCCTGCGTCTGGCATGGGATGGCAAGAGGAGCAGCAGTAGATGGTTTTCTCCTGGACACCTCCATACCTGCCCCAGCAACCTCCTCCTGTGCCTTGCACACCCCAGGCTCTGGGTTTCATTGCAAAACCCCAGATCCTGACTCATAAGCAAATCTCTCAGAGAGCCAGGAGATGCTGGAAGCCCTGGCTTTGAGCAGCAAGTGGAGAGGCAGAGGTTGACACGAAGCCCCTGCACCTCTTGCTGCAGGGAGGAACATTGCCTCTCACTACCAGACAGATTTCATCCTTCCCCTGGAGCCGCAACTGTTTTTTGTCAAGTCCCTCCTCGCAGGAGGCATTTGCAGCAGTGCAGCTTTTCCATGTCACTGTGCCGAGGCCCAGATTTCCCCTCTCAAGCTGACAGATCCTTCTTCCACATCCCAACCCGGATTGCAGCCCAGCTCCTCTGGGAGCACAGCCACGACCCTTTGAAGGCGATGTTAGCGTTCCCGTGTGCGCTGACCCTGGACAGACCTGACGCATCCCAAGGGCTGTTTTTGGGGAGATGATTCAGAGCCATCGCCTCCCTGGATGGAGAGATGGGGCCAGGCACAATTCCTCTGTGCCAGGCTGGGATTCATCCTGGGGCAGCAACTTCATTGGAGGTCTCCACAAGGGTGCCCAGGAGGGTGTAGGGGATGGATCGGTGGAGGTCAGGTTGGATGAAGCTTCGAGCAACCTGGTCTGGTGGGTAGGTGTCCCTGCCCATGCTGACAGGAGTTAGAACTACATGATCTTCAAGGTCCCTTCCAACCTAAAAACCTAAACCATTCATGGACAGCAGGCCCCACACCCCAGCCTGTGCTGTCCCCCAAGGACAGGCTCCAGTGCCCTTTAACAAAACAACTACTACCCTTTGCAGCTTTTTTCTGCATTTTCTATGTTCAAGGCAACAAATATTAGTTATGTTCAAATTCTAAAGAAAAACACACTCCCAAAATTAATGCCTTAAATGCAACTATTTTCCTTTCAATACAACTGTCATCCTCATGCTGAACAGAGGCAGAGCCCAAATGAAGCCTGGGGAAACCCAGGCCAGGGGGTGCCCGCAGGGCTGCAGTTCATCTTTTGGTACTGCAAATCCTGGGAAAATGTGACACTGGGACCCAGCTCAGTCCTCATCCCCCTCACCCCATCACTGGAGAGGTGTTACATTGGGACAGCAGGTTTTTTCCATGCAATGTGACTTCCAATAAAGGAAGGAGTTTTTAGAAGAGATGAGGAGACCTGGCAGCTGCATTTACACTATTTCCAGTTCTGCCCATCTGAGCCAGCTGGAGGTGAGACTTTTATCACCCTGATGCAGCCATCCTTTGGACACCAGAGGGAGTCCTGAATCACCACAAAGTGAGGTTCTGCTTTGGTTGCTGTGCACTAAAACACTTTTCCCTGCGCTGAGAAAAGGCCAATCAGCACCCAGAGGTCTTTGGTGTGATTTGTTCTCCACCGTGGTGGGGTAAATCACAGGAAAACCAGGAGAGTGGATATTCCCTGTTTACAGTGGGCCCAAGTCAGTTCCCTGGCTGGATGAAATGAGTCCTGGTTTCCCAAACCAGGATCAGGATTGATCAGGAATGAACCCTGAAATCAAGCCCAGATGACAGCTGCCTCCCATTTTGCAGCCCCCTAAATGCAGAAAATAGGAGGCAAAGCTCCACCAGCTCCATGTGACTCTGTGCCACGGCATCAGGACCAGACATCCCCACTGGTGTCAGCACCCACACGAGGTGTCGGCACCTCCGAGGACATCAGCTCCAACCCTGGGTCCCCCAGCAGCACCAACCCCCATGGGTTTGGGGACATCTGGCACAGGAGACAGGGAGACCCTTACACTGCCTGTTCCCACTGCCCCTGGGGGACATCTGCTGCTGGGCAGGGTATTTTGGGAGGCCTGCCTTCCCTGTATTACCCAATTTAATTAGGCACAGCTTCCGGGGGGAGGGAGGGGGAACACACAGGAGGTGTAGGTGACATGGTGGCATGCGTCCAGTCAGGACAGCCAAATACCACAACATGTCAGCAAAGTTCCAGCCAAAACCTGGCAGTTTAAAGGGCTCACTCCTTCCCATATACAAGGAAACCTCCATCTGCCCCGAAGAGGGGCTGGCCCCTGACATGCCTCAGGCTCGGCAGCGTCCCAGCCCGCATTCCTGTGGGGACGGGGATGGAACGGGGATGGGCGTGTGGAGCTGCCGGTGGGCTGGCCATATCCCCCGGGGTGGGCAGCCCCCTATATCAGCAGGGATCCAAGGGCAGCACTGGCAGAGTGTGACCGTCAAGTCCCCGGGCCCCTCATCCACCCTCTCCAGCCATGGATGACATTTACAAGGCAGCGGTAAGTGTCTCCCTTTGGGGCTGTGGGTCTGGGGTTTGCAGGCATTTTTTTTTTGGGGGGGGGGGGGCTGTGGGTTAGAGGGTTTGTAGGCATTTTATAGTAGATTTCCTATAGCTGTGACAGAGTTAATACAGTGGAGAAATGCAAATAAATAATTACAGGGTGACATCTTTTAGTCAGCACCATCATCTGGGACACAGTCCTTCCCATCGATGGCTCTGCAAGATTCACACTCCTCTTGTAGGCATGGAACTCCCAGCTGTGCTCCTGAATTATTTTACAATTTGTTTCCATCTGTAAGGCAGGGAGATGGCCTAGACATGAAGTTATAAATCTCAAAAAAATCTTGAAAGTATGAGGTGGCTGCCAGTTTTAGCCAAGACAAAGCAGAGCAGCATTTCTCATGAAATGAAGATTATTTCTGGGGATTAAATCTCATCCTCTTCTTTCTGGTGCTTTATAATTCTACCATTGCTAAATTCCCCCTGTCCTTGGCTGAGTATTTTTCTGAGATTTTAAAAAAAAAAAAACAACTGGACTTTTGTAAGCTCTTTCCAAACATCCTCCTCTGCTTTGCCACTCCTGGTATCTTTTCTGCAGAAATCCAGAATTTGAGCTATGCTCATGGGGAACGCTGAGCATCCTAATGGCTATTTTAACTTACACAGCTGCACGATGTGCTCACTGGGTAAACCCAAACTATTTGGTCTGTCATAAAGACACTGCATTATTTTGTAACTAGACAGACAGTGATATGCAGGTGGAATAAAGATGAAAATAGATTCTGGATTGTGCGAATTGCTACCGTGTCCCTTCCATAACTAGAGTTGGAGTACAAGCCTTTTGGTGATTTAAAGAAAAATAAATGTAGTTATCAGGTTTGATTTTAACCAAGAGCCCCCCAAAATATATCATACAAGTTCTATTTTAATTCCAAGGTTCCTAAGTGGAAGAAAGCTATTGCTTGATACATAATTCAGGAAAACAACGAAATGCTCACAGCTCTCCTGTTCTTTGGTCAGCCTTAACCTCATGAAATGGACTCCAACAGCGTACTAAGACTCAGGACAGGCTCTGCAATATAGCACCAAGTTCCCCAACACCTCAAAAAGGGAGAAAAACATGACCTGTAAAATCAAAGTCCAAGCCTCAACAATTAGGCTTTTTAATTATAAACGTTCTCCTTGATTCAAGGCATGGATTCTCTCCTTATTGTTTAGGGAACTCATGCCTGTAGTCACGGAGAAAGGCTGAAAGGCTTTGCAAGCTGGTGATTCCCATGGCTGAAGGGACCACTCTGTCAGCTGGGGCAGTGACTCCTTTCTTTTTGGGGCTTTCCAGCCTCAAGCTCCAGCCTCTCTCCACATCTCTGCCCTAGAAATGGGAAAAAACCCACAGGGGAAGGTCATACCCAGCCAAAGCCTGTGAGCTTTAGCAGTTGGATCACGGAGGAATTCAGCTGCTAAAAAGGAACTGCAGCAATGAAGAACAACTCCAAAGTTCCTACCTTAATACCAAAAACTGACCACAAGCACAGAACACTGGACCAGAGAAATGGGTCATGCGAAAGACCTGGTGGGCTCCCATAAGGATTTTGCTGCTGGTTCAAAGATAAAAGTGGGGCTGGAGTTCTGGGCATTAGCTGCCAGCACCTTTACAAGGCAAAACAAGTCCAAGCCAGGCACAACTGAAACAAACAGCTTTTTCTTGCATCTGTTCCCCAATACTGTAACTATGAAAAAACATTTACCTGGAAAATAAATGTTCAAGAACTTCAGCTCCTTCTGTTTGACTTCAAGTGGAAACACGGGATGCAGAGAGATGATTAAAAGTAACATGCAGCAGATTTGGGGTTACTGTGGCCGCTGCAGTGCTGTGAGCTTGGTGCTTGCCTTCCCAAGCTGCAGCAGGAGAAACCTGCCCCTGAAATGACATGGAGGGAAAAAAGGAATAAAGCCACAGCCTCATGTCTCCAAAGGACACTATAAACAGCTCATGGGACATCTCTGTAATCGAAGTGTCACTATGTAGTCATGCTGCATTCCATTTCCATTAGCACAGCTCCACATCTTTCACTTCAGTAGTAAAGGGAGCTTCAAAAGTGAGAATTTTTTCTATTTGCTGCATGCTGATGGTATTATATTTATGCCAAATTCTCTACTTGCAGCCAGAGAACCCAATGGATTTTCATCTTGCCCACTCATGCCTAGATAAGGGTGTGCAAACACAAAGCTATTTTGGGAGCATTTTTAGGTTAAGAACAGTGCCAGGAACAAGTGTCCAGATAAAGGGCTACAAGGATAAATACCAAAGCCTGGGAACAATTGTGGAGCTCATCTTTATCTCCAGCACCTCTCTCACCAGGACATATAAATAGCAAATGCACCCAGAGGCTCAGGTTACTCGAGTGAGCAGCGAGGTAGTTCCTGCAGACAGTGGCTGAGGGAGTGTTGTGGTTGCCCTCACTTGCCCAAACAGTAGCCACAAAGTGCTGACAACTGCACTGGCAATCCTGCCATCACCCTTCATGCCTCCTGACTTCAAATTCTTCACCTCCTGGTGCATGGGGAGTGAGATAAGGCTCTCTGCCCACTTCTTACAGACTGCCCTGCTAACAGAAAGCCCTTTCCCTGCCTCTTGCTGCAAGCAGGAAGGATTTCCAGGTGGCTTTTCCAAAACCACTGCTCTTTGAGGCAAAAGCTTCACCCTTCCCTCAAAGGCAAGATAACACAACACTGGGTTGAGTGTGTTCTACCCTGACCAAAACGTGGTGGGGTTGGTAGTGAGGAGATACTAGATGGACCATGCACCCTCTGCAGGGGCCAGAGGTTGTTCTGGCAGGGGGTCCTGCCTGGATGACTCCAGAGAGGCTGTTGCACAGCATGGGAAGGAAAAGCCAGTGTTTCCATGGATGCTACCAGAGAGGCAGCCAGACACCATGGTGGTGTAATTGTACATAAGCAGTGACTGCAGGCAGGAGTGAAGCCCAAGAGAGAAAAGCAGTTGAGAGGCAGGACACAGAACTGATAAGATTCCTCTTTGCTCTCCTCATTGATCGTTCTAATTATTTCATGCTAACTAATTAGCTCCTGCTGATTGTAGGGAATGAATTAGGGTAGGGTTTGGGGACAATCTGCCAGCCCATTTTGACTAGTGCCTAGTGGCTCCCTCAGTGTTTCTTCAGGGAGATACCCAAAGCAGTCTAAAGGGAACAGGAGCTCCCTTCAAGGACAGAAACCCTTGTAATGAACATGGACTCATGTGGAAGTAGACCAGCTCTAAATGTTCCAGTAACTGCAGAGCTTCCTGAATCTAGGGCTGAAAAAGAACTACCAGGGATGGTCTTGTTGGCCTCTCCCTCCCTTCTGACCTCTCCAGCACATCCCACCCCTGACCTGGATTCAACCCATACAAGAGCAGCCCTCAGCAGCACAGCCATCCTGCTGTGGAGCCTGTCAGCAACAAGAAATTATCCACCAAATGGCTGACAAACACTTTTCCCACTTGGTCTCTCCTGCTTGTGCAAAGACTCCTACCATGTATCAGATGCCACTGCTCTAGAGAAATTCTGCTTACTTCAACAGAGCTAGTAATAATATTTTTTAAGGGGAAGAACCTGTTAGACTTCAAACAGCTGTGATGTCAAATCCCCACAGGTCATACATGAGGGTGACTGTTGGGAGGCTTGGCTGAGCTTTGCAATGGCTGTTGAATAAGTAACATTACCTTTTAGCCATCAGTGATGCTGAAGAAAAATGATCTACTTGGTCCCTGTGTTTTCCTTTCAGGTTGAGCAGCTGACAGAAGAGCAAAAAAATGGTAGGTGCACCTTTAACCTGGCACTGCAGCCTGAAGATGAGCTCCCCTGCTGGCAGCCCAGCCTGCCTTAGCACTTACACCCCAGAAAATTCCCAGGGATTTTGATCCACCAACATTTCAAGAATCTGTGCCTGTGCCTGAATGCCCCCACCATGCTGGGCCCAGGCAGTGCTGGGCTGCTTGGGACGAACCCCCTGCCCCAGGGCTGCCACCCTGCAGGGTCAAAGTGTGTGAGAAGACCCCACATCTCCTCTCCCTTCTCTCCCCAGAGTTCAAGGCTGCCTTTGACATCTTCGTGCTGGGGGCAGAGGATGGCTGCATCAGCACCAAGGAGCTGGGGAAGGTGATGCGGATGCTGGGGCAGAACCCAACCCCTGAGGAGCTGCAGGAGATGATAGACGAGGTGGATGAGGATGGTGAGAGATTTGTGGATTTTCAAGTCTCCCAAGAACCATCCCCACGTCAGGAGGTGGTGGGGGGGTAAAGTGTGGGTTGAGGGTGCTCAGCATCTACAACACCTGGGCAGGATAAGCCATGGGAACAGCCACAGTCTCTGGGAAGCAACCTGCAGTGCTGGGATTTTGATGGACACTAAGCACACCAGACTTTGGTGTGGTTCCTTTAGGAATGTTCCAGGCAAAGAGGAACTATAAAAATTATTCTTCCCACAATGACCAGGCTGCTTGAGCTGACTTTGGCAGATTATGGGTACTCTGGTATCGCACAGATCCATTTGAAAAACAGGAAATACAGGGTGAAGGTAGCAACTGCCAATTCAGAAATGCCACAATTACAGATTTCTATCAGCAGGGAAGTAACTGCTCAAGTGCACGCACACACACACACATCTATTAATAAAGTCAATTTCAATTAAATCAGTGTACACACACTGATTACACACAAAAACCACCACTGTGTGCAGGTCAGGCAAAAATACCACAGAATGTAATCATAAAATAAAGAAGCAGTTAAAATAATCAAAAAAGGGCAACAACTGTACTGCTAGTACAAACATACACTGCATGAATACCTGCCTTCTGAAGTTTTTCTTATTACTTGAGATGGACAGGTATCTCTATAGCAGGAATTTCCACGGATCAGTGCTTCAGGCAGGATTTTCAGTTCCTTCTGTCTTGGGCAAATAATTGCAAAAGGTAAAAGTTCAGTGATTAAGTCAGTCCATGGCCTTAGTCACACCATTGTCCTGAAAGTGTCTCTTGGAACGGGGCTGCTCTCCTGAGTTTTATCCCTTGGTTGCTAGAAAAGAGTCATTTCTCACTCAGTGTTGCCTGTCCACCCACTGCAGCACTGACTGATGGTGTCTGTTCTGCCTGTAGGCAGTGGCACTGTAGACTTTGATGAGTTCCTGGTTATGATGGTCCGGTGTATGAAGGATGACAGCAAAGGAAAAACTGAAGAGGAGCTCTCAGATCTCTTCAGGATGTTTGATAAGTAAGAGCTGTGACTGTGGGGTGGTGGGAGTGATAAAGCCACCCTGGCTCCCCCTCCCTGGCATGTGGGTCTGCTCCTGAGTTCTTCTGTCCTTGCACAGAAATGCTGATGGCTACATTGACCTGGAGGAGCTAAAGATCATGCTGCAGGCAACAGGAGAGACCATCACTGAGGATGACATTGAAGAACTGATGAAAGATGGAGATAAAAACAACGATGGGAGGATTGACTATGATGGTAGGAGCCTTTCTGGTGTGCAGCTTGGTTGCAAATTCTGGAAACATCCCCCAGGAAGCTTCTGCGGTCTCAGCTGCCTTCTGGGATGGGGATGATCTGGTGCAGGCAGTGCTGGGCAATACACCTGACCCCAGCCAGGGGGTCTCTGATACCTTCTCTGATATCTCTGATGTCTTCTCTTGGCAGAGTTCCTGGAGTTTATGAAGGGAGTTGAATAAACCTGAGGACAGATCAACAACTCAAATTTCCTAAACCCCTCCAGCTCTGCTTCTCATCTCTTTGACTAAGTACCCTGGCTACTGGCATGAAGACTGAGAGCTGAGAAGGGTGGCCATGGGGAAAATAAAATTTGTGAATACCAAGTGCCTCAGATAGTCATTCCTTTGAAGTTCAGTGAGAGCTTCACCGTGGCTGTGGGCTCACAACTAATGGTGGCCACTCTTTGGCAGAGTGTTGAGTTCCCGTGAGCCGCATCTGGGGAGGTGACACCACAGATGAAGATTAAAATACCTTTAAGGAGGTTATTTTGCCACCAGCCTGGAGGTAAACCCCAGCCAAAGGGTCCACAGGTGCTCGGTGGAGAGCTGGCACGTTCCATCTCCTCATCCCTGCCATGGTGAGGGCAGCCAGAGCTGGTGCTGAGCTCAGCAGCTGGCACTGGTTCCTGCTGATTCAGTGGAAGCATTGGCAGCACTTTAGCAATGAAATTAGAATTAGCTATCACTTATGCCATCACCCACCAAAATTCCTGGGTGATGGATGCCCTGCTCCTTTCCCAGTTGTCCTGAAGGGACACCCCTCACTCTTCCCTGCTATCCTGATGGCCACTCTGCAGTGCACACAGAAAGACCTCTGTTTTCTTTGGAAATGTGGATAAATGCCATTCCTAAACTGGCCTGGGTGCCTCCTTCCTTTCTCACCCAGCCCTGTGGTACCCTCATGGTCCTCCAGCAGCCTTGGGTGGGAGACTCACTGCAATAACTGAAACACCTGATTTTCCCTCAGAAACCCTTTCCCTTAGGGCAGCAGAGGCCCCAGGCACAGCACGACCCCACTTTGGCCATCAGCCCCCAGGCACACAGCACAGGCAGGGCCAGAGATGATGAGCCAAGGGCCCCAGGCACCATCTTCTCTCCTCCCAAGGAAGCGTGGCATTCCTGTGGCATTAGCAGCTCTCCCTGCACATAGCTGTCTCCTCCTGTGGAATTACAGCCTCAGCACAGCTCACACATTGCAGTCATGTTGCCAAAATCAAACGTTTACCCAAGCAAAATAAACATTGGGAGTCCCAGCGCTGCTGCCCTCAGCCCTGGGCAGTGTCACCACACCAGCACCTCTGCGGCACCGTCCTTGTGCCTTCCCTCCAAAAACCAGAGAGCTTCTTTTGGAAGTAACACCCTGAGCAGCTGCACTTGATGTGACTCTCATGTGTAGCAGTACTGAAATGCTGTAATTCACACAGAACAGGCTGGAGGTGAAAGCAGACTTGGGAAGGGCCATCAGTTGTCTGGAAGTTCACAGCTGTGTCCTTTGGATGACAAGCACCAAATGTCTCACCCAGCCCTCTTGGGCTTGTTAACATCAGAGAAATCAAGGAAGTAAAGCCATGTCAGCTACAGCAGCTGCTCTTCCTTACAACCCAGGGAACAGCCCTAATGCAAACATCTGAAAGAACAGCTCAGAGGGGTGTCCCCACATGTCCCCAGCCCTCAACACCATTGCTGCTGCCAATCCAGCAGAACTGCAGGAGCACGGATGCTCAGCTCTACAATGCTGTTGTAGGAAATGCAGAAAAATGTTTCCATCTTCTGTCTCCCAGGATTCCATAGCCAAGCAATCACTGCTCATCATTTTCCACTTTCTCACCCTAGCAACACAATTTCCTTCACAAGTCCCCCCCATGCCTGCTTCTGAGGACACAGCTGAAATGTTTTACCCCAGGCCTAGAAACCTCCAGAGGTGCAGACCCCTGGGCTTTGGCCACAAGCCAGGGTGACACCAGCTCTCCCCACAGCCATGGCCATCCAGCTACTGGACAACCCATATTCACAGGCTCTTACCAACTCTCAGTAGGCATCACCCACAGCCTCATTATCTTCCTCCATCCCAACACCCAACAAGAACATCTCCAAGATATTCACCACTGCTTACTGACAGGCTTTGGCTCACTAAAGAATGAAAAAGAGAAAAAATAAGGTACTTTACCAGCTTAATCCTCTTCCCGAAGCCAACCTGATGGCCTGAGGGAGGCGTGGACACTTTCCTTCACTAGAAAAAAGGATGGACTCACTGCGTCTCAGCTCTCCCTGCCTTAGACCAACAGCACAGGCACCACTGAGCCACAACCCTGATGGCTGCCCACTCTTTTCCAAGAAAAATACAGGGAAGGTGGTGGCTGCAGAGAGGACCAAGCTCCTGTAGCAGCTGAAACTTGTCCCAAGCAGAGCAAACACACTGCAAACAATACAGGCACAGGGTCAGCCTGGCTGAAGTCTCCACAGAGGGGATGTGCCTGGAGATGTGCTACCCATGAATGAAAACCACCTGGAGGAATCCAATGTATCTGTAACTCCAGGCAAACCTGCAGTCTTTCCTGCAAGTGCACTGAAGCTCTGGTGCCAAAAGCCTTTAAGAATGTAAGAAAGACACAAGTACTGCCTGCAAAATTATAAAAAAAAAAAAAAAAAGGGCCACTGGAACATCCATCCACTTTTTTAACTGGGCAAAAAGCCATTTACCAGTCTCTGAAGCAATCCCCATACCTGTGTGCCCTTTACTCCCCAGCTGGGACCAGAGCTGTTCTGGCAGGTGACAGCAGCTCATGCCACCAGACACTGCCACAGTTCTCTGGCCATCTCCTCTGCTTGCTTTTTCTGGCATTAAGTTTAACTCCTGCCCCAGTCTGCAGCTTTTCCAGCGTATTTGAGAGCACTCTTTGCTGAGAGCTACCTTGCTGTGTGAACTAAGTGACTGCAGGAAGGTTGGAGGATATTTTGTACACATCCTCCTAATAAAACTTCTGCACCTCAGCAACAGTTCCACATCTGCCACCAGGGCAGCAGGAATACACTATATGCATGAGATAAACACAGTGCCAACACCCCAGCTGTGTAGCAACACCTGCACCAGACCTGAAACTTGGGCAAAGCATAACTCCTGTTCACTGCTTTTTGCTTGAACACACTTCTGAGAGACCATACAGGGGGACAGAGCAACTTGCATCCAGCTCTACTTTTAGTTTTCACTGTAAACATCAACAATCCCTGCAAACACTGCGCCATCAGAGCTTCTGTGGCACTTTGATTTCTCCTCCCCAGTCCTGGGCTCTTGGCTTTCAGTGTCACAGCTCACCTCTGCCAAATGAGCTGTTTCAGTATTTGGTTACATGCCCCCTGCTCCCTGTTGGTCTTTTTAAATCAAGGGAAAAAAGAGCCAAACTGGAACTTGATACGGAGTCCTCTTAGCTGCAAAGAGGAGAAACCATCTGCAGTCAGTATGATGTATGGCAGCAGTACGCATGAAATGTATAACCTGACAGACAGCAGTAGCTGAGCAGTCAGACACTCACAAGCTCATTGGCTTCCTGCAGGATACCAACTCTGACACTTGGTCAGAGTTTTGAAGTTTTTAAATGTCAAAGATGACACAGCTCTGCATAAAGTGGATAGTTTCAAGTAGGCCACAGCTGCCAGTTCCACCTCCTGGGCTCTGTCTATGTAATCCTCTCAAAAAGGATCTTCAGTCTCACTTGCCCAACAAAACTGAATTTTCACAAGACAAACAAAAATTTGAGGATGAAAACACACCATGAAGATATGCCAGCCAAGATTACCCTTTGCAACTTTACTCCTATTTTTTACTATTATCCCTACTAGTTGGGAGGGAAGTCACAGATGGAGGGGTGACAGGGTTAGAAAACACAGTAAGTGAGCAAATAACGTCCAGGCAGCGTCCCATGGGACCACCATGTGTGCAGGGAGCAGGCAACAACAAACCTGACACCGAGCTGCTGTGGAAGCTGACAGAATTCCTCTCTCTTGCTACACAATGATGCCGGGATTAAGGTTACGTTCCCCGGGGCTGCATTTTGTCACGCAGCCGCTATTTTGGGCAGGAGGTCAGCAAGCCCTTACTTGGGAAGCTGTCCCACTGAAGGGCAGTGTGAAGGGCAGGGGGATGAGAAGGCTGCTCCTGAAGGCCCAGGGGAGCTGCCTGGAGCCACAGGAAGCCCAAATCCTCCTCTCTGCTTCTTGGTTAACGTGCCAACACCCTTTTCTCAACCTGACCCTTGCTTATCTTCCTTCAAACCCCATCCTGCCAGTGGGCTCCTCTCCCAACACGAGCACCCTGGGGAAGACACCAAGGAAGTGGAGAGATTAAGTCTCCCTCCCTCACCTTAGAAAAGCCTTAGGGCTAAGAAATTTCAAATGCAGAACTTAAACCAGTTTGGAGATCTGCAGACACAAAGGTGAAACCTAACAAACACAAAGGCTTCTTATCTTGCTCTTCTTGTCACAGCACTTCTGTATCAGGCTGACCCTCACTCACACAGCTGGGTCACACACTCCATCTCCTCCAACACCAGGAGGAACCCAAGGAGCCATCTCCCCACACTATGGCTGCAGGGGGACACTGGGCAGCTCTGGGCCAGCAGCTGAGACTACCAGAGGTGCATCCTAACCTGAGCACAGCTCCCCCACCTTGCCTTTGTAGACAAACTCCCTCCAGCAGGGCAGGCACCATCTACACAGCCCAAGGTTTCCAACCCCCCCAGGCACCACCGAAGACAGAGAGAGGGATTCAAGTGCTGTGGATCAGCCTCTGGCTGACCTATCACTTGCAAAAAAAAACATCTCCAAGGAGGATTAACACCACTGGGAACCTCTGATTTGTTAATCTCCTGCCTTCCCTGAGGGCAGCAGGGACCAGACAGCCTTTCTGTCTTGACTATTTATCAGACTCTAGCTGGTAGCACAAGCCAGTGACCATACACTCTCTCCAGCACAGGACTCCTCCTGACCAGCAGCTGAGTTCTTTTGACTGACAAATGTCACTCAAGAGATGCACACAGCAGGAATCAGTAAACTGGGGGGTTGCAGACTTCCCTCAGGATTTAAAAGCCCTTAACTCCTGAGTCCTAAGTTAGTAAATCTCTTTATAGGGTTGGGTAGTATTTACTGCAGAAATACCTTTGAATTCGAGCCATAAAGAATTCAAATTATCTACCCTGTTTCAGATTAACACTGCATTCTGGTAATTGACTAAGCTATTGAAAACAAACCACGAATACATAAATTGGATGTTTCATTTCGAAGCTTTTGCTGCTCCGTTGCAGCCAGAACGTTATTTACAAACTTCCAACCCTGGAGCCGATTCGTGGGATTACACCACCAGGTGGACAAGCGCTGGAATTGCATTTCAGGAAGAGCGAGTTACACTTGCACTGGCAGCTCCCTTCAGTAACTGCGAAGCAGCCCTCGAACAAGCTCTGCTGGCAAGGGAACCTGAGAGTGGAGCCCTCTCCTGATCTACAGGACAGCAGTGACACAACCCTGACACAGCTCCTCTCGGGCAGTGTCACTCCCTTGATGTCACCACTCACCAGGTTTCACTAGGGGTCCCTTTTCGATACCAAAACAAAAAAACCTCCACTAAAACACAGCAATTATGAAATACACGGGTATTGCACAGTCCTGAAACCCTATACATTGCCATAGTAGCTCCATTAATGCTTCAATACTTCAAGTATTTTGGAATACTACACCAATTGCCATGACGTGCAACACCACAGCCAGCACCCACCAACCACTCTCCTGTTCGTCAGGGTTTCTGTAGCTGTAATGACTCCCCCAGACAGCAAAGCAGCACTCTACATCCCTTGCGAATCTCACCTTGCTGTGCCACCCAGGGACTGGCATAAAACCCGTGGATGCTGAACATGCACAAACACATCAAAAATAATTTTCCCTCTATTGAATACCATCACCCAGCAGTCCAGGCAACAATGGCTTCAATTTGTACAAAACAAACTTTTCCCTGTTTAAATTTCATTGCTTGATTCAGTAACCACAGTGTTAAAACAGACACTGAACTCCTAAATGCTCACACCCTGTACCAGTGGTTACAGCAGAATAGCACCAAAGAGGAAGCAGCTGGTTTAATTTGTGCATGTAGAGACTGCCAGGATCAGTATTAAACCTCTCCAGAACCCCAGCTGCCTTTACCTGCCAACACACACTGCTCACTGCGTGCAGGCCTGATGCACAACTGGCATGTGAAATACAGCTCAAGACTTTTGCAGGGTTCTCCTCAAATCTGGGAGGTGAAGACTTTGTTACATCCAATTTTATTTTTACAACAATGCTGTAACACTCATGCCAACAGGAAAACTGGTTCTTTGTCTTAAACCACGTCAGTCCTTCTTCTGCTGAGCAGCTGCCTGCTTGGCATTGTTGGCCTGCATCTTCTTCAGCCCCTTTTTGTTGTGTTTCTTTGCAAACCTCATGTTCCTCAGAAACTTGGGATCGACCTAAAAATATAAGGACAAAATAAGGAAAAAAAAACTTCTGGTGTAGAAAGGACATGCGTTAAAAACATTATATGTATGTAATTTTTGTCCAATTATTCCCAAATACTGTCTATGATTAATTAAGAATGTTTTTTTCTTACTATATCAAAATTATTTTAGCCATCTGTAACCATCTTTTAACAAGCTATTTCCCTTAATTTCCACACACAAACCCAAAACCCCAGGAAAAAACCATACAGAAAGGACATGCTGAAAAAAGCTGTAAACAACACAGATTTCATTTCCATGTCATAATATATTCCAGATCTGAAGTACCCCAAACCAACCTTGGCACACACATGGAATCCTTGGGCAGAGACCAATGCAACCTCCTGCTGCCTTTGCTTTTTTGTGTTATAGGAAGGAAAAGGCAGAAGGGAGAAATCTTTCCCAATTTTTGTCAGCTATTGGCTGGCTAATGTGTCCTGGCCATGGCTGGGACCAGTTCTCTGAAATTCCAGTTTCTGTCCCATCAAGAAACATTTGATGGTTTACTGGGAACAGCATTTTACCTGGCACACTGGAGTTCTGGGAATTTTGTCACCTTAACTCCCGTGCACTCAGTGTAAGGGGACAGACTCTGAGGCTGCTCAGCCTGTCTGCAGGAGGGGCAGGGCCACACCCTCACTAAGCTGTGCAGAGGACAAGGTTTTGTGTCCCATCCAAAAAGCCAATAATGAAACACACACAGCCCTCCCCAAAGCCAAAATGTCCTGCTCTCACTTCCAAGTGTGGAAAGAGATCCTGTTACCAACCTCAGAAAAAGCAAAATGCTGTCATTTTCACATGGATTGGCACAAATGCCAAACTCTCTCATCTGGGTGAAATTCTCTGGATCAGCAGTGACAGTAAATAACACTGAAGGGTAGAGAGAAGGAGGTGAGACAGCAGGACTCAGGAGAGCTACAGCTGAGAGGTGTCTGTCTCACTGGGAGCAGGACAGGCACAAAACTGGCCAGTAACTAAAAATCAGTTTTGGAGACACATGGGAGCAGATTTCACAGGGGTTAGAAGTATCACAGCTGCATGTCAGGTAAGTGAGAGATAAACTAGAAAGCCACAGAGGTTCTGACCACCTGAAATACAAGGCCCTGTCTACAAAATCAACATCAGGCAAAATACAAGCCCTGGATTTTTTCACATTCAGGCCTCAATGGCTCTACAGCCCAGGAACATGCAGAGCAACACTCACCCCTTTGAGAGATTCGTATCTATGGGATCTGGGCTTCTTGATGCCATTTCTGTGCCACTTGCGGGCTACAGGGAAGAGAAGGATTTAAATCACCCTTTCTGTTATGAGTAGTTGTAATGGCTTTGACTCCAGATGGCCCTAAAGGAATTATGTGGAATAGGAAATTCTCTCACCCCTCCTATCCAAGCCTAATTCACATTAAAACATAACGCACCCATCCCCCTCTCTCGACACCAGGAGTTTCTAATCCAAAAATTTCAGGATTGATTTTTTTTTAAATGAATAAAACACCAACGACACCATCACCAGCACACTGACACCCCACAACCACTAAATATAAACAGGTCTGGTTAGTGCTTAAGGACACCCTTACCCACAGAGTCACACAAAGCAGAACCCACTTGAAAAATCTAACTTACAGCACTTATTAAATAAATACTAGTCACGACTGTTTTGTTGCTGTGGTCATTTTTGGATGACAAAGCATCACAGCCTAAATGCCATTCAGTTATGTGCTTAGTTTCAACACCTGAGACTTGCTTTTCTCTTGGTTACACATCATTTCTACGTCGAGCCCCCTCCCTATGGAGCACAACATCAACCCCCTGCTCACCACCACCTCCGGCCCTCAGCACCTCGCTGCTAACACGAGGAAGGCAGAGCGGGCAGCCGGAGCCCAACAGCTGCCCCCCGCCTCTGTGGGGTCAGCAGCCGCCGCCTGAGGAGCAGCCCTGGGTGCCCTCCAGCAGCCGCACCCCGCTACCCCCCCGCCGCCGCCCCAGCCCCGCGGCGAACGATGCCGAGCGCGGCTCACACTGGTTGTGCGTGGTGTGGTTCTTGGACTTGGCCATGGTCGCACCTGCAGGAGAAGCGGAGATTCCCTCAGTCGGGAGAGCGCTCAGGGCCCGGCCTCCCTCACACCGCCACGGCCCCCGGGGACCACCTCAACCCCGGCCTCCCACCCATCTCCCGGCTCATGGCAGCCCCAGCCCCGCATCGCTCCCTCCCCACCCGCTACGATCCACTCGGCCCCGGCCCAGAAAGCCACCCGCTGCCGCCCGCTACCGCCCCCCGAGCGCGGATGGCACCGGATTGCGCGGATCGGCCCTCACCGCTGCCGCTGGGCCGGAAGAGAAGGGCGGGCCGCTGGGACTCCTGGGAAAGGGAAACACCCACCGGAACCCCACAACATTCCGGTGCGCAACCAGCGCCGCCAGCGGGGAGGTTCCGGCAGGCGGCCTTTCCGCTCCCCTTCCCGCCCCGCCGGTCTGCGCCGCCCCTCCCCGGGCTCCGGTGGCTGCGGGTCCTTCCCGCCCCGGCCCCGCCCGTGGGCACGGACTCGGAGCCGCAGGGCCCCAGCGGAGCGGCGCGCACCCGCCCCTCTGCGATACCGTTCCCCCAACAATACGTTCCCCCGCTAAGATGGCCTCCGCCGGGCCGCCTGATGGCGGGAGGCGAGAGGCCTCGGCCCGGGTGAGAGTTACCCGCGCGTTCCGCTCAGCGCTCCCTGCTCAGGCAGTAAAACCCCACTCGCTCTCCTCCCCGCAGCATCAGGCAGGGGAGGTGCAGCCCCGTTCTGCCTCAGCCCCGGCGCGGCGGGGGCAGAGGGGTTCGGGCTGTGCCCGTCCCGGTCCTGAGACAGTTTGGTATCAAAGACACTGAAATGGCGGCTGAGAGGGGCGGTGAAGCTGCGTCTGCCCCTGAGCCGGGCACTCTGCCCGTGTTCCCTCCCTGGCAGCAGGAGCGGGCGGTGCTGGCACCGCGGCCCGGCCGGAGGGCACCGGACCCGGCTGCCCACAGCCCAGGGTGGGGATGAAATCTGCCAGCAGCGCCTGGAAGGGTTGTGGCACGGCCATCAGGGGCTGCTGGGGGTGACCCCACGGAGAGGCGTTTGTGGTCACAGACTGAGGCATCTCCCATGGGAAAGGGTGAAAGGAAAAAGGGGAAATGGAGCTCCCCCAAACCTGTTGGGTTGTGTCTGCGTACAAAGGGCAGTGCCCTGGGTCAGGGCTGCTCTCTGCTCTCCAATGCAAACCTTTGGAAACTGAGCAAAAGAGAAGGCCCATGTGCTGCAGTAGAATGGAAAAATACTGCCATCTTTTTATGGCATTGCTTTTAAGATGAGAGGCACAACTGGACTGCCTAAAATAACCTGGATTGGAAACAATACCCCTGGACCAGTACACAAGAGAGGGAACCTGCCTTTTTTTTTTTTCAGTGACTGATACTTGCAGAGCAATTAGCTGCTCAGCCTCAAGTTCGGATACCTGAAAAGAGCAAGCTGTTACAAAAATGGGAAAAAAAAGATTAACCTTGATACACAGGTAGTGCCAGTGAAACTAAAAATAGAAAGGAAAAATAAAATCAATGCAACTGAATTTCAGTGTTTCTCTTATTTCTGACAAGACTTAAGTTGCAAAATGTATTTGGGTTGATTTTATTTTTCTCATTTAAGGCAGCTGTTATTAGCAAACAGTGCAAAAATAGATTAAAATAGCAATATTATTTTACTGGCATCTTGTAGCTGGAATATTGCTGAGTCTCTCTGCAATATCCTCCCTGACAGGCAAACTTCTGACTTTAAGTCCTGCTTTTTAAAAATTCTTTCTACCTTAGTGAGCTGTGGTTTTAAAATATTTGGACATCCCTATGGACAGCTAATCACAACCAACAGCAAAGGGACAGCCTGACTTTCCTGATAACCCAAAGAGCTGAGCACAGGGGAAGATAAAACCAATCCCAGAGGCACATTTGCCTCCACTGCATTGCAGAAGGAAATAGGCTGTTAGGTTACCTTATCTTGGTCATTAGGTTATGAAAATTTCTCATATTTTTCACTCCTTTCTGAGCCCTCCCTTCCTAGGAAGAAACAAAAGGGTTTGTTTTATGGTTTTAGCTATCTTTTTCAACTTCATTCAGTATCAGACCCAAAAGGCAAATTACTAAAATAAAACAGTAGGAGTGCACTTGGTTTACAGGGCAGGGTGTAACATATTCAGGGTGGTTTACAACCCACTGCAAACCAGTGCAGAATATCAGATTAAAAAGATCATCCAAGGCAGGAGTAGACTCATGTACACCAGGGGTGATCAAGACCCCTTGAATTCCTCCTGTGCTCTGATGAGCTGCAATGTCTCTAATTATGGTGTTACAGACTACAATTGGCCAGTTCAAAACCTTCAATCATACTTTTAGTGATTACAGACTTAATTAGTGCATGTTAGCCCAAGTGCCATCTATTAAAGGAGCTGTGCTCGTTAAATAGGATGGTAATTACTCCAGCTGCAAAACAATTAGGAAAAAATCATAGGTTAAAATAAAAATCTCCCAGCGCCTTTGATGACTGTGTTATCTCAGCCACCCCCTCACATCACACACATTTATGCAGTCTGATCCCTGTCAGGTTTGTCACAGCTTTTATGCTGATGCCACATTTCAGCTGCCTCCTATAACGTTGCCTCTTCCCTCCCCGGGAGCTGACACGTGGGGTAATGAATTACCCCAACTCCCCCTTTTAGTAACATCAGCAACTTGGAACTTGGTGCCCGGGCCAAGGGCTCCACAGTTGTAAATCTGGAAAAAGATCACTAATTTCTGGGGAACCAAAATTATCCACCTGGAAAGGGACGTGGTGCTTGTTGACATGCAATGCAGTATTTTGGAGGTGTTCTGATATTATATTTTCTGATACACACATTTAGGTGGACTCTCCGTCCCTGGAGATATTTCAAAAGAGCCTGGATGTGGCACTCAGTGCCATGGGCTGGGAACTGCAGCGATAGTGGATCAAGGGTTGGACTTGATGATCTCTGAGGTCCCTTCCAACCCAGCCAATTCTATGATTCTATGATTAAGGAAGGTGCTTAAGTGTGAGGAACTTCCCCCAGCAGGTCCCAGGCACTTCCAGTGCTTCCTGGAGCAGGAGTGGCTGCAGGGCTCTGGTTACTCAGCGTGGTGGCTGTGCCAGAGCTGAGCAGTTTGACAAGAAGGGCTGAAACTGCAGGTGAGGCTGGTCACTTCCCAGCGTGTTGGGAAATTTCCTCCTCATTTTCCCAGGAGAAGAAAGAGGGAAGGCAGTGTTCATGTAGGATGCAGCACACAGTGTAAGAGAGTGGCTTGACAGTGTCCCAGCATGCAGCCTCTGCTTCACCAAACCCCTCATCCCTGACAAAATCACTGACAACAGTTTCAGGTGATGATTAGAAAGAGCCCAGCTTGACATGGACAATGGAGTGCCCCTAAAAGCAGTTCCTGTAGGAGAGGGAGAGTGCAGCCATGCTTTTGGCTGATGAACAAGATGCCCCTTCCCACCTGGCTCTGTGTTGGCACCACTGGAGCAGAGCTGCAGTGTGCAGGGTTGCACCTGCCCAGGGGCACCTTCATCCCCTTCCTTTCACCACCAATGAGCAGAGGCAGGGCTGAGCCACCTGGTTCCCAAAAGATCCCTGCATTGGTGGGATGTGGTGGTTTTTTTGGCAGTTTGAGGGCTGTTCCCAGTTTGTGGGCAAGCAGGGCTTGGCTGTGCTGGGAACTTGATGATAACAATGCTGGAGGAGACTGGGAATAGTGGACAGTCCCCAGAGACAACTGATCAATATGCCTCCAGAAAAGCCACCTGGAGAAACAGGGACACCAGGACACGGAGGCACTAGAGGGAGCCTGAGCATAACAGATCCTGCTCTGGGCTCGAAATCGAAATAGGAGCACTGCTCCCAGTCAGGGAGAAGGAACATCTCCAGGGAGTAACAGCAGGATGGGCACCAGATTTCCCCTTTACCTGCCTGTGGCTTTTTTTTTTTTTTTTTCCCCTGATATCTGTTATAATTTTCTTAAAGACATTTAGAAAACACTTTTGCTTATAGAAAATGCTGGCTTGCCAACGAGGAGATGGTTGGCTCTGAGCAAACAACTAGGAAAAAACAATGGCAACTGTCAGACTGGAGGGTTCAGGAGAGCACAGGTTCCTGCATGGCAAAGGGGAACTCAAGTGCTGATCTGCAGCTGTGGGTATTCCTATGGGATGGGGGGATGGAATGGTGCCACCTGGCAAGTGCTTCTGGGCTGAGAGCAAGGACATGGCAACAGCAGCCCAGGCTTGTGCATGCCACTGGGTGCACTCCAGTTAGCACCAGTTAGGAGAGCTTGGGCACTGGAGAGGATGGTGAGCTGCAGTAATTTATTTTCCCCAGGAAATACTCTCCAAGAATATTTTCATTGCACTGACTTTAGACAAGGATCAGGGTCACCATCTCCCCTCCACCACTCTCACCAAGGTGAGAGAGCACCGAGAGCAAACGTGGAGCCTCTGGGTTGGCTGCAGATGGGTGTCAGCTCTACAGTGGGGCAGGGACTGGGGAATAAACACTCTGCACTGGGGTTTAGCCACAATGGGGAGATAGAAGTGTTGATGTTTCAAGTACATCTGCAAAGCATCTTCTTTTAAAGTGTTTGCACTGGGCCAAAATTTTGCTTTCAACAGAGATAATGGAGATTAGCCTGGCAGAAAGCAGAGAAGCAACCAGAAAAGAGAGGGGAACAGGGATCACTAGCAAAAGGAAGAACAAGTTAGAGCAGCTCCATCACTCCTGACTGCCTTGAGAGGCTTTTATTCCTCCCCAGAGACCATCCTCAGATCAGCCCAGCCCCTCTGCATGACCTCCAGGAGCATGGTCCTGTAAGCAGCTTCCTGCTGTGAAGGCAGAAGGGAGGATCAGGCAGCAGCCTGCAATGCAGCCCTGACCCTTCTCCTGCCACCTCCACCCCCTCTGCCCGGAGCTGGCACTACTAACTGCTGGTTTCCTCTTGTTATTTTTCCACCCCTGCTCCTTCCCCCAGAGAGGAGGCTGTGATGGTGGCCCACGTACCAGTGACTCACAGGCTGGGACCCACGAGGAGCCAGCTAAGCCTGGCCAAACTTAGTAACATCTCATTTTCCATTGCCTACACCCTGGACACTGCTTCTGGCTGTGCTCATCGCTGGAGACCTCCTCCAGCTACCTGCAGGGTTGGGGAGGACCAGCTTGATTGTGTTTCCTTTAAGTTTTGGCAATGTGGGAGCTGAGCTGAGGTGAAGCACCCCTTGATGCACATAAATTCCTTCCCAGTGAGTGCTCATCCAGCTTGCTGATAGCTGGAAACCACGAGATGTTCCTGACATCAGAGGGTTTTTCAGGACTGGGAAATGCGTAAATAAAGATGTATAGAGGACTGCAGAGCAGTTGCATTTTTCTGGAGACATTTGAATGATCTGAGAGGAGATTAGGGGTTTAAAATCCAATTCCCCTCTGGCCAGATGCCCCCAAATCAACAGATTACCACCACAAGCACAAACCCGAGGCACCTGCCAGGTGGGGAAGGATGATCTGCAAAGGTGGAGATGCTGCCAGAGCTGGAAATGGAATGGAAAATACCTGGATGATGAACAGGGCTACAGAGAGGCTGTGCCTGGCAGCAGATGAGCACAGGGGGTCTCCTGGGCAGCGCTGAGCCCACCGAGCAGGACCCGCGGCTCCACCTGGGGGTAACACCAGGAAGGGAGCAGCTGCGTGTGCCCAGCCCACGCGTGTTGCTTTAACAGGATTTTGCAGCATGTTTCTCGCCCCGGCGATGGAAGCTTTCCTGCTGCTTCCCGAGGCCGGGGTGAACGCATGCAGCTGATGGGACTCCTGCCCGAGAGCTGGGGCTGGGAAGGAGAGAGCAGACCCGCAGGCACAGCGTGTGCGAGGCGGCTGATGGCTGCGAGAGGCACAGGGAGAGGGCTGGGAGGAACCGAGAGGGCTGACCTAAATAGATGCGGAGCTAATTTATTCATTTCCCTGCTTCATTATTTAACGCGACTTCCAAACAGTTCAGAACTTCTGGTTCCTCTCAGCTCTGCTGCTGCTGTTGGTATGGGGTTATTTTTGACCTGATTTTTTGCTTCTGTCACGCTGGAAAGCACAGCACAGCCTTGCTCAGCACCGAGCTCTCCCATCGGGAGGGGCAGGCACGCTATGGGAGCTATGGGAGCCGGGAGCACAGGAAGGACTTTTGTTTTAAGTTTGTTTGAGCTTTTCCTTCTCCTCTCAGCTGGGAAGGCATTCAGATTTTTGGCCCGCTTTACGTGTTGTTAATAGGGAGATTTATCTCCAATTTAGCTGCCTGGCCAGAGGATTGGCGAGTTTGTCCAGCACGAAGCAGCCCTCGGCATCTGCCGACATCTCCCCCCCGGGGCGGCTGCCAAAGACAGCCCCAGGCTCTGCGGCATCGGGGCTCTCAAGGATAAACCTGGAGCCTGCCTCGCTTCCAGCCAGCCTCTCTCTCCTTAAATCCTAGCAATCCCCTGGAACACTGTCTGGGAGGAATTTATTACAAGAAGGACACGAAGCCCCAGCTGTTGTGAGAGCCGCTTGGGCTGCAGTTCACCCCACGGGCCGCACGTGTTCTCTGTGAGCACACGGCACATTTTTGCTCTGCTGAGGTTTAAAAGCCAAGAGCTGGGGAAAAAAATGCAACTCAGTGCAGGTTCTCTAAACCCAAACACCATTTCTGCGCAGGTGCAAGGGGGTATGGACAGAGCTGCTCCTGCATGAAGAAGCTGCTCACTGAGATGCAAACCAACTTGGGCATTGCAGGGCCCTTTCATAGTGTTTTTCATTAGGGTTCATCACTTGATGTATAAATTTAGGCCAGTGCTGAACCATGCTACCCCAGCACCCCTCTTATGATTGTTAAAAATGTATTATTCATTTACCTGCTTGATTCCTTCAAGATTTCTGAGCAGTAACTGGAGTCCTCATGCTGTTTATCTCGTCAGCAAAGGCATTTCAGCTTACACCACCTTCACGTTGCTGCAGAGTTTCATGATGTTCCTGGGGATGGGATAGTGCAAATTAGCAGAAATGAAGCAACCAGTGAGGCTGCAAGTTAAAAGTCTTCTGAACCAGGAGGCTTGAGATGCTGAAGGGAAGCAGCTAGGCATGGGGCAGTGCAATTGGTTGCTGCTCTGCCAGGCACAGCCAGCCCCTTCTCCTGCCTTTACTGGTTAAACTGGGGGCAGTACAGACCCTTGGCAGGGTCCCATCCTGCCAACCCACAGGGTGTGCAGCCTGGCCCATGCTAGGCTTTGATCTGAAGGGGTTTGTAGGCTTTTAAAAATACAAAGTGATACAGTGCTTAGATACGTTGGTCTGAGAGACTTACAAGGCCATAAGGAGAACAAATGCATAAAGGACAAATGCAGCCAAAGTGATTTGAAGCTTCTCTTTCCCACCCTATATCCTTAACTGGAGTGGGGTGGATGATGTCCCCATTTTCCTAATGAGGACAGAGAGGCACTACACCATTCCAGGTCCTCAGGGGTTTTAATGCCTGTGCCTTAATTGCACAGGACTGACTAGAAGGGAGTTAAGGCTGACAAAGTGTCATCCTGGGATTTAGGTTCTGTTACAGGGACACAGCTTCTGCCATTCTCCACAGTGGCAGGGGACTGTAACAGAGGGGAGAGTCTTTTACTGCCCCAGCCACAGCTCTGGAGTGGGCAGCAGCCTGGTTTCCAGCCTCAAGGCGAAGGATCCGCTTTGGCTGCTGGCTCACTTTTATCAGCACAGAGAGGATTACTGGGAAGCTGTGTTGACAAATGCTGTGGCTAGAAAGGAAAATGAACTTCCACACAAAGATGGCTTGTTTGTGCAAAGCAGAAAAAGAATAAAGAAGCTGCCAAAAGAGCTGACATTAAACCCGCTGCTTACCTGCAGCTCATCTGATACCATGACTGAAACCTTTCATTTGCTGCAACATAATCCAAGACGTTCTTTCTGCAAAGCAAGAAAGTAGGTTATTCCTCAGACAGAGCTGAAAGATTTTTAAGCAGCAATAAAAGCCATTAAACCTTCTCCTGGAGGCTGGAAACCCATGGCTGATGCATGGGGCTCAGATGCATTCATCCATGTTGATCGGGGGCTCTCAAATCTGCCATCCAAGGCAGCCCCGGATCCCTGGGGAAGCTGGGCAGGCAGGGAGGGACAGCTGGGGACAGGAACAGTACCAACAGCCAAGCACACCTCCAAAACCTGGGAAAACTGCAATTGTTTTAATGCTGGAAATACCACTAAGGCTGCTACCCCAAAGAGATGTCAGTAATTTGGCCCTGCATGCAAACTTTTTTCTTTTTTTTTTTTTTTCTTTTCTTTTCTCTGGCTGCTAATGAAGTAGAAGGATAAAAAAAGGAGAGGGGGAAAAAAAATAAAGAAAAAAAAAAGAGGAAGATTTCACTGGGAGAACTATTTATCACCAGAGACAGCAAGGACTTAAATCACTTAAGAAACCTCCAGTTAAGGCAAAACCACAATACTGTAGCTGCTACATTCAAGCACAAGAGCTTTGCTTTCAGTACAATAAAAGCACTGTAGGCCTGTGTGGTGTGTGGACTGAGAGAAGCAAAATGTAGAGTGGGTTAATGAAGCTGTGCAGCCCTCTCAGCCCTGTATGGTGCTGCAGCCCAGCCCTGGCAGCCAAGAAATGTCCCAGCATTTTAAGTCCTGGCTGCAGCACTGGGCACTCACAACAGAGGGATCTCCTGTTAAAGACGAGCTCTGCACCACTGTACTGGTGTTGTACTGGTACACTGGTGTTGATGCACACACACCATGGCTCCTTATTTTGCTTCTCCCTGCAGGTTTTCATGCAGACCCATTTTGGATTTGCTTTCTGGTTGCTCCTAGGGAATGGTTTCACCCTCCTGTTTTGTGCTGCCTGGACAGGTGCAGGGACAAACTGTTTCACCAGGTTCATTGCACGAGCTAAACAGTTGCCTATCTCTGCCTTGGCAATCAGGTCCTTGCTTGAGGACTGTTGTCTGGCTTGGTGTCCTTGTCAAATCCATTGAAAAGCAAAATAAATACAATAAATACCATTCAATCACTTGGTGCTTGAAATGCACCAAGAAAGCACCAACTGTTGCAGCCTTGGGATGAGAGAAAAACATCAAGTTCCTTTCACAGAGTTTGGGAACAGGAGGAGCAACAGCAGCTTGGCCACATGGTAAGACCTTGCCCAGGTTTGAGGAGCTGTGGGTTGGGCACAGAGATGCTGCCTGAAGGTAGAAGGCTCCAGCTTTGGGGTGTGGGGATGATGGCAGCAGTGTGGTTCTGGTGGGCAAGGCTCCTGCAGCCTTCATCTCCTTTGTGTGGCATTCCAAGGAAAACCTAATTGCACCATGGCTGCAAAGGAAGGGGCTGGGATCTGCAAACATTTGTTGCAGAGCTCCCAATTCCTGCTAAGAAAACTCATGTTTTCATGGGGTTTGGCTGCATTTCTCTGAGCCCCTGCCCAGGGCAAACCACTGTGAGTACTGGTTTAAATAATGCTTGTGCCCAGCTTGTTCTGGAACCTGTGCTGGAGGCCACGGATTCCAGCCTGACACCAGCTGCCCTGAGGGGAGATGGGTGTATAGGGGAGATAAGATAACACTGTGGCTGTGCAACACTTCCATGAGCCCTGCTGGCATCCCTCCCCTGATTCCCAGATTTGAGGCATCTGCACAGACACCGGGGTGCTCCAAGTACTGGCAGTAACTGAGCTGGTTGCTGTAGGAGTGGAGATGCTGAGACACAAATGAAGGAGAACAGCCCCTTGACCAGCCTCATCTCGAGCAGTCATCTGTATTTCAAAGGCCTGATTTATGATTTGGCTGGGATTAAATCCCATTTCCTTCCATAGTGATTTTATCCAGGCTTTTCAAACCACTTCATGGATTCCAATAAATCCTCAGGAAGGCTCTGGCAGGTGGGTGTCTTTACAGCTGCATTACACCCTTGGTATTTGGCAAACCTGACACGTCCAGCAGGGGTGGGCAGGGCAGAGTGCATGGCTGGGATTTGTAGGCAGGTGATCCTCAAGCATTTTCCACTAGAGCTCCAAACTTGGAGCCTCTTAAAAGTGGTTTAGTGTAAGAAATCAGGCCATAGTGACAGAGTTGGGAAGAGGATACAGGACAGACCCCCAGGAGTCCTTGCACTCTCCTGGCATCCAGAACACCTCCACTTTCCCTGAGCCTGCATGATCATGCTTTCCCTTTCCCTTTGGTAGCGAAAGGATCCTCAAAAATTACAGCCAAAGCTTTTTTTTGTCTGCTTCAGCTGCCTGAAACAACCTTCTGTTCAGATGGGAGCACTGAAGCATTTCTTAAAACACCTCCTCCTCTTGCCATTAAATATTTAAGAGAGGAGCACTGGGGGAAGCCACGTGCTTTTAGTGAGGCAGGATGGCACAGGGCTGGGAGCCCTGGTGAGCCTGATTTCAGTCGTCACAAGGTGGCAGGTGCTTGCAAAACACAGCTGGGTTTTAGTCCCCCTCACTGCAGTGGTCCCTGAAGCATCCCCAGAATCACATCCCCATCTCAACAGCTCCCACGCCGGCCCCGGTGTCTGAGTGAGCACCCAGGCTCTGCCCCAGCACCATCCTCCTGTGGAAGAGATGCCCGGGGTGGGAAGGTGGGCTGGGATCTGTGCACACCCTGCAAGGCCAGCAGGACCTGTTGAACAAAATCATGATGACCTGGGAACCAAATGCTGCTCAGGACTGATGGGGACAGAGCAGTTCCCAGACATACTGGGACAGGAGCAGAGCATGGAGCAGCCATGGCCCCAAGTGCTGAGGGTCATCCCTACCAGCTGCTTTGTATCCCCATCATCACCTTCCCTGCTCTGTCTGATTCTGAGGGGATGGAGGGCAGCAGAGGGAGGGTGCTGGTGTCTCTCTGTGCTTTGCAGTTGCTGTAGCAACTGTGGTGTCTCTGGTGTTAGGAACACACATTTCCTGCAGCCAGCCAGAGTGTGAGCTCCTTACTTGCAAGCAGATTTTTTTGTTTCTTCCCTTGCTAGAAGGAAGCCCCCTCTGCCCCCCCTCCCAAGCAGCCAGAGGTGCTGCTGAGGCAGCAGCAGAGGCGCAGGGCAGCCCACGTGCGGAGCCAGCGAGATGCTGCTGCATCTTCCTCTCTTGGGCAATCTTTTGCATGAGTTAAAGCCTCAGCACCTCCTCCAGACCCTCTGCTGCTCCCCCCTCGGTTCCTTGGTGAGGACAACTTGCCTTTCCCAGATCCAGTCTCAAAGGCAGGGTGGGTTGCTGCAGTCGCCCAGGCTCCTCCCTGGGGCAGCTCAGTCCTGAATTAATTTCCACATGAATTAGAGCATCTGCTTTGGTGTGGGGGGATCATTCTTGATCAAAATATTCTCAGTAGCAGAGGATCAACACAAGTTTTGTAAGTTTCATGATTAATGACTTCTAAATGAAAGAGTCTATTTTGCAGGCTGAATTAATTTGGCATCCTGGATGTGTAAGAGTTACGCATGTAAGAGTTTGCCTCCCAAATCCCATTACTCCCTCCTTTCTATCACCTTTGTACATCACCAGTCCTGATCCGTTTCCCTTCCTTTTCTCTTTGAGAAAACAGAGATGATCTCCTTAAGCCAGTACTTGAAGTGCTCTGGTGCTTCTTCTCTGAGCTTCTTGGTCATCTCACAGGCATTTGACCTCAAGCCATGAGGCTCCAGTGTACCACCCTTGGGCCAGGACTGTCCTTTGGCCCATGCCACTGCAGGCACCCACATCCATTTGAAGCCTGTCAGCCTGGTTTGGGTTCTGCTCTCTGTATGTGACTTGTCTCTCTTTTCCTCCAAAAACGTGACTTTGAGTTCAGTCAAATAAGTATCAGCATGGTGGCCTCTGCCCAACATACTCAACAGTTCCCATTAGCCTGCAGATCCATGAGAGAACACAGCAAGCAAAGGTTTTACTGCTACTGCTTCAGCACTGCTCACCACCCATGGCTCTGGGTTCCATCTGTTTTGGTTTTGTCTCCAGATCTAAGCCCCAGGCTGGCACAAGCACAAAGACCTGCCCTGCTCTTCCAGTAGCTCAGGAGGTCCAACCCAGCCTCCTGACCATCTGCCCTTGGGATGGCTGCAGCTGCTGCCAGAGAGGGAAAGAACTCCAAGTCATGTTGTTCTTCAGGAGAGGGGAAGGCAATAGGGGAGTGAGTTGCTTCCATCTTTAGAATCCATCCTCCGTTTCCTGTTGGGAACCATCCTACCTTCCTTTTTTTCCTTTCTTCTCTTTTCCTTCCTCAGGTGGTCACCTTCACCACAAGATTAGAGATGAGCAATGCCCAGGCAGGAACTGTTGTCACCTAAAATTGGGTATTTTCACTCCAATCACCACTTGATGTGATGTTTCATAGCTGGTGTTTTTGAGCCTGCAGCTGCAGTTTTACAGTCCCTGGGAAGTTTTCTTGAAGAACAGGTTGGCCAGTTGGGGAATGTTTCTCTGCTATTTTCAGCCTGGAACGTTTTCCCTTTTTCTTTTCAAAGTACAACAAAAAACCTGTCAACAAGTCACAAAAAAGTGATCTCAGTCTAAAATATGAGCCCTGGCATGGGAGGGCATTTGACTCAGAAGCCACTTCCCATCTTTGGAGACTTGAAGTATGTTCCACTTCGTCATCCCGAAGGTCTTTAAATGCTTATAAAAACAGAGTTTATTTATCTGCAGTCAGAACAGCCTATCTATTATCTTGAAGGCTGAATTCAGAAAGTTTCTTCAGAAATTTATTGGTTTAATTCCTACCAGTCTGAACAGAAGTTTTCCACAAGGTCTCTCAAAATACAAATGTCTCAATTCCAATTTCCTTCAGGCTTTAGCAAGACATCATATTAATTGTGTTAAAAAGCATATTAATTAGATACCAAGAAAGCAGGAGCCTGGCAGCTCTTCTTGACCACGAGCTATTCACTTTTGTGAAGTCTCCTTCAATAGTGGTTTGAGCCAATGCAGTGGTTTTCTCTACCAGCAAGCTCAGCAGTGTCTGAAGCCAAAGGGACCAGCTTCTGGCAGGGATTATTTACTTTAGGTCACAAGGATTCCTATAGCTGCCTGGGCAAAGCCTTTCTGTCCCTCTCAAGGCTTTCCCTATCTCCACTACTGGAAGAATGGAGTGGTGGAGGCACACGGTCAGCCTGAGGCCAGAGTGATTTATGAGAACAGCCAGAAATACATCCAGAATGGGGTAATGTCATCCACACCTCTGAGGCTTTCAAGAGGACTCAAGGAACCACCTAATGACTTGCAGGAGTTTGGGCTTTGTCTGATGTTGCATACAGCTATGTTTCAGTCAACAGCCCAACTGGTGATAAAACAACACTTACTTCACAAGGGAAAGGTGGTGATAAAACCAGTCAGCAATTCCCAGTCCTCTGTGGGGTGAGGAAATTATCTCCCTCCATCTGATCTCCATGGGATGCTCTGAAATTGCTCCTGCCAACATTTGGTCATGCTGGAGCTGTGTGGGCAGCCAGAAACCCAAACCTCCCACTTGCTTCCTTGCATCAACCCTTGTGGTTTCCTTTTGATAACACCAGAACCCATGGAGTAGGACACCCACGGCGTGTCTCGGCCCATCAGCCAGCTGCAAAATGCACGTGGTCCCCTGTGATCCCAGCACCACGGGGTGACACAACTGGGGCTTTAGCATTTACTGGGAAAACTCAACTCTACTACATCTTTGCTATTGACTCTCATTCTAAACAAGGTGACAGACCTTTAGCAATGACAGACCTCCAGTGCCACACCAAACTGAATCCCTGCTTATGCTTCAGCTCCAGAAACACTTTCAGGAGTGCCAACACACACACATGTGCAGCATTCTTAGAGAAGAAACCAGAGCTCTGTTAATTGAGATGTTATTGCTCAAAGCCTGAGCAGGTTTCCCTCAGCTGTCACAGCTTGGCTGCATGGAGCATCCAAAAATAAAATAAATAAATTGGTACTTACTTGAAATAGCCAGTGGATTGAAACCTGGAGATTTCTGGAAGCAGCTATGTTGGGAAGGGTCTGGTTATAGGACTCCTCTTAAGGTTGTTTGTATATGTAAGCATTAATGCTGCAAGTTGCAAATACTGACAGGGCTGACAGCATTGCATCCATCCATCTACAGAAACATCTCCATAAGCTCACTCACCCAGTCATCTTCCAGCCAGGGAGCAAAGATGTTGTTTGAGGAATTTTTTTGGACGCTCAGGCATCTGTGGAAATATCAGCCAGTCAACAAAAACCTGGAGAGAGAAGCTTTCAGGCATAAGGAAAAGCTGTGCCACCCAAAAATCACAGCCCAGCTCTTGTCAGAACCTTGCTTGATCCACCATTGGTTTAACACAACTTCACCTGGGGAAAACATATTCTCTCAGGTTTGAGGATAGGTATCTGATACTCACATCTTATAGCTACTGGAGTCATAAAGCAGCTGAAGACACTTTGATCAGAAAAATGCCTTCTCAACCTCACTTGCTTCAGAGTGTATGAAGGATCTTGAGGCTTCTTACCTACAAAAATGCAAAGGATCAAGCCCATGGGGTGATAAACATCAAGAAAGACCTTCATTTGGCACAGGCCCTTCATCTCTTTCTTTAATTTTAGGACTCCACTCAAAATTTTAGCCCAGCAATGTGAAATTAAGGCCTGGTCATAGCTTCTGACAGGAAATGGCTCCTGCCCTGCAAGCACCAGTGCAAACGTCTGCTGGAGGGATCTCATTGTCCATAATTTAGCCCAATTTTGTTTCCAGCACTGGTCTAATTGTGATTGCTGGAGGCCACACAGCACAATTCATCAGGTTCCAGGCCCTGCTGCTCTCACCCATGCTGGGTTTACACCTGCATTATTCACCAGCCTCAGCTCAGCCAGCACTGCCTTCTCCTGGCTGGCTGGAGGGGAGGTCAGGCTTTTCCATTATTTAGCACTTGGACCCTGCCACATCCAACCTGAAAAACAGCCCTGTCACATGCCCTGTGCTTGGCTGGGGAGAGCCTCCTCAATTACACAGTGGTGGCCATGCATGGGCCACGAGTCCCACTGTTTACAGGAAACGCCAGCACAGAGCATGAAATTAGAAGCCCACAAGGAAGTGAGGGATTATATTCCGGAGATTAAAGGACGTGGAAAAACCACAGGACAAATCAGTGGGGCCTGAGCAATGGTAGCTGCTATTTCAGACTTCCAGCTGCTGGCACTCGCCCCGGTCATGCTGAGATGGGAGAATCTGTGAGGAATCCAGAAGGGTGGATGGCTGCTCTGCTTTTTGAGCAGGAAAACACACCAAAGGATAGGCCCTAAACCAGCCGGAAGGACAGGAGTGATGTCTGCTCCACCCCTTCCTTCTCTTTCTTAACCATTCCTACAAGTCTTTCCTCTCCTCTGGTGCAATTCCTGCTTTTTGACTGCATCTCCAGGCCAAGCACCTCCAGCCAGTCCCCTGCCTGCTAGAAAAGCCATGGAGACGTACCCATGGGTTAGTCTGCATTAGTCAATAAAGCATCTCCTCAAACCTAGAAAGAAGTGGCATAGGAATTGAGCTCTGACATCTCAAGACCTTCAGGACAGCTAAAGTGCCAGGGGAGCTGGTGTTTCTTGGAATGTCCCTGGAAAGAGAGAAATTACCAGGTGAAGGTTAATCCTGATCCTTTAATCCATTCCAGTTTAGCCCTGTCCCTCTCAAGACCATTTCTTCTCCCTGCTTTTGCCTTTATTTTAAGCACCCACCACCTCCTTTGCCCCTAGAAAGTTCAAACCCATCAGCACTATCTCTGGTGGGAAGTGACAGCGACAGAGCTGGCAGCCAAGCAGAGACACCTTAAAAGTGACAAGACACCCTTGTTTCAGGTGCCTCAGTATCTGAGTACCCATGAGTTCACCACAATGTATGCAAGGTCTGCATTTCAGCTACAAGTGGACACCAGGGTTTCAGGTTTGTGGCTGCTCACAAGCTCTGAAATTGGGTCTGTAACTGCATCTGGTCCTGTGTCAGTGGAACACCAGACCTCCCCCTACCTGCAGCTTCAGATGCCCAATTGCTGCTCCTGCAGCTCTCCAGGATGCCCACATACGCAACCACCATTCTTCAGCTGCCATTCTTGCCCCACAGCCATGCTGGAGATTTTCCCCTCATCAGTCTTCTGTCACCAGCAGGGAGTTTTGGGGTAGCACCCAAACACCTCCACCAAGCCCTTTCCAGGGGAGTCAGGTGATTTGTTTGCTGTCTCTCTTTCCAACACAGGTGTCACTTTTTTATTCCCCCCCCAGCCCCTGCTGCATCTCAAGGCCTTGCAACATCAGGCCACTGCCACATGCCAAGTGACAGCATGTTCCATCCACCCCCACCACTGATGCAGGCTGAGCTCCCACCACCACCACCACAGCACCTCCAGCAGGGGGGTGATTCAGCCCTGACTCAAGGGGAAGGTGGGCATGGACTGAAACCCCAGCCCTGCTCCTTGCATGGCCCGTGGTTAACATGATCCTGCTGGAAATTACAGAGCTCCAGCAAAATGGCAGGAGGGAGGCTCCTCTTGGTAAGGAGAAGCCCACAAGAGGCTTCCACTGACATTCCTGCCTTCTCCCTCACCCTGCATCCATGGGGCTGAACAAATGGCACATTGCCTTCATGTTTGACCCAGAGCAGTGCTTGTGCCATACCACAGGCTCCATCTGGAAAGCAAACAGCAGCTCAGTAGGTTTTTCTTTTCTCTCTTTTTTTTTTTTTCCTTGGTTTTTTTTTGTTTTTTCTTTTTTGTTGTTGTTTTGTTTTTTGCTCCCTACAACAAATAGAGAGAAAGGATGAATGAGCTTATTTTCCAGCCTCAGAGGAATACACAGCCATTGTTAGCTCCACACATGCTGCAAAAAGTGATGGCTAAGAAAAGAAAAGCTTGTTCTTCCTGAATGGGTTGGCTGCAGAAAAACCCAGCAAAACAAAACAAACACCACTCCACCCTAAAAGCCCCTCCATGGGCCAGTAGCACCATTTCCATCAGCTACACATCTGATCCTCAGCCCAGTGACTTCCCAGAGCAGGACCTGACCTGCTGCACATAACAAAAGGGAAGTGAAAATCTGGGTTTTCATAATTTTTGAGGAATCTGAAGCTCACCATGCCCCCCAACCCCCTTGAAGGTGCCACCCAACACCATGTCCCCCTGAGGCTGTCAGCAGGTAGAGGAGAGGCAACACCATTCCTCTGCAGATACTAACATAGAAACTGTCCAGAATATATTATTCTCTCAGTTCTCTGCATCCAAAAAATGTCTCAAGTTTTGCAAATCTGCAGTCCCAGCTGAGGCTCAAGAACCTGCATTGAGTATCTCAGATTTGATGGGACAAAGAAGGTGACACCCTCTGCTTCAGAGAACCAGCATTGTCATGTAATGGGTTCAACAACACTTTCTCCCCTTGGAGAGGAAGACTAAGATCTAGGGCACACAGAGAAAATAGACATGCCACAGCTGCTCAATTAATTAACTCAATTAATTTTAACCAGGACCTGTTGGGTTGTTTCACTGCAGCCATCTCTGCTGGGAGAGCCTGGCACCATCACCCACTGCAGCCTCATCTGAAGCAGCAGCCTGGCTCCTGAGCTGAATTTCTCTCCACTCATCATTTAGCTTTTTTCTGCCACAGTTCACATAACCTTCCCTATAACTGAAGTGGTAAAATCAACCTCAGGAGCTGCGAGTCTGTGAATGAAGATTCAGTCTAGAAGCTGCAGCTGTCTTGAGTGGTTCTCATTAAAAAAAATCTCATTAAAAATCTCATTAATAAAATAAGTCCTCAATAACTTCATCCAAATAAACTTCACACCCAAACCAATACTTCTGAAAGGATTGACTAAAAAAAGCAGGAAATGTTAGTGAGTGTCCTCCTTCCTTGTCACCACTGCAGTTCTGCATTCAAACACATCTGACTTAGGAGACAGACTTGGATTTATAAGGCTGCATTTGTTCCATGCTCAAAATGGCTGCAAAGAGAAGCCAGACCTGGTGATGCAGCCCTGGACACTGAACCATCACTTCCCTCTGTCCCAGGAGCAGAGATGAACAGGACAGAGGTGGCTGAGAGTGTGGTGAGACCACTTCCTTCCTATTGCTCCTCTGTGCACCACTGAGTGTGTTAATTTAGGGAATAAAGAGTGACTTACTTTTTAAGTCAATAAAATCAGGAGACCAGCTCCCTTACTAATATCAGCAGACAGCAGAACGAGGCCTGGGGAATTTCATCAGCTTCCAACCCTTGGTCTGTCAGAGCAGTGAAGCACCACAGACATGATGGGATCTCATCTTATCTTAGAGGCTCTGCATACCCATTCATGGCTGCATTCTGTCCCTGATAGCAAAACCACCAAACAGCACCGTTAAGGGGTTAATGTTCCAATAAATTACAGTGAGGTACAAAAAGGGGATTTCCTTTTAACTTGGAAATACCTTTTTTTTTTAATTAATTCTATTTTTTGGACCTATTAAATAGCCCAAAGCTTTTAAGCTCCAGAGCCCAGTAAGAGCCTCCCCCCAGTGCTGGTGCAGCCACCCGGCCGTGCTTCACCATCTGCTGCCTGGGGAGGGGGAGAGAGGAGGAGAGGGCTTGGGGGGAATGTATCCTGACCTGGGATTTCATGGATTCCCCTGCACCGAGCTGGGAACGGCGGCTGCCCTGGAGCTTCATGATGTAGAGGTGCAGGCAGGGGACTGGCTTGGTGACAGCACGTCTGCTCACTGGCAGATCAAATGGCTTAATAGAAACTGGATCCAACTGGTCCAGCCTTGCGGGTTTTGATTCAAACTGCAGTTAGAAGGTGTGATTAGAGCAGGGGAATGCTGTGCCAAGAGCTTAGATGTGAAGCAAAAAACATATATTAAATAAATAAAAAAATCCTTCCCCTAAACCTGTATGTATTTTTTCATTGTTAACTCCTTCCCTGCCAGTGCCAGACACCCAAGGAAATCCTGGGCTATCCGAGGGCACCTTCAGTTCTGCTGCTTAAATCTGGGGGCTGTAGAGGCTTGTCAGCACCACAGAGGAATTTGGCCACTGAAATTGTAACATTTAGGGTCTTGGTATTAATAATAATCACAGCAAAGCTTTGTAGGGACCGACCAAGTTTCGACTTGTGTTCTGACTGCACCCAAGAGCAAAGGAAGTGGCTGCCCACCCACCCCCAGAGCCCCTGTGCTGGCCAGCACTGGCTGGAGCAGGGGCTGTGTTTTGGCTGCCTCTTTTTTGGATGACTCCTATACAGTAGAGGAGGTGGCAGTGGGTTTCTGGAAATGGTTAACCAAGGTCTCTTTTTCCTGTCTTCAAGCAGTTGCCAAAAACTCAATAGTTAATTTGGCAAATGGAGACCTCTGGAGATGTTAATGCAGTTCATACCCTCAGCCCATATGGATAAAATTGCAATTCAATAAAATTGCTGGTTCTTTATCTTCATGCGGCATCATCACACAGTTAATTTCAAGCTTTCCAGTAAGCTGTAATATATCTTTTAACCTAAGAGCTCTTTTGCATGACACTGAAATAGGTCTCAGTCTATATACGTCTGCTGCCAAGACAAATGTATGGTTCAGCAGCAGTAAAGAGGATATAAAAGACTCCCACGTTACAAATGTAGGAGGCAGAGGATATTTTAGCATGGCAGTGGTTACACTTTTGGCAGCTTTGCTATAATAAACTTTGTTTTCAGAGCCTTAAAATATTCCCTGTGCAGTGAAGACTGACTTATTATTTGCTTTCAGTGGACCAGTCTCAGGGGCCAGGGCTGGTGAACTCTCTGGTGAACATGGAGAAGCACGGAGAAGACAGAGATTATGTCACCCTACATTTAAACAGGGTATTTCCTCACAAAATGCAAATTTTACAAATGCCATCAGGTGCTGGTAGGACTATCTCCATGAATGCAGCACTCAAGTGGTACCTGCATGCAGTGTCCCAAACTCGGGGGTGTTGCTTCAGAAGCTGGGAGCAAGGGAAGGAAGTTGAGTGAGTAGGCCAAGGGCCAAAAACATGAGGGAGAAGGGATGTAAGACACCAACCTTGTGTAGAAAAGGTCTGTGGAGACCTGCACTATCTCACGATCCTGTGGAGACCTCAAGTGACCTGCCAGGATGCCACTACTGGGTGCCTGTCTGGATCCGAGATGTTACTGCCTCAAGGTGCACGCGCAGCGGACAGGAGGACACTGGCTTCCATGTGTCTCCCAAGTAATCTGGAACTCAAATGAGCCACTCAGACACCAAGACACCTATGGAGAAAATTAATATGGATGACTCATGCCTCTGGGACAGCAGAAGTAGTGGCAAAACTTGGATCCATGCAGTATTTTTAGCATAAAAGCAGAGTTTGTCTCATGCAGTTGATGGGAAAAGGAGGCAGCAGGGACAGCATCGTGACTCAGGTTGTTGCCTGGTCCTGTCTGCTCTCTGCCTCCCCCCAAGGCAAGGCAGGGCTGTCCTCCAGGTCCTTAGATATCACCATGATGCTGAAGCCCATGCACTCTGTGAATGACCACCATTTGCCTTTGCTCTGGGAACTCAGCCCGACCATGGAGGACACAAGGAAGATTGCTTTGAAACATAAGGATGGACTTCCAGACCCCGAGAGCCTCTGGTGAACCAGAGACAGAGCAGAGGGGGAAGCAGAAGAGAGGTGGCTTCCCACCACTTGCTGGTCCCTGGACACCCAAATTACACTTCCCAGGGTCCCACCTCCAGTAAGAAAGGGATGAAGTCTTTGTGTCCATTCAAATCAGTCTGAACCACCAATTTTCTGAAGGAATATCTGAGAGGTTAGACAGGTCAGGTTTGAATAGCAAAGCAAGCATTAAGCCATGCTCTGCACGAGGAAATATTGGGAAACAGGTAAATGTTGACCTCACCCAGGGTATGGGCTTAGTATCAAACCCCAGAGGAACTCTAAATAAGTGTGTCAGGGCCAGCAGAACTTCTCTGTATCAGCTGCAGTCCAGACAGAGATTTTGTGGGTTTTTTGTAAGATTTTTCCATCTAATAATGGAGTAAATAATGGAATAATGGCATTTAGTGATGCTTTATGCATACATACAACCCCAGAAATTCAACCCTGCTAGTTACAGTCTCTAAGCCAGCAAAACCCAAAACCAAACTACTTATCATTAAGCCTCCTTAGTAGCTCATAGCTACTTGTGCTGAACTGGGATGGGGTCTTGGCATGGAGGATTTTGAGAGCATGTGATGGCATTATAGTTTCATACTAATCTGTCCTCATTGCATGCTATTAAAAATAAATAAAAATCATGGCTTCCTAATCCACAAATTACTAATTGAAAGACTTTTTTTGTCACGGCTTTAGCAAGTGCTTAGAAGTGTCACACTTTTGTATTTATTTATTAGGAAGTGAATGTGTAAACACATTGTTACTAACCTTAATCTCCGAATTGCAAAACCTTCATGTCTTCAACACAAACCCTGCACTGAGCCAGGTTGGAGTTGCAAGGCTGGGCAAGGAATGATCCAAGCCTTTTGTCCACGGACACCTGAGGGGGTTTGGCAATGCCTCAGCAGTAAATGTTAAAATGTTATTGCCTCTGGCAGGTTTGTTTGTGATTCCTAGGAAGTAAAAGAGAAAGAAAGACATTATTTTGATACTAGATCAAGTATCAAAGGCATAAAAATAACCAGGTACTTTTTGCAACCTGCAGGTGTATATTCCTGCCTGGGTGAAACTCCCCCCAGCAGTTCAGAGGCAGCACGAGGTGCTGGGGCTCTGATCCCCACAGATGGGTGAGGCCCAGGAAAAGGACTCGACTTCTGGGGAATGTTTGCATTTTATTTCCCCTCTCCAGCCAGAAAGGGTGGGCAGTTCCTAAGGGGAAATCCCGTGTGAACTGAGGACCTCTTTCCTTCTCTTGACTTTGCACAGGACAAGGAAACAAATGCCTCCCAGATGTAAGCAATGATGACAGAAAGTGTCTTCCACCAGGACTGCCACTCCTGCAGACACTCCTGTCCCCTACAGACACACAAGGGGAGCCTTCACCCTCAGGGAGAAGTTGCACTGGCCAACATTTTATCAACCAGTGAATAAAGATGATCTAATTTTAGGAATAAATCTAACCCTAGTCTCTGCTCCACTGAACAACCTTGTCTTTGAATACATCTCACACTGAGAAGATGCCTGGGTTCAGCCCCTGCTGATCCTTCTGTCCCAGCATACGGTGGGGCATCAGCCACCCACTCCTAATTAACTTGATGGGTAACTCAGCTGCACAAATCACCTCAAGTTACCTTGGCCACAGAGCACAGCAGATCTTTCCACAATGAAACAGCACGGCAGGAATTATCCCAATCCATAATTGCTCTGAGCAGACAATGAACCAGCTCACGCTGGTGGAAGTAGCCACTCGGAGGTAATAACCCAGTGAGTAACAATAATGGCACCAGATACTTGATAAAAAGCAGTGAACAAAAGAGAAAGCTTTCTCCATTATACAAAGAACGGATGTTTTCTGTTTGCTTCCTTTGGTTCAGAAATGCATTTAGCTATTTGCAGAGCAGTGGTGTTCAGCTCACCCGCACACACAGCAGAAGAGGGTTTGAGGCTGGGGAAAGGAAAGGATAATTTTCCACTGGTGAGATCACCGGCAGGAAAATTAGTTTTCTCCTTTTAATCCTTGGATTTCTAACCAGCAGCTCTCCAGATACTTTATTTTCTTCAAGAGAAATGTCTGCACATTGGTAGGGAAAAAAAAACCACAACCAAACCTGCTCTGGAGTGGTTAAAAAAGGGCACTGAAATACAGATATTCTTCTTCCCCCCATCTATACACTATGGGTGTCCAAAACTGGGTGACAGGAGGGGCAAACCAAGCTCATACGAGGAAAATCTCTAAAATCAGGTGTTTGCATGTGCCTGGTGCATGTGCCTCCAGTTTCTGCATGTGGCTTGTGTCCCCTCACTGCCCAAGCTGTGCATGCCAGGAGTCTGGCTCCTTGCCCTGTAACTGTTGGCTTCAGCTCTGCTCCCCAGGCCCAAGCTTTAAGCTCACCCAGGGGCTACACCCACCCCCCTCCCCTTGCTGAATTGGTCTGTGAGACAGGATACCAGGGTGAGAAAAAAGGAAATCACCCCACACTCCTCCAGCAACACAGAAGGCACTGGCATGGCTTTGGCAGGCAGAGGGTGTCACAGCCCCAAGGATGTTTATTCCTGTGGCTCTGCTCAGCAGCAAGCACCTGGCACCAGTGCTCCAGTGATGCCCATGTCATGCTGGGCTTCCTCCTGCCTGCCTGGCAATGCCACCACCACCTCCCACCAAGCCACCCCGTGCCCCCCGGAGGGCTCCTGAGGGCAGGGGCATCAGCACTGTGATGGGCTCCTAGGGAGAGCATGGGACCTGGTTGAGAGAAAATTAGAGGAGAAAAAGAATCATAAAGATGTAAAACATGGAACAGCACAACCCAGGGGGAATTGTGAGGGGTTTTAGCGACCCAAGTGCCCAGCTGGGGACAACACAACCCTGCTCCAGCAGTGCTGAGCTTTGCCTGGTAAAATAAATAAGCCTAAAGACAACCATCTGCAGTGAAGAGTGTACCAGGGGAAGGCTCTGCAGGGCTGCAGAGGCTAAGCACTGCTCATTAAAGTGCTGGGGAAATGTGAATGAAGGAGATGAATGGATGAAGAAATGAATGAAGGAGAAAAGAGGAAGTGAATGAATATTGCATTGACTTGGAGCCTTTCATCCTGGGATGGTGGAGCTGTGCAGCACAGCTGACGGGCAGGAACCATGTCAGTATTCCCTGGAGAAACCCCCAGTCAAAACAAATCAGATTATTTCCTGTTGGTAGAGCCCTTTAGGGGGAGGCAAACAGGGAGATGGGGCATATGGATTCATAATATTTGAAGCACGAGGCTTTTCCCAAACAAAATCCCCCTTACTCCCCCTTAATCAATGTGACACATCATTACTTTTTGAGTTGCTCTTGTTCTTGCTGTTCCAGACACGGTGTGATTTCCATGGCAACGACATCCCAGCCATCTCAGGCCTTTTCCTAACCTCTGTCATCTGCTGTCAAGTCACACCAGTGCATAAGCAGAAGAGATGAGCAGCAGGGCCACGACAGTGCCTTCTGGCACCAGGTGGGGTTAAAAACCCCTTCACACCCCTGTGGGGCCCAACTCTGTAAGCCCTCAGGAACCTTTTGTAGCCAAATGTGGCGCAGGGCTTGCAGGCAGCTGTGGGGATTTTGAAGGAGAACACAGAAATGAAAAATATTTTTCTGTTGGTTTTGCTGTGCTGTTGCAGAGTGCAATCAGCTGAACCCACCAGCCAGTCTGACTGACTGTGGTTTAAATGGTGACAATGCTCCCATCAAGTGACATATTCCTGCTCCCTTAGTAACACAGAGCAGGATCAGGACAAAACCTGGATGCTTTGGGGAGGAAAGGAAACACAGCTTCTCTTCTGTTTTGGAGGATAAAATATGCTCTCTTCTTCTTTTCTACCTTCTGAAGGAAAAATTAGTGGGGGATGTGATCCAACTCCTCAAGCACTGCAGGTCTGCAGGCAACCTGGTGTGACTGCCATGAGGAGCACACACCAGCTCAGAGGAGTGCCAGCCCTGGCCAAACACTGTGCCACTGATCACCTCTCAATGCCAGTTTGATCCCACTTGTCTGTATGCACTTGGGGTGTCATCATCCCTGCAACATCACCTACCTGCTCCTCCAGCAGCTGGCTGCTCACAGCTGTAGTGCTGCTGCCTGTGGCTGTACGAGCCATTTTGCAAGAGTTTAATAGGTTGTTTAAGGTTGGATGCAAAGCTCAGGGACCATTCAGGGGCTTCAAGTAGGTTTTCAAGATGACCTCAAGAGCACAAAGCCTGCCATGCACACAGACACTACTGTGCTGAATGAACCAGTGCCACAAGCCTGGCTCTCACAGTAACCATGCCTCTCCAGCCAGCAGGAGTTAGAAACAAATGGTTTGTTTTCCCCTCTTTCCCTTATCTTGCTCCCTCAAGCAAGAAGCTTTCTCTTTGAAAGGTGAGGGAGGATTTAGGAGGACAGTGCAGGAGCCAGAGCCTGGTTAGGCAGAGCATCTCCCACCCTACTGCAGGAAGGGGTAGCAGTGTGACAATGCACACAGAGAGGGACAAGTATTACACCTCACCCAAGCCAGCAGGTAAAGCATTTTTGTCTGTCCCTTCTTCAATCATATCACCCTTTTGACTGAAACACAGGTTTCACCCTGATGCAACAGGGTTTTTTCCTGCCTCTAGAACAGCCTGCATTTTTCATGAGCTGTGCTGAATTTCATGGTAACCCTACAAAGTTCCTGTCCTGTAACACACAATTACTGCACTAAATTAAGCACACTACCTACTAGTCCAAATATTAACGAGCACCAAATGTAGAGCACTGGGTCTGCTTCCCTATCTTCCTGTAGGGAATCTGGATCCCTGTAGGGACCCACTGGATAAGGCAGTTGCAGGACTAGACCCAGATAAGGGGATCCAAACTGGGCCAGAAGCTTCCTTGGGCAAGGCTCAAAATCTCTTGTTTGGTTGCTAAAATAAAGGCCATTTATTTAGCTGCCCTTCACACCAGGACAAGAGAGCTGCTCTGTCCTGCCATTAACTCAAAGCTAAATTGCTTTACCTGACTGTTAATGCTCCAGACTTGGTGGTCAGAGGCTCCTGGTTGAAGTTTGGACCAGTTCCTTGGCCCTGAGCTGTGAAGCAGCTGGCTGGGTTTGGAGGTAGCATCTCTGCTCATGCCATAGTGACTTCTCTGAGTACTTCAAGAAAAACTGCTCCACGGAGGACCCCAGCCACAGCTGGGACATCTCTGGTGCTTGCAGATCAGAGAAGGGACAAAGCTTTAGGAAGTGCTTTCAGCTATGCTGCAGGAACGGTTCACTGAAATTAAATGTATTCAGACAACTTCAACAAAGACAGGGGCTTAAAATAAAAACCAGGATTGAACAAGCTATTAACACCCCCTTTATAATTAAAACAGGGGAAAGAGCTGTAACCCCTAGGGTTTGTAGGGGGTACGAGGATACAGCCCACATGGGGAGCCAGGGGCACAGCCCAGGTCAGGGTTTGACCTTTTTGCCAGCTCTGCAAAAGGATGGGTGACCCTGGGGCATCCAGCCTGGAGAGCTTTCCCAAGAGGGGCAGCTACACAGAGCACTGGGTGCTGCTCTGGGGCTGCATGGGCAGGACCACAGCAGAGCTGCTCTGTGTGGAGCTGGAGCACTGCTCCCTCCTCCCACACCAGCACCCTTTGGGAGAGAGGAAGAAAAAAAATAAATCAGAAGACAAATTCTGACTTACCTCCGTGTTTTTGCCTGCCACCCCCATCACTCCCCTTCAGCCTAATCGTTCTCTTCCTCTTCAATCAAGGCCAATTTGCAAGAGGAGCAGCTCCCAGTGCCTGAGTGCAAAACCCTTTAATTACTGTCATCAGGGAGGCTGTGCCAGGCTCCCCTCCGGTGCCTTTTCATACTTTTCAGAAGACAGTACTCCAGGACTTGACGCCTCCAAGGTGCCATTTGTCAGGCTTTTTTTTAAACAAGAACTCACTGCCTGTTAGAAGGCTGGGGAGAAAGTTCCTGGTGGTTCATCTGCAGCATTGACACGGTGATGATGTCTGGGCAGTGAGCTGATTTCAGCTGCCTCGACTGGGTCCCACCGTGGCAGCAGTACCCTGCAGGCTTGCTTGCTGCACACAACCCCCGGGGGCTGCACTGCTCTGTCTCTTTGCTGTCTCTCCTCTTGTTTCTAAACTGGGATCCCATGGGGCATTAAACTGGGGTTGACTGTAAAAATGGGGTCAGAAAGGGACACGGCAATTTCAAGGAGACCAGGCTGGGTGTTGAACGAAGTGACCCCAAAGCATCCTCTCCTGCACAAGTCTCCCCAGGCTCCAGGATCCCAGGGAACATGCTCCCAGTTGGACTGCAGGCTCCTAATGTACAGGATGGCTCCTGGTGTCAGCCAGGGGGTTGTGTTTTAACCTGCTTGAGAAATACACAAACACAGAACCTACATAAACCGATCTGGCACACCCAGCAAGCAGGGATGGGAACCCACCTTGCTGCAGAGGCCTGCACTGCCACTCTGCAGGCAGGGTGTGGGGCTGGACACTGGGTGAGCCACTATGAGCTGCCTTAAACACAGGCTGAGCCAACTCCTGGGGCTCTGCCAACCCAGCGAGCTTGCAGCTTGGACTTGGCATACACTGAGACAGACCAGAAAGGATGCCAAACGTTTCCAGCTGTCCCAGGCCAGCACCTACACGATGCACTCCATGAATTAAACCCACCAGACCCAACCTTTTAACATTTCATCTTTGGAGCATCACCTGTGGCACGGAAGAACTGCAGAGGAGAAATTGTGGAAAGCCTCTGCCAGTGGGTGGCACTGCAAAACCAGCAGTATGGAAAAAGCAGCAGAGAGAGGACTGGAGGGTAGAACAGCAGCACTGTCACTGCACACACCGGCAAGGGGCTGGATAAGGGGTTGGCTACAAGCACGGTGGGGATGCAGCAGCCTGGCTGGAGGGGCAGGAAAGCTGCTGGGTGGGAGAGGGCTGGGCACAGCAGGAAGGGAGGAGGAATCAGCAAGGGGTATAAGGGGGTATAAGGTGTTGCAGCAGTGCAGGCCACCAACAGTGTCCTCCATGGGGGCTGTGGGATGAGCCCAGTGAAAGGGGGTGTCCATGGCTACTGGTGTCAGGATCAATCCACACCCACACAGGACAGAGCCAACTCATGTAGACACCGTTAACCTCTCAAAAACAAGAGCAGGTCATGGGTTTCCTTTGCTATCCCACTGTAATGTCCTCCCTGTGGCTAATGTCACCCCAAAATGTAACATCTCACCTCCGGGAACTAGAGGTGCTCTTGTCCCCCACTCTGCAATTTCAGAGAAGAAGAATGTAAGTGTGGTGGGTGCAAGAGCTTTTTAGCATCTTTCCTGTAGGCACGAGACACCTGGAAGCACCACAGTCATCAACAACACACAGCAGCCAGCATGACCCTGGGGACTGGGAGCCTGTAGGGAAAAGATGCTGCATCTCACTTACATCACCTCCTAGCCAAGGGGGGCAATTGGATAAACCTGGTGAGTGGCAAGGCAGATCCATTCTGGCCTGGTCTGAGGGCCCACATTCAGATCTAGAGCCCTGCTGCTGTTCCAAAGTGGCCAAGCTCCTGTGCACTCCTGGCACAGGTTTCACCTCCCTTTGCCCTGCATCTCTGCAGACGGGTGTTTGATCTGGCTGGAGCAGAGGCTTCACCCGGAGGACCGGGGACCAACAAGAGACGTGGGACTGCAACCTCAAAAGGAATTTGCTCCTGTGTCAGAGGGTTTAAAGATCATCAGGGCTTCCTCCAACACGCTCCTTCTGCAGGGAACGTGCTGACCAGCATGGCAGGGGTGGCTGCAAAATCCCAGCTCCTGCCTGCCCACCTCCAGGCTTACAGGAATGCCTTGGTACAGCCCACTCCAGGCGGAAGAGCTTCGATCCAGCCCTTCTGCTGCAAACGGATCTGATTTGCTCCCAGCCCTGAGCACACTGTAATTACAGTACATCCCACTTAATCGGGGTGTGCTTAATTGGGAAATCCACTTACCAGGATGTCACCTAGGGAACCGATTTAAGCTTGATAACACTTAAGAGCAATGCCTGCTGCTTTAGAGGGAAGGTAATTCTCCTACAGGGAGATGCCTTCAGGTGGCTGAATCATGCTCCTTTCCCCTCCAGCACCCAATGCTCCTGGCTGCTTGCTCCTGCAACAGATTTCAGCCTTCCCCTTAAGTAGGTTACAGTCAGGAAATGCACCAACTGCTACTGCCAGACCCCGGCTGTCCTCTGCACCAGCTGAACAGGCTGACACTGCCACCTGGGCCAGCTCCCAGCTGTCCCCTTGGCCGGACACCCAAACACCCAGCCTGTCTGCCTACCTTCCCTGTTTGAGGATGGCTTTCCTCCCACAGCAGGGACATTTTTTGAAGAGGACAATGTGTTTAGGCTTGGTCAAGCTGTTCTGTGCAGCAGCAGAAGGGGCAAGGTAACCTACCCATCATGTGACTGGGGACAGAGCAAGAGCTTTGGAGACAACCAGCATCTCTTACCCCAGTGTGTGTCTTCCTCCCTCTCCCCTCTAACAAACCCACACATGAAATGCCCAGTGAAGAGGGCAAGGAGACATGGGAACAGCCCTTAAAAGACAGAACACTGAGTCAAGCACTCAGAGAGATCACATTTTTAGCCTGGTTTCCTAAGGGAAGAGGGTTTATGTGACCACACTGAATATTTGTGCATGCACATACACCTGTCATAGATACCACCAATAACTGCTGAACCTCCAAACACCTTCAAGTTAAGTAGGGAGAGAAGAAAGTTTTCCAAAGACCAGTGATTCCCACACATTTTGTGGGAACAGGAGGGAAACCCTTTAAATATCCAACCCCTCACTAGCTCTGAGGGACTCAGGACAGCATTTTGTAACCAATACCCCCCATGAACCACATTTTCTTGTTAGAGGGATGCTCACTGCTCCAGGATCACTACTCCTCCAACCTTCTGGCATTGCCTTTCTCATGTCTGTCCTTTTCAATCCAACTGCTTCTTTTTCCCAAGCTACACGAATGCACACTGCTCCTCCTCTAACAGTCAGCCCTTGGATGGAGGCTGCCTTTGCCACCAAAACATCTGCATTTGTATGGCAACAATACAACACAACTTTCCAAGATGCTGTGCTGGTGTTTTTGTTCTCACCAGCCATGAGGAGATTGGGGCAGTTAAGTCCAATTCTTTGGACACATAATAGTGATTGCCTTTCAGACACTAGGAAATGTAATAGCTTGGCATCTAATGAGGGATTTTTATGTCTGCTTTTTGCGAGCCAACCTCCAGATTAGCTACATTGGCTTTTTAAAGTGCTATAAAATATGCAAAGGCACTTGTAATGTATAGTGATTTCTGTAAAAACAAGAGGTAAGTGCTGAAATGTCTCCTGATTTATCCTTTTGCTACTCCTAAGCCATGCTGGGAGAAAGGGCAAATGCAATCCTATATTCCCTTTTTGGCTTGTCAGTCTTACAGCCCAGAGCAGATGGCAGACAAAATGCCAGGTACCACAGCACTTGAGCCTTTCAGCCACTCTGATTGCTGCAGAAGAGAAAACCCTCTCAATTCCTGGGTATCCCAACTAAAGCCAAACACAGCAAATACATTTCCAAGGTGCAACATAGTGCACATCCTCTGCTTCACACTGCTATAACATAGCCACAGAAACCCATGAGGCTGTGTCATGGGATTGTTCCCCTGGTCACCAGCTTGTGTTGGATTAACTATACATGCTAAACCATTACCAAGCATCAAGTCCTCAACATATGTCTCAGGGGCTGGGGTCACTATAACCAAGCCATGCAGAGGCCTGACAAAATAAAACATCCCAGCAACAGAGTCTGGGTGGGAGGAATAAAGTATTAGTTCATGCACCATTTTACCTTGAGAACAGCATCATTTATCAGAGCCACAAAGGTTCTTCCCCTCCCTTGCTTCAGAACCAAGCTGTCCCCTTGCCATCCAGGGCTGCTCTGCTGGTGCCAAGGCAGTACTTGCCACCAGTGAGGCCTCCATGGCTCTGTGTGTCCCCAGTGCTTCTGGCAACCAATGCTGCAGTCATTACTGACTGACACAAAGGTGAGCATGGTGGCCCTTATCTGGCATCCAGCTCCCTGCAGTCAGGTTCAGACAAGCACCTCTGGAACAGAGAGTGAGTACTTCTGAGCTGGAAGTTTCTAAGCACGTGCCTTAGTGCCAGGCATGTTCAAACCCATCCATCCCTGCAGAGCAACCATGCCTCTGCTGCCAGTATGAACAGGTAAACCCAACCAGACTGCCTCTCACATCCCTTTTTACATGTATGAAAGGTTGTGCAACAAGCTGGAGGGTCAACAGACTCCAGACCTTTAAATTAACCTTTTAGGTCTTCATATAAGAGCAACACTTGTCTTCAGCACATCTCAGGGACACGGATTTTCTGTGCTGTGTTAGAGCAAATGAAACAATTATTTAACAACTGTCAATAGTGTTCTTTGCAATCAGCAAAATGCATTACTGCATCCTGAAAGCTGTGCAGGACAACCCAGGCTAAAATGCAGACTGTTTTTAAAATTTTCAGTGCATTTTCTGTCATAGTGCTGAGTCTAATGCTGCTAACTGGAATGGGAACCTTCATGACACCATCAGAAGTAGGGAGGGTAACATGAAAATGCCTCAGTTACTTGGCTGACATCATCAGCAAGGAAAATACAACAGGAGAGTGGGAGCTATGGAAAGGGAAGACTATCCTCAAACATCAAAAGCTGAGTACAAATGCTCTGTTTCCAAACAGAGCTGTCCAAGCCATCCAGGACCAAAGCATCTCATTTTAAGGTCACAGCAAAACCAAATCTAACCCATCCCTGCCTGGAGCTCTCCAGTCTGTGCTGGCTTTGAGCTCTCTCTGAGGGCTGCTCAACTCCTGCACCCCAGTTTGCACAGGGACACCCAGGGGTGACAATTCAAGTGGTCAAAATCCCACCAAGCCAGCTCTACCTGTTGCAGAAATACCTGCAAAAACAAGCACCATTCACCAACACACATGACCTGCAACTTCTTTTACAGGATGGGATATAAAGAACACACACAAAGGCAGAATCAAGCCTTAAGTGCTAAGAGCTCTCATTTATATCAGTAGTTCCTGCTAGATGGTTCCTGTTCCACTCCCATGGAGCCAGCAGCCTCGTCTCCTGCCACATCTCTTTGGAGGTGACACTGAGCAGAGGAGAAGCCAGGAGAGCAGCTCTGACTCTCCTGCTTAAGTCCTGGGACTTGGGCATCCATCCCTTTGTTTTTGAAAAGACTGGGGATACAAATCTGTGTTTCCCAGCAAAATGCAGAGACAAAACTGAACAATATTTGCTAACTACAAATATTTGGAGACCTGAATCCAAACTGGCTTGATGCACCAAGTGTAAACACAGGCAGGGGCAGGGGGAGAGAGCTTTAGGCACTCCAGCATCTCACGCTAATTAAAACTGGGAGGAATTTGTCTCAGCAAGTTGTGAGCCATTTACTTCTCTGGTGTGACTAAGCCACCGTGTGGTATCTAATTTACCAGGAGGGGTGATGTGCTGCCAGCTAACCATGTTCCTGCAGTGGAGGTGGGCTAATTGAATACAGCTCAGTGCTTCAGGGCAATCCTGCTTGCCAGCTTACCTGCACCTTCCCCATCCCAACAGGCCTTGCAAACAGCAAGACAACCCAGTGGGAATACTCATTGTGAAGGAGTATTCAAAAAATCCTCACAAAATCCAAGGGCCTGACCAGAACAACGGGTTCTTGTGGTTTCCTGCATGGCTGTTTTTCCAGCAATGCAAATTGGGTTTTTCTCTTGCAAACAAGCAATGCTGAAACATGCTCTTACCACTTGCAGGACCTCGAGGCTCCCAACCTCCTCAGAGTGCTGTCCTTTACCATGGTAGCAAGGCTGCCCTGCTGCCTTGTCTTGTCCTAGTGATGCAAGTATCAAGATGAATTTCTCCATGAACAGCTCACTACCAACGATTCTTTCATTTGTCTCTGTCTCCAGCTGCAGAGAAGGAAGTGACTCCAGCAGAAGTTTCACACCTAAAGGCAAAAAGAAGAATCTCAGAGGGTACAATGAAGTTACAACACATGCTGGATTTTGGGATCTGTTGTCTGCACCTCACTGCTCTCCAAGGGGAAGGGTGGGGGAGCTCAGAGGTCCCCGTTTCCATTTCATTTCCCCTCCTTTTCCAGCCCAACCTGACTCACAAGCCAGGCTCATCCCCATTTTGCAGCTATGACAGTTGCAGCTCACTTGCTGAAGCATCAGCATGGCACAAGATTAGCCCTGGGTGAGGGTAAGAAGCCAGACACCTTTCAGGGGTCTTGGTGGGTCCCCTCATGCTGGCAGCCTCTAAAGGCACCCAGGAATCCCCACCTGCCCCCAGGACAGATCACAAAGAGGATGTGACCTTGCCAGCTGGGCTGATGCTGTCACTGCTATATTTTGCATGGAGTTGGTGGCACCTGTCCACAGCCAGCTTTAAAGCCAGCCAGCCACCACCTCCAGAGCAAAAAGATTCCCAGAGCACAAGCTGAAACTGTTCTTCTGGAGACAGCCATAATTTTTAGAGGGAAATCCTGTTGGTTTTCAAAATGAGGTATTTTTTTACTGACACTCTTTCCCAGCCAAACACACTTGTGGTAGCAAATGCATCACTAAAAGAAGAGGACTTGCTGTGTCAAAACAGAGCTGTGGTTTTCAAAGCTAACAGAGAGAAAGGAGTCTGTAAATACCTGGAGGAAGCACAGGCATGGCTTATTAATAGACACTTGCTGTGAGACTTTAAGCTGTATGACAAGGCTTTCACTGTCCTCCTGTTGTCCTCAGATGCCCTGTTCTGAGCTCTGGTCTCTTTAACCACACAGCACACCCATCAGACCTGCCAACTTACAGACAGGGCACAGAGGATGGGTTAATGCAGCCCATGCTATTTCTTTAACCACCAGAGCAGTCACCCTCCATCCTCCCTTGTGAGCAACCTCCTGTCCTTGGTTCCTATAAAAGTTCCAGCCAGGGATTTTGATGGGGACAGATTAGGACCTGAGGAAGGCAAGCAGGGATGCCAAGTAGGCTCATTCCCCTTGAATTGAATTGCAGGGATTTACCATAGTCTCAAATGCAAGAAGGAGTCAGTTTTGTTACCTTTACACCCCAGGGCAACCATTCATTCCCCAAGAGGCTGAGCAAAGTCCTTGCTCACTGATTTCTCTCCCGTGCTGCTTCATATGGCTGCCATTGGGACAGCTCCAGAGTTCTTCATCATAAGCAGTTCCCTGATAGTTAAGGCTATTATGAACTGTACCAGAGGGATGCATTCCTGCACAGCAAACCTTTTCCCAGTACAGGTTGTCTATATCCTTTGACTTCTTTCCCCATGAAAGCTGTAACAGAAAATTAACACCCTACTGTAGTGAAGGAACAGTAACCAGTCCACATGCTGCCACGCTACGGGCATCTCAGCACGGTCACATAGGTTGTGTTTCTTATTTTTCAGATACAGGCTTTTCTACCAAACAGAACACCAGACAGGTGGGCTGTTTTTGGAGAGGGGAGGTGGGGAAAACAGCCCTCAAACAGCCCTACTGCCCCAGGGGGTGCTGGTCCACATGCAGGGTAAGGGAACTTCTCAGAGCGCTTCCAAGTCACAAGGTATTTCAGCATTTCCCCTCCCAGCCTGTAACTGCTCACAGCCCAGGGATGCACAGACTCCTGTTACTAAAGGGATACTTCTGTTGATGCTTTTATTTTTAGGAAATATTATGAAAACATTCACCATTACCGCTTGGAGGTAATGGAAAAAAAGAGGTGAGCTCCAAATTCTGTGTGGCATGGAGCCAAGCAGGGCTGGGACGTGGCCTGGCTTCCCTGCTGTGTTTGCCATCTGTGCTCCTAGGAGGGACATGAATGAGATGGTGGCAGTGTCCTCCTCAGCTGCAGAGTGTGCAGTAGGGTGGTGTTCCCCACCTCCAGCTGGCCACCTCTGACAGGTTTACAGCAACCAGGTGCCAAAATCAGGCTGGGATCAGCAGCAGCCAACCTAAACAAAACCCCACTCAGAGAGCACTGAGCCCCCAAGGATCCAGACTTTACTCAGGATGCTGACCTGACGTGGTGGGCAGTGATGGACACCTCTCCCCTTCATTTCAGAGACAGGGGACAGAGACTAAGAAGTGTGATTCAAATTAAAGGTGAAACCTGTGGTCTCAGCACTCTTTTTACTACACTTGAGTGCTTTTTGGTATAAACCCAGCAGCAGGCACTGCCTGGATTCATACAGCTGTTTCTTTGCCTCTGCTGGATGTCAGGTGAGCTGTGGAGAACATCCTGAGAGATGAGGAGTTACTGCAGACTGAATAAACCCACTGCACACTGTGTTCTTCTGACACCCACTCACCAGTGAGGAAGCACCTGAGGAATGCAAGTGGGGCCATCAGAGTGAGCTGGGCTGTCCCATCACACCCTGACACATTCTGGTGCTGCTTGAAGGGCTGATGGATACATTCCCTCTGACTCTGGCAAGGGAGCCATGGTAACTCCTGGGATCTGGAGCCAATTGTGCTGAGAAGGCTACAGCATCCACCCAGCAGCCTCCTGCAGAAGCTGTTAACACATGGGACAGTAAATGAAACCCTCCTGAGCAGTGGACCCAACCTCATAGAAGCTCATCTAACTTCTTCCTACCTTCTGTCCACCTCAGACTGAACGGGACACCCTGGAAGCAGCACTGTCAGTGTCATCCATTGGGTGGTGACTGCAGTGCTGTGTCCTCACCCTGTGCACAGGCATCCCCTCCCCTGCCTGCTGTGCCCAACATGGGCAGTGAGGGGCTGCTCACTATGCCAGAAAGCCACCATTCAGGAGTAACCACCAGTAGGAGGGGTGGCTGAAGAGGGAAAGCATTTTAAAATGAAGAGGCTTTTGCATTTTAAAAGATGTGGCAAATTTAAAGTAACTCCAGTTTGGCCCTTGTAGTAATCAGCTGATGACTTCTATGGCATCTACCAGAAAACGTGCCATGAAAACACAAGAGTGATCTTAAAAAAGGTAAATCATACTTATGGCTAAAGTCATCATACTTCCTCAAGGATTTTCAAGTGGATGGTATCATAAACCCATATACCATACCACTGCACACACCCACAGCTGTACACACACGGTAACTGACAGCTAATGTGTCCTTCCAGGACTTTGCTGATATCCAGACACTCCAATTCTTTACAAAATCATTTTCTGAAGCCTTGGCTTTGACCTGCAACAGGCTGCTCCCAGCCCATGCTCTCTGCATCCCACGCTGAGCAAGTAGGGATGCTGATGCCAGAGCAGTGGGGCCACAACTGCCCCGTTGTACCAAAGGCCACGCGCTGGGTGCAGCACAGAGCACTTGACCACCCAGCCCCAGACAGGCTTAGCAGCCTCCTGCTCTGCTCACCCACTAAGAGCCTTAACTTCTTACTGCATTATGCCAGGGTTTAGGCAAAGCAGGGTTCCCAGCAGGGTGCTGGATAGATTTCCTTTCCCATGAAAAGAGACTTATGCCGTCACATTTGTTCCCTGTCCCCAAATCTCATTCTTTCCAGGTGGAGGAGAGAGGAATTTGATGGATTATAATTAAGGAGGTGGTGTTCTGAGCAGGGCTCAGGGGACAGGAAGGTTAACATAGGATGTGGCTGCAGTGCCTAGGGAAGAGATATTCTGATGGGAGAAGCCTTGTGGGGGGAGAGCTTATGGCTCTTCTCCCCTGTGTAGCAGGTGGATATTTACAGGCACATGCTGACTGAGTTTATCTTGGCTGGAGGGGGACACTGGACTATAGCAGGTCCCCCTCTTTCTGTGCTCAGCAGTGGTGAGTGGCTACAGGAGGGGGGTACTTGCTCTACTTGCTTTAGGAAGCCCCAGGCATCAGGAGGAAGCTGCTGACAGGACCTCGGGGCTCACATATAAAATAAAACTTAAGAATCTGCCAATATATAATATGAAGGCCTTCCCAGGCCTCCAGCATCATCCACTCCAGAGCCCCAAAGCGCTGTACAAACAGTAATTAAAAATTCCCAGCCTTCAGCTTTGCCACAGGGCTGAATTAAATTTTCTAGTGTGGGAAAATAAGCCCTTACATGATTAAGAGAAATACAGCATCAACAGCAGGAGAAGTCAGTGATGAATCATAAGCTGTGGTGTGAACTCTGGTCCTTCACTTCTAACATGAGACTCTTCAAGACAAGAATGAGTGTTTGGCCTCCTCTCCATCACATGCACCTATTTATCCCTAACACAAGACTAACCAGGTACATCTATCTGGCCACAGTAGCTACAACCTAACTTGTTTTGCAGAAATAAAGTCTGAATGGAGGTGGGGAGAGCTGGAAGAATAAGGCAGGAGATGCCTGTGAGAAGCCCCTTGTCCAGTTGTTTCTCCTGTAACATCTCTCTGCCTTTATCCAGCCTATCAAGTTCAGAACTCCTCATGCCACCCTGCTGGCCACACTGCACATTTCCTTCCCCAAAAATGTGTTACCAGAAATATCCTTCTAGAAGGAAAGGGACACTGGAACGTGTCAGAGCTTGGCTTAACTCAAACCTTGTCTGCACAACAGGACCCTTTGATTTCTTGTATACTTAACACAGTAACAAGAGCCCAGCACCAAAACAGCCTGTTCATGTCCTGGTTCCTGCCTGCTCCAGGAACCCCTGGAGAAAAATCATGGTGCTGGATATGGACACAGCCCTTGGGGTTCAGTATGGGCACAGAGGAGCTGCTCAGCAAATGTGCTGCTTCAAGTGCCAGCAGACAGACAGTAAAGAGCCTGTGGTGGGCTGCAACTGATAACAGGGTTTTGCTACAGCCCTTGGCCAACAAACACCTCTCCCTTCCTATGGTTAACACGCTGTGGCACTGCCAAGCTGGGCAGCACCTGGTCCCTTCCCCTCTATCCCATGGTTACCTTGTGGATTGGCCAGCCAGAACCCCTTACTTCTTAACTTGGTGAACACTTAAGGAGGTAAAAAAATCAATTTAGATGCAAAATAACATTTTTGTCTTGATGAAAGAAGGTATCTCTCCACTCTGCTGGGTTTTCCAGACAGAGAGGCTGCAGGGCTTGGCAAGAGGTCGTGCTAAAGAGGAAAGGGTCCAGACAACCAGAAAGTCCAGCCTAACCACCCCCCTTGAGCTGTTTCCAGATGGATGCCAGCACCACCTGTGTCCACTTGCTCCAGGGAGTGCTCTGTGGTCTCCCTACATCTGGGGAAGTGCTTACAGAGCTGGCAGCACTGCACAGAGGGCTTTTTAATTATTTGTAATGGATTTTCCATACCTGTCATTATTTCCAGCCCTGAGTGAAAAGAAAGGGATAGAGACTCTGCTGGGAGATGGGTTGGCTCAAAGGGCTCTGGTGAAGCCTGTGGTTTTGCAGTTTAGCTCTGGAAAGGGCTGGTGACTTGTTCTGTTTCTCTCATCATCCCTGCAGGTCGATCCCCAAGGAGAACAAGGATCCGGTCTGGGCTTGCCGTGCTGCATGTTTGAAAGGGACAGAATTCTGCAAAAGAAGAGACCTGGAAATCTGCTGCTTTCATTAGGCTTTCTTTGGGGTTAACTTAGTTGTTAGAAATCAACACAACCATGAAGCCTGTGGGACTCTATTCAGAGTGTCTGATTCCTATTAAAGACCTAGGAAGAGCTGGGAGACAAAGAGCAGCATGGCAACAGGCAGTGTTCCCTGTGGACTGTGTAATTCCAAACTAACTTCTCCACAGAAAGGTTTTCCCACTTGGACAGCCAGCTTTGGGGAGCTCAGCTGGCTGGCTGGCTTGGGGAGCTCAGGTAGCAGAAAGGGGACTACCCTGCACTAGTGGCTTCATAGTCTGTGCTCTATCACCTCCCTAGAATTCAAAATGTTTTTCAGTCCAAGCCAAAATGGTGCCAAAATACAAATATCAAAATCCTTCAGGCCAAAGCCATGTTCTTTCTCTATTCCTGCTCTGGTCTGAAAGGCAATTTTCTAGCTTGAGATGCAGTGCCATGGCAATTACCATAAGAGAGCCATCTGCAGTGCTCCCAGCAAGACCCTGCTGCTGGGCACAGTTGTGCCAGCATGGCCCCACCACCAACATTGGCTCCTTTATAGTAGGGGAGCTGGTGGGCAGAAACTGGGCTGAGCTGCAGCTGGCTGGGCACAAGATTTCTGCTGTGATGGCACCCCCTGTTTCTGACTTGCAAAGACACTAGAGTTGTGACAAAGCCACAAAGAAACAAGAACATGGCTTCAACATAGCTGGTTTCACAGGAAATGGTTTTCCAGATGGAAACATAAGATGGAGGAGAGGAATATGTGGCTGAGGGCCACTTGTGCCAGAAGGGAAAGTAGCACAGGGCTGAATGAGAGTATTTGTCTGAATTAATGGGGCAGGGAGGTATTAGAAGGCAAGTTTCCTTCAAAGAAAAGTAGGCACTTCTCTGCTTTCACTTACCATCCCTCCATGGCAGCTCTTTCCTCTTCTTGGCACGTGGTTCTTATCCCTCAGCTGATGTCTGACGGCAGAAAGCACTAATCACTAATCACTAATCACATCTTCCTCCTAAGATGAGACAACAGTGAAAGAGGCTTGGCAGGGGAAAGGGGACCTCATGGCAAAGCCGACCTTGTGGCTCAGAGTCCCCCCCTCCCTCCAATGCAAATCCCTGGGGTTCCTGTTTGTTGAGCTGTGACAAAGTGGGCACTGAGGTTTTAGCAGATGTTGATTAGAAAATAACCGTGAGAAAGGAATAAACCAATTAATTGCTGACCCACTGACAGCCAACACCTCTCCCCCACCGCCCCCCACACAATACAACCTGTCTCCATGGCTCAAGCAGATTTAGGGTGGCTGTAAAGAGCCCAGAGCTGGAAATAAAAAAACCAAACAACTTTTTCCCAGCTCAGATAATAATATTTCTAGATAATCTTTTTGAGGCAGCACCCTTCATGAACCAGGAAAGCCTTTAAGAGCTGTTAACACCTTTATTCAGACTTCCTCATCTTCCCCAGACAAGCTGTGATTAAGTATCCAATCCACCCCTATCCCCCTGGGAATGGTCCTGAGTCTGGGCATTCATCTGAGGATTTGCAGGGTCCCTCTGTGAGATCAAGCTCCTGCTCTCCCCACTGGCTCCAGATAAGCAGGAAAAGGCTGACAGGGAATAAACTGCCTCCAAGCACACGTTTGTGTCAGCAGGGGTGATGGATGGTGGGAGGGGAGGTAAATGTGGGGTTTAGGCAACATTTCTAGCTTCTTCTTTCCCTGGTGTCAGCAGGCAGCACAAGACAGACTGTCCCTGGAAGCCCACCTCTGAGAAGTTGCACACTGGAGTACAAACAGTAAGTCTGTGCTTACTACTGCCTCTTGAGCTGCCCCAAGAGCTGCCCCACAGTGCCCTGGAGGTGCCTCTGTGCTCATAAAACTCACCTTGCACACTCACTGTCCTACCTGTGATATCTTTATCCATCAAAACTTGGGCTTCTTCACATCACAGGGGATCTACCCCATCCTCAGGGCTCCACAGAGTCCCTCCTGGCCATGCAAAAGGAGAATATGAGCTGCTCCAAAGCCATGGCATCACCAAGCAATTTACTGAACCCAATGGAGGCAAATCCCCTTTGTACCAAAGTTCAGTCTCCATTGCATTACAGATGGCATTAAGTCCATGTTTGTCCACAGCAGCTGCAGCACTTGGGCTGTGTAAGGACTGACACATTAATGCCCACCTGCCCACTCAATGCCCTTTGCTATGACATGGGTCTTCTGGGGAAACTATGGTAGCATCATGCATGTGGTTTATATCCAAAGGCCCTACAAGTCCCCAACCCTCACGGGACACCTGTGTCCCCCCATCATACCCACAAGACCTACCCACAAGCACTGGGAGGGCATGAATGTGGAGGGCACTGTGGGGCTGGCATGTCCACACTGTATAGCCATGGAGAACCTGTAATTCATGACACAACTGCCATGGCAGCCTTCCTTGAAAGTCTTGAGCTGAGGTTCCATGGTTTCATGACACTTGGAGGACCCCCTTTCCACTAAACCTTTCCCCTCTGCTATCCAGGGCTGTCCAATAACTCTTCCCTATGCACCACACATTGTCTGCTTGTCTGTTTACACCTGCAAAGGGCAAAACCTCAGAGACATCCTGGGCTGCCATCAAAAAGCAGTAGCTGCCATCACTGTTTTCTACAAGCCCCCTCTATAAACCTTCAGTCAGGACTAAAAGCAGAGATCACAGCAGCATCTTGGGAGTCCCTGGCCAGATTTCCAAGTGAAAACTATTGTCCTCTCCTTGTCTTTTTGTCCTTATAACTGGAACAACATGTGTAAGCCATTTACCATAAATTACTTTAGATTCATCATCTCATGTGCTCTTTGACAAGGTGCCAAAGAAAGAATGCAAAGAAAGAGAGAACATGTTTGCCAGATGGGTGCCAGCTCCCCTGGGAAGACTCACAGCCCCAGGTGTTGGTTACCACCACACCTACACACTCTGCTTCCTGGGCTGGGCTTAGTTTCAATACTCCCTTTATTTTTAGCCACACTTTCAAGAAAGGGGAGAAAAAATATCTCTGTATCTCTGCAGCTTCCTGAAGCCCTTCAGAAAAAGAAAGCTGAAGAACAAGCAGGCAGCTGGGAGGGCCACAGCCCTCCTCCCTACTGAAGGCTTCAATCAGCCTGAAAGATACCTCTGCCTGCCCTCCAGTCCACATCCAGGAACAACGTTCATCAAATTGGCTTGACCAGGTGCTGAGAAGTGCAAAATCCTCTGGGCTTGCAGATCTGCTCTGCCAGGGCCTCTCCAGGCCAGGGAGCAAGTGGGACACTCAGGTTCTTTTGTCAGGAAGAAAAGCAAGGGGAGGATCTCCATTGCAGAGGGTTCCTGGCTCTGCCAAAAGTGTCCACTGCTGCTGACTAATTGCTTGGTGGAGTTAGAGAAAACGTTGGAGAAAATGAGGACCAGAGGGAGTTGCTGTGGGGTTTTTGTCTTTGGCACACAAATTGCAAGCATGCAGCTCCATGGCAATTGAGGAACCACCAATGTACAGGGCTGGATCCCTGGGGGGAGAGAAGATTCTGATCAAACCCACGTCCTTCCTGGAGAAGCTGCTTTAGAGAGAGATCTCCAGTGCAGGACAAGGGATCAGGTTGGCTGTCCATCTCCATCTGGCTTGATGCACACGAGATTTAAAGCTGGCAGCACTCTGGTCCTGAAGATGGCACAAGTGACCTCTCCTAAATGACCATTCCTGATATATTCTACATCTGGCAATACTCTCACATCTCCAAGAGCCTGCGAGCAGCCACAAGTTCCTGTGTGTCACTTGTCTCCATTGAGGGCTGTGATGAAGAGATGCACTCTGACAGCCTCCAGTATGGAACAGATCCACGCTCCAGCTCTGCCCAAGGCATGGGCACAGCTGTTACCTCCTCCTGCTTGTCACTCCTCTTGCAGCTGTCCCACTGGTGATGTGAGGTGCAGATCCAGCAGTGCCCAGCCCAGCTACTTCAGCAGGCAGCAGTTTTCACATGGATCTAGCCACTGTTTGGATAGAAGACATGAGAAAATAAAAAACGGGTGCTGCAGGAAGCGGTTTGGGTTATTTAGTAGGATCCCTCCAAGTTAGCAGCACACTGGAACTCTTTAGCAGGGAGTTTGGGGCTCTGTGCTGCTCTGGGTATTGCTCTTTTCATGACATCCCAAGCTTACTGCTCACGGTTGCCCAAAATCCCACTTCTTGGAAGTACAGAGATGTTAGCAGTGTCCTGAGCAGGCTCCAGCCCTCAACGCTGATGCTCTGCTGAGCCAAGAGCTGCAGCAATTTCCACTTGACACATTGTTCTTCACTCTCTTCTCCCACTATGACTATTGAGCAGCTTTCCCTGGTGTCAGCAAACTGTGTTTACAGAGCTCTATCCAACACAAATGGATGGTCTTCCAAATGCCTTGGAAGACCTTTTCTTCTTTTGTCCCATGCTCTCTCTTCTTAGATCCAGGAATCTTGGTCTTCACTTCACCTTGCTTGTGTAATTTCTCTGCTCAGCTGTTGGTTTCACTCAACTCAGACTCGCCCTGGGATGTGCAGGTCACAGCCATCCACTCTAGCTGGGTTAGTGCACCACACCAAAGCCCATCTGCCCTGCTCTCCATCACCACCCAGGAAGGTACCAGCTGTACCTTGGGCCTTGTCAGGAGATCCCAGCTGCTACCAGAAAAGAAACAATCGATTATGAGACTGACATGAACGAAATAGGAGATTGTGGTGTGGGACAAACTGAAGCCATAGAAAGCATTTTAAATAATTCACCGTCTCCAAAGCAAAGTATACGATTAGTGTGAAAGATATTCAGGTCCTCTCACAGTGGCATTAACATTTATGCAGCCAGAGCTGATGCTCTGACAGCAAAATGGGACCACTGCTGGGCAGGGAATCCTAACATTTCAAAATGTATTTGAAAACAAAAATTTTCCCCCCACCCCTCCCCTAAATAATTATTTTCAAACATTAAAATATTTTATTTTAGTAGCATCTCATGCAAGAAAAGAAAATTCAAAATGAAACAAAACCACAAAATGCTGAAACAAACTGCAAGCCCCAGAGACGAGTGCTGGCAAAACATTCACCCAAATCATTGCTTTCTGCAAAAATGCTTCTATTTTGGCAAACCCACGTTTCTTGGGGGTAGACTGGTCCACCAGAGACTTCTGAACCCGCAGCAAGCGGCAGCGGAGGCTGAAGAGAGATACTGTGTGGGAGGCAACACTTAAAATGTCACCGTTTTGTTTTTCACTTGAAACCACTCCAAGGGCTGCAGGGAAGATGTTCAAGAGCAAGAATTGTGCTTTGGCTGTCTGGGAAAGTCACCAACAGCGCCTGGGCTGAGTGTGGGCTTATCCAGAAAAGCCCTGCTCATTCACAAATGCCCCCGGAAGGTTAAACAGCACCTGGGCAATTATTTTAAATTTATCTCAGCAATTAAATGCAATTCTGTTCACACAGCAGATATATTTATATTGGTTAAGCTAAGCTTAAGCCCATGGGGTTGTTAAGGATATTGTGCTGGTGGCACATACTTCAGCTGCTCACAGCACCAGGGCAGCAGCAGGGAGGGACTGTCACTGCCAGGCAAGGAACATCTTCATTATTTTCATTATTTGTACCTTCTTTATTTGTATCTTCATTATGGAGGAAGCTCTTCACAGGGTAAAGCATTTCTTTGGGTTTGGTGGATAGGAGTGAATGAATGATGCACAAATGGCTTGAGTTTGGTAGCTCTGACCCTCTGTAACTCACGTGCAGGTAACATTGTACAGCAAGATTACAGTCACGGGGCTGCCTCAGTGATGTCTTCTCTGGGATGGCAGAGCCTTTCCAGCCTCCTTTGGAGACCATGTGGGCTTCTGGGCATCTATGGACACCAGTGCAACACCAGCCTCATGGAAAATTCAGATGCAACTCCTTCCATTGCTGTTGAATCACCACAGAAATCACAGTGTGAAACTCCTCTGAGAGGCAACACTTCTGGGACAACACTCCTGCCTACTTCCACCAGGCCAGGAGGTCCTACTACTCACAAGGATGCTTGAGCTAAGCTGAATGATGAAACACCTAAGAAAAAAATGCCTTTTGTGGTTTCACCTTAAGAGCTCAGTTATGTTACCTGTTGTGCAACATGCTCAGAACCCACCACAGGTGATTAAACGGTCGGGAGTCATTAGATCATGCATCATATAATCCTCCCTGTACCTGGCAACATAATTAGTTATGATTCATAAATTCCAGTCATGTTATGATTCCCAAATGCTTGTGGGATACCAAAAACTCTCTTCCGTGGCATTTGCAACAGAAAACCATGAGGTATTGACACAGGCAGCGAGTGAGAGACTCCTTAGGCTGATATCCATGGCTGGAGGCAGCAGCAAGATGGTGGGGTCCTGCTTCCTTAAATCTGAGGACACAACAGGGTTCTCCTCATTCTTCTCTGTGAGATGCTGGGAAGTGGCTGGGGACAGAGCAGTGACACTGGGAAGGCGAGGGGGGCAGTCTAGAATAGGGCACATCAGGAAGAGATGTTATCAGCTGGTGAGAGTGGGAGAAATGGCAAAGGAAAATGAAAGTCCACCCTCTCTACATCCATGGCAGCCAGCCTGGGGCTAGCAGTGAGTCACAACAAGACAGCTTGATTAAAGAGAGATTGATCTGCAAAGTGGATGCAATTAAAGCCTTGGTTCCTCAGGGTCGGTTTTAATGTCTGTGCTAAACTGAACCAACTCCTGCCTCACTTTGTGCTCTTGAGGGGCTCTTTCTGCTCCTCTACTTTCTTTGAAATGCTCTTGCTGTAGCTCTTCAGGTCAAGGCAAAATCCAGCTGAGCTGCTGAGGATGAGCAGGAGCTGTATCTGTCTCCCTGAGCACCAAAATGGGAACACAGAACTAGCCTGGGAAAAGGTGAGCTAATCCAGGGAAGAAAAATCCTTCCAGGACTATTAAATGCAAAGACAAAAACAATGCCTCAGGAAGATTGTGAGTACAAACTCACACAGGTGGGCAGCACCTACACAGGAGACCACCTGAAGGAACTCCTGTGTTGTCTTCTTCCAGAGGGATCTGCTCTGGTCACCTTCCAAGAGAGCATTGGGTTAGCTGGACCTTGGAGATGAATCCAGGTAGTTCTTAGATGAGATGATCAGCTGACTGTGGATGCAGCTCTGGAGAGCACTGCACCCACCCTAGAGTACTCCTGACAGGTGAGAAACACCACCTTTACCACAAGCAGCAGTGCCCAGTCTTCAGCAGAATAAGCAGGAAACTGTGGGGTGAGGAGCAGCCTCAGCTTCCCAAGCCTCACCTGCCACTGATTCATTCACCCCTCCAGCCAGATCTGATACTGACCCCAAAGGAGAAGCACCAGCAAAGCTGGGAGATGATGGCCCCATGCTCATCCATCCTGATGTCACTAATATTTTGCTCTTGAGACACACCAGTGTCACCAAGTCCACAGGTATAAAATACCATTAAATATTTCATTTTCATCAATTGCTTGCAGTAAGTGCCTGTTGAGGAATTCATGGGAACGTCTTCTCTTTGACACAAAGATACCTTCAATTATGAAAGATGGCTAAAAATAAAAGGAAATTATACTGTTCAGACATCTCTGGAGGTGGAGACAGGAGAGGGAATCGTCAAGGAGAGCCAGGGAAGAGATTTTTGTTAGATGCAAAGAAAGGCTACTTATTTTTACCAACAGAAAATGTCAGGAGGCAGCCTGACTTGAGTATCTGGAATTTGTCACTCATCTTCTCTATTAATAATTTGGCTTCAATTATTTAGGGTCTGAGCCAGAATACCAGAATTAAGAGTAAAGACAGTCTCTTTCTCTGACTGCAGGGGGTTGAATCACCCCCCTATAGCACTCAGTTATACATCTTTTTTTTTTTTAATGCACATTTTCCTCTTTTTTAATGCAGGAGTCTAGCCAGTGGCCACAACACAATTGGTTTTGGTCTTTTTTTTTATAGTAAAAGACTTGGGCTGATGACCCAGGGCTTCTTATACACTCAGTAGATCTATGGGACATCCTGATGTTGACAACACACTTACATTTTGTAGTGCAAATGACTTGGCTGAGAGCAGGGCTTGATCACCAATCCTTTATGGATCAGCCCTTTGAGGTAAAAGATTTTTTCCTTTAACAGCTGCAACAGGTTGCTTAGCTTCTCCTACAGAACACTGTCAGAGGGACATGGCTGAGCTGCAGTAACCATCTCTCTACACATTTTTAGCCCTTTACAACATTTCCAAGCTTAAATCTCTTCTAGTGAGTATACAGCTTGCACTACCAGGGGGGGCTGGAGAATGTTCTTCATGCTAACATAGTGGGTGGAATAGCTCTCTGACACTCCTCTCTCAAGATGAGCACTCAGGAAGCCCAGGCCTCTAATTTCTAGGTGATACAAGCTGGGTAAAATGGCTTCCCACATTCTTCAGAAAATCTGAGTCTTACACCAGGGTGTTTTGCAGGGCTCCTCACTGGGACCAGTGAAAGCTGTACCATCATTTGATGGACAGTCAGCCTGTCCATCACTATCCTCTACTCAAAGTCACTTTTCAGGTCTTAGGATTTTTAAAAATATGCTCAGTCTGCTGAGGTGAAGGTGAAGCTTGGGACAGCCTATTTCCAAGACACCAACAGGCCAGTTGGTTGGGAAGCATGGGAATAAACCTCACTTATGGAGGAGCTGGACCTTTGCCAAGCATTGACCTTAAAATGAGTTCCCACTGTATCTCAGAACTACATCAAGTTTCAAGTACTAATCTGCTCCTTTGCCAACCCCTGTTTAACAGCAATGATGTAACAAGGAAAATGTTAAAATCTAACACTCACCTCTGTTACCACCTCAGGGATAAGGAACAAGGGAGGGCCACAGAAGATAAAGGCACAGCCTGTGATGATGTACTCCTTGAAGAGCTCCAGTATTGCTGTGACCAAGGCAGCAAAACCACCTGAACAACACAGAGAAGATATCATGGAAAAGTAATTATTTCAATGCAGCAAGGAATGCACTCAAACACCAAAGAAGGGTTTAGTTACGAAGAGAATCATAACAGATGGGGGTAATTGGCTGTACCTGGGCTGTCTGACTGCTGTTTTCTCTGTTCCCAACATGCAGACTTCAGGGCTTTGGGTTAACATCTGACTATCTGGTTTCACACGTGATGCGAATTCTGCAACAATTTATTTTCAAGCACTCTGAAGACTGGTGTATGGATTGATGATATGGGTTTGACTCTAACTGAACCCTATAAACTTGCCTCCAGAAAACCAGCTGACTCATTCCACCTCCAAAGGACAATATGTTCTCTTTGCACACACTTAGTTTTTCTCAAGCTGCATCCTCCAGCAGCACCACAACTTACACAGTGGAGGCTGTTTGCTGAGGACAGTATCAGGTTTGGAACAACATCAGTGTGCTCACACCTGAACCTCTTCAGCTTTTCTAAATAAAAATTAAAATAATAATAAACAATTCTTAGTATTTTTAATAGCACACTTATCTGTTGAGGACAGTGAAGCTCATGCCATGTCTGTGAACATGGCCAAACCCTTCTGAACTAACACAGAATTGAGCAGTGGTCACCTTTCTGGGCAGCTCTCCAGTGGACAGACTGTCCTGCCCACAGGCATGAAGAACATCAGCATATATTGAGACTCATGATTTAAAGGAAGAGGGATGTGTCCATTTGCTTAATGACAGCTGAAATTAGCTGGAGCCCTTATGGAGCTTGGCTTCAGAGCATTTACTAAGTGGCCTTAAACGAGCTGTTGCTTTCAGCAAAGCAACCTCCTCCACGGAAGTGCTACACAGTCATCTGCCAGAGCCCAAACACAATATGGACAACCTCCCCGAAGTCAATGTCCACAGGAAATTTCAGACACATTTGCATCATCCCTTTAATTAAACAATGAATGTTCAGTACCAGCTTCTATCCTTCACAAAAATCAAGGTTACTAATAAAAGTAAAGCTATGACACCCAGTTTATATGAAAATAAGAGGTGACACGCAGAGCCCCTACCAATTGCTCTGCCACTTGGGCTGTGCTGGGAACCAGTCTGGCTCTGCCACCCCCTACAATACTGAACTGAAACCTAATTTAAGTTCCTAAGTGAATATACATACATATAAACACACTGAGCACTTCTGATCTGCACTGGCCATGAGTAAAACATATGCCTTGCACCCCACACAAGAGACCAGTGAAAAGGGGAAAATACAACACTGAAGCTGTAGAAGATCAATGGGTGTTTGTGATCTGTTTTTTCGCCACTGCAAATCAAAAACAGAGGAAGAAATTTAAAATTACCACAAAAGGTACCACAGTCTCATTCTGTAGATGGAAATCTCTAGACCTTTCTTCTTCTGTTTACACACACGCCTCTAGCAAAGCACCCTGCTCTAATTGGATTGGGCTGTATTCTCTGAGCCATATGCACTAATTTTAAATGATCAGAGCCTTAATTAGCCACACTCTTCCTTGCATTTTAAGCAGCCATTTTAAGTTGAATACACTGTGCATGTTGTTGGAGAACATTCCTGTATTTACCCAGCATAGTTCATTGTCTGCAAAACTGGCACTGAACAGTGAAATGGTCCAGCCAGGTCCCAGTACAATGACTCCTATTAGCAGATGTGCTGAGCCCTGGGAGCTTAAGGTGCTATTGTACACACTTTGGCCCCACAGAGTCACTGTGAACAGCCTTGCACTCTTGCCTGTTCTCAGTTTTCCTTTGGAAAATAGCAGGTAATTGGTGCTTTTCTTCTAAACAGCTGGACTTGATGATTTATTAGGGGAGAAAAGTATGTTGTCTGCTAGCCAGAAGTCTTCACCTCCTCACTGTCACATTTATAATCCAGGGGGAGACTGCTGAGTGAGTCTGAGGTAGGCATCTTGTCATTGCAGGTAAACAGCCTTTTATCAGCCCCATTCCCTGCACGAGAGGTTTGCTTCTGAGAGCTCCTTTCCCTTGTGAGTGGCAATGAAAGTGCAGTATAATGTTGCCCTGGGAGGCAAGAGAAAATAGGAACCATAATGAAGCTGGATAGCAAGGGAGAGATGTTCTGCAGGAGCCGTGCTGTAACTGGGCTTATGATCAACAGTGACCTTCAGAGAAGAAAAGAGAAGAATTCAGACCTCCTGTAAAGAGGGGATTATTTCCCATTACTCTTTTTTTTTTTTTCTTTTCATACTGTCATCCCTCTGCCAGACCTAATAAATAACACTTCAAACAAATGTGCTTCATCTGTAGTCTTGCCGGGCAAGCCACAGAACCATGGGTACAAAGTACAATTAAGAAGTAATCATGCAAAAAAAGCTGTGCCATGGGAAATGACCCAGCATGGCAGAAGATCACCTGGGGAAGTGTGATCTTGCCCAAGTAAAAGCCACTGCAAGTGTGGCCTTCCTGTGTCCAACGTGCTGGCAAAGCTGCAGCTATTTGCTCTGTGCATGCTCTATTTATCTCCAGCACAACCAGCAGCAATATGTGAGGTTGCTCTGGAAATCACTCCCTGAATGCCCTGTAGCCTCTGGACCATCTCTTTGCTTGGAATTCTGACCTCTGAACAGCCAGCCCTGGCTGCAAAGGGAAGGGTTGGTGCTGGCTTCTCAGAGCATGCTGGACTGAGGTTTTCATCCCAAAGGGACCCAACTCCCTTTATAGCCTCATCACTTTGAATAAGTACTTCAGACCCTTCAGAAGGGCTCAAGAGATACTGGAGAAGTATCTCTAGATGGGAGAAGTTCTTTGCTCAAAAAACCCTAAGGAGAAAGTGTTGTGTCTCTGAGCCACCACTGGAGTAAGATCACTGTGACAGCAGGATTCCCATCCTCATCCCTTCTTTTCCTTTCCATTCCTCTTGTTTTCCAAAGAGACAAGGCAACTGTAACATCACCAAAAAATTCCTATGTGGAGTTAAAGATGCATTTCAGATGCACTTTGGGATGCAAGATGTGCTCCATCAGGAGTCGTCGTGTAAAAATTGCCTGGTTTGAGCCAATCCTTTGCAGGGTTTGTGCTCACACAGGCAGGAAAAGGTTTGCTGAACTAGCTGGAGAGGCAGCCCAGTGGTGGCTTAGCTCTTGCAGAGAAGCACCTGCATCCTCTGACAGACACCATCTCCAACAAAGGACCTACCAGTGGTGGTGGTCTGGCCAAGAGCAGCTTTCACCTTCAAGTCCCAATCCACCTTTCACCTAACCAGTGTCTCCTCACCAGTGTCTCCTCAGCAGAGAAAACCCAGCTCAACCACCAGAAATGAGACCAGGATGCCCACAGGAGGGTTCAGTGGAGAAGGCAATGAGAGGAGCCCAGCACTTGCTCCTGGTAACTCCCTGGTGTGAGGCAGCAGAGTGCCTTAGCTACACACTCACCACTTAGATGCACTGCTCACCAGACACTGACTGGTGAGTAAGGGCCTTGGCCTGAGAGGGAAAAAAAGCCTTTGTTTCATAAACCAGTTTCCACAATTCATGAAACCAAAGAGTCTCCAAAGAATGTCCCTTAAAAGATTGCAGCCAGTAAGATTAAACTGCCATTCATGCTTATTAGAGATGTTCAATGAATTAGGAATTCAATTAAGAAAATGTTCCACTGCAGGAAGCTCAAAAATTAAGATTATCATTATTGTAGAGGAAGGAAACATTTTTAATGTACTAATTTTTTAAAATGACATTGCTACAGACCATGCACTCACTCTTGCAGCATCCAGGCCAGCAGGGACATCAGTTTTGCTTAGCAATGGAGAATGGTGGCAAGAAGTTATAGAGAAATAGACAATACAAAGGAGGTTTTTGGTGGGACACAGGGCTCTGGAGGATGCCAGGCTGGCTCATGGGCCCTGAGCTCATCTGGATGTGATGACAGTACCAAATTCCTGGATTTAACCATTGGTTTTCACCTGTAACAAGCCCTAAGTCTTTTTGCCTTGATGGGGTGAAAATTGGTGGCCATCAATGGCTCAAAGAGGGCTGTGAACCCCAAGAAAAAGGTGTTTCTGGGATCCTCCCTCAGATCCCCACACCAGGGCAGAGTCTTACTGTCTGCCCATCTCCTTGTGGTATATTTGCACAGAGCCAACCCAAGATCCAGCAAGCAAGTCTGGGGGTCCCTGCTCCTGCCTCTGTATGAAATAAAAGCAACAATTCAGCTCAAAGAAAGAGGAGTTCCCAAACATCTCCCCAAAATTAGTCTGTATGAGGGAGGTGCATTTTTATTTTTTTTCAAGGTAAAGATACCATATGGAAAACCAGGAATAAAATATATTGCAGTGGAAAGAGAGGAGGAGGAAATAATCACAGGCCTTTTGCTTTTCTTGTTCCCTTTCCAAACCTTGTGCATGCCACTGTTTTAATTAATAACTGTCACCCCTCCTAGAGTCCCAGCAAAGGAGTATAAGGAGAATGGATTCCAGGCATTCAGGTACCTGGGGAAATGAACTGGTGGCTTTTATGCTTTGAGGCCTCATTATGAGGCTCTAGCTGTTACTCTGAAGTTGTTCTTCCCTAAGAATTATCTAAACCACCACCTCAGGAGGTCACTTTGAAGCTGAGCTCAAATAATATTTAAAAAGAAAAAAAATGTATAAAAATCAAATATTTTGCTTGGAAGTTAATTAAAACAAACACAAGCACCAATGATAGCATTTCCCTGAAAGACTGATTTGTCCCTTATTTCTGCCATTTGACACATGCCCATGTGCAATCCCTGTCATCCTCCCACGAGGAAGAAGGGTGGGAGGATCCTGTTCCCAGACCAACGTCAAGAGGAAGAGAAAAATGTCAGTGCCCACTTTGGAACCTCCAGTGTGCTGAGCCTCAGCCATGCTGTACACAGCAGCAGCACTCAGACTCCGTGCAGGCAGAGTGCTGTCTGCCAGGGATGGCTGCCTGCTTGGTACATTCCCCTTAGACTTGGTTTTGGAGCAAGGAGGATCACAACTGTGTCCTGCTCTGTGCAGGAGCAGCAGCTCTCTTCAGTCTCTGCTGTGTGTGGTTTGGGTTCACTGCAGAGCTTTGGGCCCATTTCCCTTCCTCTCTTGGTATTTGCCAAACTTGTGCTGCACATCTCAACATGCTTCCCACCTCCATCCAGTAAAAGCATGCTCTTACAGAGTGGGGAAACAGGACCTGCCAAGTCCATAGAGAAACAAGAGGAAAACTCTGAAGGCCCCACTAACCTCTTTATTTTATAAGCAACTCTTCCCCCCTTTTGAGCAAGATGAAGAAAGAGTACCTAGAACTATCTGCAATTAACTTCCAAGGAGGTAGCAAGTGCCTTGTAGGAAGGGCTTGGTGAGACATGCAGGCTGTCACTGACCATCACCTTCCTGTGCAGACAGTTCCATGCTTTCCTGGACTGCATACAAACTTTAAGTCAGGAGATCAACAGTACCATGAAGAATTCATAGAGAAAAGAGACCATATCCACCCACCTAGGAATCTTGCTCCAATGAGACAGAACCTGTAACCAGAGCTCAGATGGCTGGTGAACAAAGTGACAGACAGACAAAATTCTCAGAAGCTGTTTCTATTTAAATGTGGTTTTAAGGCAAGATTTGATGACCCCGTGCATCCAGTGGCAGAGGTTGTGCCACCAGAAGAACCAGATACAGTTACTGATTGATTTCCTTTTGGCCCTTTAGGGAGTGCCAGCTCTGCCTGAATACCACCCAGAAGGACCCATCCCAGGACATCCTTGCCCATAGCCCCACCGGCTCCTTCCCCCCCACTGAGTGAAAAATGACCTTGAAAACTGGTATTTGCTGACCTCACAAAAAAGGAGCTGTTTTGAAAGTACTGAACAAAAAAGGAGATATACCCAAAGCACCAGCAGCAGAGAGCAGTATCTTATAAGACCAGCAGACTCAGCCTTTCACCAGACACTCCCAGCTGAACCTACTTTACACAACATGAAGGCAGTGGCCTCTTAAGTTCAGCAAATTTGGGACCCTTCCCTGGAAGCCAGAGAATACACAAAGTCAGGGCCCACTCTGCTTGGGGTCCTGGTGGGATCTATCCCCTCTCCAGAAGCTTCAGAGATGCTTGGATGAAAGGCATCAGTACAGCTCAACCCCAAGTGAGTTCCTCATCCCAGCCTACTGAGTGCTTTTTGAGTTGTCAGTTTAAAGGGATCAGAAGTGTGAGCCAGGGAAAGAATTTCACAGCAGACCTGTGGTCTAAAGAGAAGCAAGCTGGCCTAGGAGACAGGGCCAGGCATAGGCCTGGGGAGCTGCTAACAAATACAAAGATCTCCAAATGGATGCAAAAATTACAGTGTGGAAAACCAGGGACACAATCCTCCAAAAACAGACCCCAGGGAGGTGCCAGGGACTTCTCAGGAAGGACTTGGAGAAACCCATGCTAGAAGCCAGAGGCATGGGAAAAAATGCACTAGAAGCACCTCTGGGACAAGGATGGATGGATTCAGGCAGTGTCTCTGGTAATACAGAGTTAAGAAAAAACATGTAATGAGAGCACCGTGGGCAGGACACAGCACAGCAGATTGCCTCATGGAAAACTGGAGTGTGGTTTACCATCATCTCCAGGAGAAAGGATGAAACGGACTTCAAACCAGGCACAGATGCTGCACCAGAAACATTCTGGGGGTGTATGGGAGCATGAATGTTTATGAACCAAAAACAAAAATGAAAAGACCCAGGAAAACATAAAAGGCAAAATTTGGCTAAGGAAGCAGACAGTATCTCAGGAGGTTGTTTTGTGAATCACCATACCCTGCGTCAGCTGCCTCCCCCCACCTCCCCAGGAACTGTCCTCACTGTAGAGATATGGACTAAGCCAGTCCACAAAGACCCAGAATTTAAAATTGGGATGAAAGCCCCCATTTGCTTCCAAAGAGCAGAGAAACTAGAAAAAGCACAGTGTAGTCAAGCGCAAACCCATTTGCTCTTTCAACACCTACGACCACATTTTTCTTTTTATGATCCATTTGCAAAACAGTGTCTTCTGCAAAGAACAAAAATAATCCTCCCATCAGGCACCTCGAGGCATGGCAGCAGTCCCAGAAGCAAATCACCAGCTTCAGATCTGCGTGACGTTACAAAGCTTAATGAGGGTGACATGTACCACCACGCACTGAACACACCTTTGGAGGCTGCAACAGCCCTTCTCAGAACTGTGAGCTGCAGCTTAATTCTGGCTGATCCCACTTGCTTCAACCATCACAACGATGACAGCCCACCAACCCCACGCCTACTGTGCTGGGGAGAACTCGAGAAACCCTCCTAAAACACTGTTCTGAACAGCCTCCAGTGCCTGGTGATGGGGAGAAACTGAGGAGCATTTTAGGGTGCCCTTGAAGGATATCAAAGTCTGTAGGGTGCTTCATTTTGAGGGGAGGGAATTACCACCAGTACAACCAGGCAGAACAGTGGCTTCTCATATGAATGGAGATCCCATTTGCATTCAGATTAAAGCAAGAGAAAACTGCCAGCAAAGTGGGATTAAGAATATTTATGGATCCTATTGGCATGATGTATGTGTCTCCCAAGTGATGGCAACTGAGTACAAATTTGAGAAACTCCAGGCTATCAGTGGGAGAAAGGAGACAGACTGCAATAACTTTTTCATGCTTTATACGTATTTTGTGTGAAAGTGGTGCTCACAGAAGATAGTTATAACAAAAGGTTTGAAAGAGAAGGTGAATATAGCAATGCCTTGGCTTTCTAGAAAGACCTGACCACGTCAGATTCTCAGCACACTTTTCTCAGGGAGGTCTTGATTGCATTAGGGCAGGAGCAGTGAGTAAACCCAGGTCATGTACCAAACCCATCACAGATGCAAGGATGCCAGCATCTCATAGCTGCCCTTCAGGTGCTCTAAACATTGGAGCCCTCTGCTCTTCTTACAATGCAAAAAAACTGCATCCACAGAACTTGAATTCCTGACCTCCAGTACTTCCAAGCAGCAAGAGCCCTGTGGTACAGATGGGAGTGAAGATGACAGGGACTTGTCTCAGCCTCTGCATGAAGGAGGGTTTGAACACAAGCTTTAGGAAATGGCCACAGAAAAAAACCCAGCACCAGAGAACAGGTATCTAAAATGACTCCACAGAGAAAATAACAGGAAGTCTGAAATGTAAAAGGAAACCTAACAGAAAACTGGACAGGCAGAGGTGCAGCCTGGGTGTTCTAGATCCAGTTTATTACCTACTTGATTAATTTGTGTTGCTTCCTTTATTTGACAGTGGTTTATTGTGGTTCAACACCAACATTTTCTTAATCAACTTTAAATAAGTCAAAATGAGACTGACTTAAAATTTAATGGATGTCTACCCATCATTCCTCACCAATATAACTTGTGTAACCTCAACTCCATTTCTACTGGTGGAGCTACGTGTGCTGGCAGCCCTTTTAAAATTAAGTTAATGTTCCAGCATGAAGCATGTTCAAAGGCAACCTGCATACCTTCCCTTTACCAGGAGGACTCAAAACAGTATCAGATTTGGCTTTAAAAGCCTCAACACTGCTTGAAAGATTCATGCATACCAAGGGACACATATATTAATATTATAAATATTGCTCATTGACTTGGGTAAGCTTCTTCCACAAGCCTCAATGTGCCTCATGAAAACACACACCCTTTGCATTTACGGCCCATTTCTCAACACACTGGACTTCCAGTGCAGTTTCCACTGTCCTCTAGTGGGATTCCAGAGTCCCACCATACACCCCAAGGATCAGAAGTAATTGCCTTTCCTGGATTTCTGCAACTCAGATGAAGCTCTACCAAACTGTGATTCCTCCAGAGTTTTGCCTCGCAGCAAAAAAGGGGAAATGTGTAGAGATCACAAGCAGACAGGAGATGCCCATGATGCCACCCCAACCCCTAACCATGGTCAGGGAAGCTGCCATCAGTCTGTGGTGATATTCAGCCATGCTGAAGCTGCTGGTGAACAGCAGCCCCACTACTGCTGCCTTCTCCTCCCACTGCCATGCCACATCTCCACCAAGAGGCTACACCAGACTGGCATTTAAAACCACCATGTTTCTACCTGATCATAAAAACCAAGAGGAGAACTACAGCTAAACCAAGGTCACTGTTCAACCCCTACTGAACCACTGGCCAGTGTGTTGGTGGGTTTTGGGTCACAAAAAATGAAGGAGGTGACTGCATTTGACTGGAGCCCTAGGAACAGTCCATGGCTGCTTCCTTCATCATCCACCACACCGGGTGGCCAAGATACTTTACTTAAACCATTTGCCTTTCCCCCCCACACTCCTCTGTAAGCTAAAAGCTGCCTCCAAAGGCCCAGGTCCCACTAAAAGCCCATGCTTTTAGGTGTAATATCTGTCCATGCTTGTTTTGGTTTTGTTTTCAGGTTGCACAGACGCTGGGCTTGGGTACCATGGCAGCTCCTCCTAAACATCTCCGGCACAAGCAGGGGCTGCAGCTGGAGCCTGGCCTGAGATCAGATTACAGGAAACAGCAGCCTGCCCTGCAGCCATCATTTCCACCTTTGTTAGATTTTGGCTCCAGCATCTATTTTGATAGATGCCAAGATCTGAAAGCTGTTAGTAAGGAAATGGAAGAGGGGAAAGGCCATGCTTTAACCCTTGTTTGGCAGGAATGTTAGCCCTCAGCACAATGGACACATACATTTAACTCAAGACATTTAACTAAGAAGAATCCTCAACCAAAACAAAGTAAATTAAAGCTGACCAAGGTTGGCTGCTGACAGAGACACTTGTTTTTTATAAGTTTTTCTTTTTGCAAGGCCGTTTTTCTGGACTGAAACGGCCCTATGCCTGCACCCCCTTTCCAGGGTACTTTGGCTACTGCATAGCTGCCAAATTTCCAGCCTGAAACCCTGACTCAGGAAACACCTTGGGAAGAGCAGAACAAGCTACTCAGCTTCCCACAACTCTCACCTAAGGAAAACATGTCCCAAAGTGCAGGCATAGGGAGAGAATGGACACAACCCTGCAGGCTGCACCCCATCTACTCCTGCCAGCACCTTCCCCTCTGCACTGACCCTGGGCCTGCAAAAAGAGGCACCCACAGAGCTCTCAGGCAAACACATGCACACTTCTGAGTTCCTTTCACACTGCTAGGGAAGTGTAAAGATGTTTTACTGTCCCCAGAACACAAGGTACAAAGCCATGATGAGAGGAGCCCAAGGGTTAAATTTATGCTTTACTTTTCTGCTGGCATTGCACCAAAAACATTCCACCCCCAGCACTTCAAATCACTACAGATAAGGCAGTAACAAAGATGCAAAACTGGTTTAGAAAGTACCTGATAATTTTCCTTTAAACTTCCACTTCAGAGCAAAAACTTTCTTGCTTTGAAATAAATGTCTGTGGACAGGCAGAGGCGGGGACACACAATGTGTCATTCTCCTAAATTCAAGTTTGAACTGAAAAAAGGAAACAAACTTCTGAGGATTTACACCTCCTGTCCATCTCAGTAGCAGGGAAAATTCCTCCCTGAACTCAAGGATCATTTTTCACAGTTCTATTCACAAAAAAATTAAAAAAACCCCACACAAACTTCCCAATATGAATAATCATGATGTGTATCAACCATTTGATGCAGTTGCAATGTAGTTTGCTACAGTGTTAATCCAGGTAACACTGATAAAAGAGAATGAAACCCAGGATCACAGAATTAAAGAGGAAAACCAGGAAAGCAAAGGAAAAATACTCTAAAATGTAACTGCCTTGTAAGGGACAGGCAGTGAATTCCATCTAAATTAACCAGTGGTGCCAAGCAAAGGCAGGTTAGTTAAATCACATTAAAATTATTTGTTGTGACCCTTCTCTCGAATGAATAAATGGGCTGGAGGGCTTCATGGATGTCAGGACTTTCAGTATTGAGCTCAAGCCACTGAACTGCCCTTACTACCTTTGCAGGCCCTGGGACCTGGGAATCCCAGGCACTTGGTCTTCCACCACATAAAGGCAAAGCACATAAAATGTATAGAGAAGCCCAAAGAAGCTGTTGATCTTTGTAACTTACTGGCCACCGAACACTGAAAACTGAATGGGAAACTATGGCTTGGCAATAACAAAGGCAAGAAACAACCTATATAGCATCCAGCTACTGCCCAACCTGACATGCACATGAGAGCTATCACCTCCTGGAGTAGGGGACCCCACAAAACTGATGGCTCTGACAGAAAAGTTTTGCCAGGCTATGGACCCCTGTCCCCTGGTTAGCGTGTGCTCCACACAGGCAAACGCAATGAGGACCTCCTGCTGCTTGTGGCCTCTGTGGAGATCCAACCATGGGGATGACCACTGGTGCAGAAAATGGAGAGGAGCATCAGCCACTCCTGGGAACCTCTGCATCATGGTCACCATTCCCCCCATGCTTCGCTTTTCCTATCTGCCTCCTGTGCCAGAGCAACACATCCATGAGATGAGTGACTGGCTGAGCCAAGCCTGGTTGCTCCTCAGGTATCAGAGACCATGATTGGCACTGGGAAAAAGCCTCTTGTGGCCTTCTTGGTGAGCAGAACTTCAGACAGAAGTCATCTGCTCAAAGCAGTGTGTGTGCATGTCACCTGTCAGCTGGCACAGGGCACAGCAGGCTCCACGGGAGGATTACCAGCTCCACTCAGATCAGAGTAATGAAACGATGCAAACAAGAACAGGGCTTAGTCACTTGTTCAAGTCTCATCCCCTTTTGTTTTTACAGATGTGCAGTTCATGGAAATGAGATGATTAGCTCATCAAAGCATCTGTCAAGGGAAGAGACAAACCAGCTTTTTACAAATGCATCCAAGTGACAAGATCTGTCGGATATGGGCTGCGGGGAATCTCTCTGAGTATTATTTTTGGTTCTATTATAATCAGCCTTACCAGCTTATTAGTTATCTCCAACACATCAATGGGGAAAGGAAAAATAAATATATAAAACTTGTCAAGCATGGCAATCTGAAAGTGGTGGGGGTTTTTTTGAAGGATGTGCACTCTTGCGCTTTTAAGCACCTTTTTTTAAAAATTTTTAAACAAGAGCTAAACAGCTTGGCCCTTGCTCCTTTAAGACTAAAAACACTTGCCATACACTTGAAACGGACTAAGTTATTTTATTTTTGTATTCTTAAATTGGGACACCTTAAAAGGAGCAATTTTTCAGGCACCCAGTGGTCCACAGGCCTTGCAAATCAACAACAAAACTACTCACATGCTCAACAGGGGATGTGGGCTTCACTGCTTCTCTGGATCAGGTGAGATAGGGTGGTCAGGAGTTTAAAAATCCTTCACTAGGGCTCACAGGATTAAAATTTAGCACCAATCCCTACCAATGGGTTCTCATTCCTCTCTGGACAAGCCACATCCAACCTCTAGAATATGGGAAATGTTTCCCCATTTGTTGTGATGAGTGACATATCAGGACATCCTCATGTCCCCTCAATCACAACAGTTGTGAGCATGGAGAGGTTTAGCTGGAGCCACCCTGATGACAGGGATATATGGTGGTGATCAAATGCAAAGGGACATTTACAGAATCATAAAATTATTTTGATTGGAAAAGCCCTTTAGGATCATCAAGTCCAACCAGAGGCCTCCAGGAGCTCAGTGATGGGGTGCAAAGGCATTTATTTTCTTTAATAATGAAAGGGCTGGGGCTGAAAGGGAGATTACTCATTTGTTCTTAGACCTTTTTTGTTAATCACACCACACCTCCTGGGAGAGCAGGAGGAAGCTCTCAGCTTCACCACCCTCTTGGCTTGGTGCCACCCAACCCAATGGGTGCTCAGCCCGCACCGACTCCTTCATCTGGGACCAGCCCTGCTGGCACCATGAGGAGCCGGAGCTCAGAACCGAACCGATACCACTCTGCAGGGCTCCAGGCAGGGCCAACACCTCACGTGTGCTCAGCAGGGGGGGAGAAGTGAGTCTGGCCAGAGAGGGATGAAAGAAGTGGAAATAAACGGAAATGACACAGCCTGGGCATGAAGAGACATGGATAGCTGGCAGGAAGGGGGGAAAAGGGGTTTTAATGTAAAATCAAGCATTAGCTGCCAGTTCTAACTAGCTCAGACCAGCATGGAATCTCCTTGCGCACACACACACAGACACACACAGTGTTCAGCCTTAGCCCTGCTGTCTGTTCTGCTAAAGACAAAACAAAGTAACCACGTTTCAGAGGTGAAGCCTCTTTTTCACCTCCACACACTTAGGTTGCAGCTGCTACACACTTCAGGCCACCAGAGTTTAACCTTGGCTCATTCTTTGACCAGACTCAGCAGTAGATGCTTTCTGGTGTTGACCACGCATCTCTAAAAAGCCCACAGCGCCCACCAGGCTCAGATGCTCCAGCAAACCCAACCACTGTCCCCTTCTTAACGCTCCACAATGGGCTGAGGTGCAGCTGAGCTCTCCCAACCTCACACCTCATCTTCTGAAGCAGAAAAAGATAACATTTGTGTTGGGCACTCTCCACCAGCATGTTTAACACAGCTTTACAACTTCTGTTTGCTGCCCTCTGCACCTTACACTGGTTTTCTGCTGAGCACTGCAGCCTCTTTCGTGTGACAGACATGACAGAAGAAGGCTTTTGCATAGACAGCTCTATAGCTTGTCTGGCCAAAAAGGCTTTCCTTCCTCCACTTCTTATTCTCATCCTTGTCTCCCTGTTCCTATGAATTCCTTTCCCCTTCCTTAACTATAAGAGCTTGTCTGAGATGTCCTGCTTGGTCTAGTCCATACCCGCTTGTGAGGAGATCAGCATCAGCAGTGTGGTGGTGACAAGAAGCCTCCCTCACCTGGCTGTCCCTAGCCAGGAAGCCCAGCTGCCTTGTTCCTGGGATCTCCTGAGTCCCAGTGACTTTCTGTCAGGACCTGCAGAGGAAGATGATTCAGTCCAAGCTCAGGACCACGGAGCAGACCTAAGAGTAACGTGGAGGCTTTGGCAAGTCCTTCCTAATGACTTTACTAGGTGGGACACAGAGCACTTGCATCACAGGTGAGTGGAGGGAGAATGCTGTGCAGCCACCCGGAGTCACAGAAACCAGTGGCTCTGATCTTCTCATTCTCCTCCAGCTTTATGGTGTCATTCAACCAGTGTCAGCCCTGGGCCCAAACAGACAACCTGAAGGTTAGCAGGTAGCCACAGTTTGTCAAAAGCAACATGGTCTGCTCCTTCAAAACAAGACGAAGGACAAGGAAGATCTCCATTGGCTCCTAACCAGCTCAATCCTCCTATGGGTACAGCTATCTGTAAGAACTGATTACCTGACTCCTTCCCCTAAAATACAGCCCAAGTCCCAGCTTGGCTGCTCCCTCATGGTTCAACATCTTCTTGTATGTGTACCCTCAGCTTGTTCCAGACTTGTGACAAGATGTCAGCAAACATCCTCTCCAGCAGGAGCTCTTGTCCTGAGTTAACAGCTTGATGGAGACACCAGGCAGCCATGGTGGTAGGCAGGGGAAGGAGGAAAGGCTCATGGGTGTTGGTGATGCCCACCAGCTGCCAGGAGGACTGTGTGCTAATCATGATTGTGATCACTGATTTAACTGACAGACAGGAAAAATCCCATTTTCCTTGCTTTAAACATCCATAAATAACTAGGAGTTACCTAATATGAGTAACGGAAAGGACTGAAAAAACTACCATGACCAGAGCTAACAGGACTTCAAGAAGAAGCAAGCCAACAATGTACCTTAATATTTTCACCATCTTCTTGCTCATTTCCCTTTTTGTCCTACCCACAAAAAAGCAATGCAAAGACTACAACAACTGCTGAGCACCATGATCCTTTTGTAGGAAACACCACGCTGGACCTGAAGAGACACAAACCAGAATCAGACCTTGTTGGTTTTCATAAATCTGGGAGAGATGGTCCCTGGGGCACATACCAACTCACTTAGCAGCTATCCTGCCATAATGGCTTTCAGCTTTCCAATATAACTTTTCCTGGGTTTCCTCCAAAAACTAGTAAGACTAAAGCTGCCTAGAATAAGCTCATTCTGTAGAATTTCCTCCACTCACCACTGGACAGCAGATGTGTGACTGCAGGGCTAATGTATCTGAGGGCTGATTTGTTAGTGAGGTGGTCTGGCCATCAATTCCTCCTGGTGCTTCCTCTTCCTGGACCTGTGGGCTGTTGGGCAACTTCCAAAGGCAACAACAGTACCCCCAAGCATGCCTGACCATACCATTTATTATCAGTGCACCTTGGCCAACCCTCCTGTAAGGCTCAGAGTAGACATGCAATGAGCAGTATGAGTGGTAACAGCTTGGATTCAAAGGGGCCCAAATGAACACAGCATCTGGCTGATACCAAAGCTGGTGGGAATTTGACACCTCATTGCCTTATGCCTGGAAAGAAACTGCAGTCCAGGCACTCCCATCTTAACCAACCCAATCCCATAGGTAACTGCTCATCACTGTAATTTTGGGATTAAAAATCAACTATCTATACGAAGAACTTGCACCAGAAGCTAAGCAGTATGTGAAGTGGTCAAATCTCAAAGGAAATGCCTTTCCTTCTTATATTTCACTCTTGGTGGCTTCTCAAAGAGTTACTGTATCATTAATATCTGCATGAAGCTTATTCTAAGTGGTTTACTGGAAAATTACAACTTGTCAGCAATTAGCATAAAATGAGTAGGACTGGAAGTCAGGACAGCCCATCATAAAGAGCTTTTTAGGCATAACTCTGAGGTTACTACTTTAGAGTATTTTAAGAATGATTCCTAATGAGCTACAGGTCAAGCATATATTTTATATAATGGATGAAAAAAGGACTCACAGTTTGATTTACAACTAGAATCCAAAGAGTTTCTTGCTTTTGAAAAGACAGTCTTTCTCCTTGTCTTATAATTTCCATTTGGAAAAACAAATCCCCTGCAATGCACACCTGGATTTTCATTTGAGCTCTCTGGAAGGTCCTAGGGAGAGACCATCAAAGACTGCTGAGTACCTAAACACTCCGGGCCCCTTCTGTGCACCTCTCCTTTAGAAGCCAACTGAAGCAAGAGGAATGCTTTACTTTATTCCAGGGGGTCTGCACAAGACTTCAGAAAAGGTACTATTCCTTGAAGGCATTCATGTGGATATAATGCTTCAGTCACATCCCTTCTGTTCTGACTTGAGCAGCTAGTGGGTATATTCATCATGTGTCACACTGAACAAATAAGATGTCAGAACTCCCTGGGAGTGTCTTCTGAGCCACCAAGTGATTCTCCTCCATGGCTGATCCTGAACTTGGGACCCAAGCCCCTCCCAGGGCTTTACATGCACTTGGATGGAGGGAAGGAGGAGACTTCGCAGCATGAGAGCTTGCTCTCTTCCTGTAAAAGCACTGGATAATTAACCTTGCTATCATTGCATGGGTAAGGATACTGAAAAAGATACAACAACCCCGAGACAGCCAGGGGACCCCAGGTGTCCTTCACCCCATTTGCCATTGCAGAAATCTACGGGCTAAAGCTCCCCCTGTTCCACTTCAATCCCCAAATTCTGCCAAATCTCCAGTGCCAGAAATCACTGCCTACTTCTTGTGGGATTATGATGCATTCCTTCCTTAGACTTACAAACCCATTTCCTTCTCAGCAGCAGAGGATTAAATTGCTTTCAGAATCAGCGGAAACACTCTGTGCTCTGACAAATAACATATTAGTAGTAGGGCAAATTCATCTCTGATCTCATTCACCATTTGCTTCAGTCCTCTTGGTAGACCATCTATCAGTCTTTTGACAGTCAGCACTGACTTTTTACCATCTCAGAGAAAAAAGCTTTGGCATCTGGTTTAGCCACTGCAGCTCCAGCAGCACGGGAGGACAGGGTGTTGAGGACAATCCTGACACCGTTCTTGGTTGCCAACAACCCAACTGTAATGACCTGTGATGGTTCTCCCTGAATGGAACACAGTGCAGGCCCTGCAAAATTACTGATTTTCACAAGGCTTCATATTATAACCCTTCATCAGAAACCTGAGGATTCCTTGCTACAGGTTTATCTGCCCCAGCCTGCTTACAAGGGGGGCTCTAGGTGCTCCCCGGCATGACTTTTCCTCCCAACGTTTCTCACTCTCTGTAGAGTGGTGCAGGAGTGGATTTAATAAACTATCATCTCAGTTAGTGATAATGAGGAAATTGAAACAAGCTGTTCCACAAATGCGTTCATTATCTACTAAATTAAATGAGATATTCAAAGTGTCCACCCAGCAACAGCCAAGGAACTTCTCTTACTCTGAATTTCTTTTTGTCTGGGAGAAAGAGGAAATGATCATAACCTCCTAAAACCAGAGGCTTCAGTGGACAGAGTGTCACTAAAATCATCTCACTTTCCATACTTGCTGCAATGGACACAGCACAGTAACTACAGCTGTCCAAAGACAAATTCAACTCTGGATACTGCTGGTGCTAATGGTCAGTTAACAGGGACCAGAATTTTGAGGAGACTGGGGCTGGGGACACCCTTTTTCACCAGGGTGAGAATTGCTGTCATGCATATACTGCCTCCAAGCCCACTACAGATAGCTGGTGGCTGAGGGGATACCAGGGGGTTGGAAACCTGATGAAGATGCTGGGAAACAGAGCCCCAACAAATCTAAAGGTTAAAGTGAAAGTTTTCAGATAGGTGGGTAAAGGGGAGGAGGAGTCAGAGCTTCATACCCGGTTTTTAGTGGATGTTACTGAAGACAGGGGTTAGGGGGAGAAGAAAAATCAGTCTATCTACCTCTTCATCTCTTCTACACACATGCCTGAAACTCTAAGCCTCAGGAAACAAACATACTTCTAAAAAATACTGCAGAAATCCATAGTTCGTATTTACTCGCTTGTTGGGAGACACTGACAAGAAGCAAATTAATTCTCTATTTTCGTTGTGGTTTTCTTCATGATTCTGTTGATCCTGTTTCCTCTTCTGAAGAAAAGGACAAAATATGCTCCCTCCAAAACAGTTCCCCTTCATCCCTGGCAGAAGATGACTACTGGACAGTATCTGCTCCAAGGTGGGTCCCCTGGCCCCAGCTCTTTGCATTGCTCAGGGATGCTGAGTGGCTTGCAAGAGACAACAGGAGTGGCTGTGGGCTTTCCCAGGACATGAGGAGTTCCCATGTCAGCAGCCCAGCAGGCCCTAGGGGGGCAGCCATCTCTCCAGTCCATACCAAGCCAATCCACTCTCTTTACCCCAGTTCCTGGCACCCCCTGATGTGGAGTTGCTCAGACATAGGATCCCCAAGGGACCCAGCCCCTGGGTGGAGAAGTGATGTCCCAGTGTGAGCCATGCAGGAGGACACGTCCTGCAAGCTTGTATCTGACAGAGCTTCAGACTGCAAACACTTCTTAGGTGCTCTCACCAAAGCACAGCAGCTCCAGGTGTTTTGTACCTCATACAAGAGTCTCAACAAAGCACAAACAAGTGACCAAACCGTGAGATACAGAGTGGGCCCATGGCATTCCCAAGAAGCCAAAACTGCCTTCAAAGAATCACAGTGCTGGAGAAGGAGAAGGTGCTGGGCACTCTCCTGTGACATCTGTCCTCCAGCAAGCCCCCTGCTCTCCCTTCCCAATTATCCTCTGTCCTGAGTAAAGGCACAGGCAAGGAGCACAACACACTAATCCAGGGGCCAGAGCTGTCTGAGTCAAAGGAAAATCTCGTGTTACTGGTGGAGAGCAGAGCTGCAAGCTCCAGCTGGCCATTGGAGGGCAAACTGCTCCAAGCATTGCTGCACGGTTCAACACCAGCATTGCTAACTTTGCTTGCACTCAGCCTCATTTCTTGAAAGATAACCCAGACCTGCCTTCCAAGGAGCTTTAATTGTTCAGAAATTTTGGAAGCATCTTATTTCAACCAGACAGAAGCAGTGGAAAAGGCAGCAAGCAAAGCAGAACACGCTGGGAATGTCCTGCAGCTCTTGGGCCAGCAGAGGAATTCCTCTTTTCCCCAGTGGCAGAAACATGATGGCAGGCCTTCAGCATAACCCAGTCAAAGCAGGCTGCTAGGAAATGTTGGAGACTGTTAAAAATAGGGATTGTGCTGATCCAGTGTTAACTCTTAATGGAGCAGGCTATGGTTTCCTGCTGGGTGCAGGGAGGCACTCGGGAATGGATTGAGGGGTGCAGACACCACCAGCAGCCTGCTTTTACTCTGCTGCCTCTCCCCTGGACTGTCTTAAATTCCCCCAGCTTCCCCCCCCCTCCCCTTTTTTTTTTTTTCCCTTTTTAGACTATTTGTTTTCCTCCTAACACCGCAGCCATCAACCCAGAACAGCCATTTTCATGGCTCTCCTGTTTCCAGCACTCTTTCTGGCTGGCCTGAGGTCCTGAGGGCAATCAACAGTCTCCACTAACAAGGAGTGGATTCCAAAGCTCATCAGCACAGCCATGGCCAGTTTGTCAGAGCAGGCACTGAAGGTCTCTCTATACCCCTGGTTTTGCCCATCAGCTTCTCCTTCATCTGTCTGCATGCACATCCGTATTCCTTAATTTCACAGCTTTTCAGCATGGAAAAGCAGCAAGGTGGGTTCCTTGCAAATATGTTTGTGTCTGTATTTATTAATGAATTTTAAGATAAAGAATGCCATCTGCCTGGGCCAAACTTCAACCACTTTACTTAAGAAGTAGAGCTCACACTGCAGAGCAATGTTCTAGCTGGGATGTGGTGAGGATTATTAACATCCAGGAAAGATAAACTCAGGAGTGCAGTGCCAGGACAGTGAGCTATGCACTACCCAGCTGCAGCCACTGCCTCCAGCAAGCTCTCCTCACTGCTGTAGAATGCTGGGACATAGAAAAGCCTCTCTCATCCAGGAAAATGAGAAGCATCCCCAGTATACTTTCCAGTAGGGAGAAGACAGGTCATGCTCAATAAGCAGTGAAATGTTTGGAGTTAGTTCCAAAACTGGGAAGCAGATGGACTCAGTGGCTGTCTGCAACCAGCCATCACTGCCACCTGAAAGGCCTCAGAGGAAACAAACCAAGTTGCTCCATTTCTCCATTCCTTGAAGAACCACAGAACAACCGCTGGGTAAAGCTCATTCAAACACCATGGCTCAAACGGATTATCATGGAAATACAGTGGTTTGAAGTCAAAAAGCACAGACTGCAACCACGTTTTGACAGGAAAGTTTCCAAGACCAGAGACAGACAAAGCCAGTCTGTGACTGACTGACCTGTTACCACACTCAGAACAAAAAACAAGCTATGAAACCTTTGGAAAGTAGTGCCACAAAATGAACTCCACATCTACCACCACCTCTGCTTGGCTGGTAACAACCCACCCACTCCTGTGCAGGGAAAGGATCAAACAGTCCTGGCTGACACGACCTCAGTGACCACGTGGAGTTGGAGGTGCAAACCTGGTGACACTTCTCACTGACCTGGCAACCTTCCCAGTGCCATTAACAGTTTTGCTTGAGTAAGTGTCCATGAGGGTCCAGCAAGCTCCAGTAAGCACCAGCTTTGCCTGGTGAATGGAGACCTTGCCAGAGCTGAAAAGAGAAGTGCTCGTGCAGAGAGGCAGCCCGGTAAGGAGTGAAACTGGTTGGCATTCAGTGCAGGAGAGAAGGAGTAAAAAAGCACCATCCACAAGGGCAGCATCCCTGTGCTTGAGCTGCCTGATACACAGCTCAAATCCACGTTTCAATCCTGACAATGAGGAGCTCAGGGCCCTGTTAATCCCTTGCTCTCACATCTGCACCACTCCATTACACAGCAGGAACACCTGCTGGGACTGCTGCATATTTAGTACTGGCACTTCCAAGGTGGTTTTTGGTCCTTTTGGTCTGCCCAGACATTTGCTGTGCCTGAAGGCTAAAGCCATGCAACAGCAACACCCATATTTTATGAAGGAGCCCCAGAGTCCACATAAATCCACAGCCCAGGAGGTGAGGGAGAGGCTTTTTGGGACTGAGTCCCAGGCTGCACATCAAGCCACTGAGCAGGAGTGAGGGCCACCAAATCTGGACATCACACACAACCAGATTACTCAGGCACCTGGCTGCTGCCAGAGCTGGTCAGCTAAGGGCAAGGCAGTGAGAGTATTGTCCTCACCCTGACCAGCACAGCAAGGTTTCAGCAGCAAGCCCTGGCAAGCACTTAACCTTCTGAAGCAATGGTTTGCTGTGGTTTCTGCAACGCGATGGACCAAGCCAGACAGGACCTCTTTCTACTTTACTTCTGCTCTAGCAGGAATTGGTGGTTGATAGCACCTGATCCCTGAACAGGGTTAAAGAGAATGCTTCCAGATCACTGCACAAATAACAGTAATATTCAGGGAACTACAGGAAGACTACTTTTCTAGCTCCAGTTCCAGGTTGGAAGACAGTGTTATTAGCAGCCGCACGTGAGCGCAATTGCTTTGATTAAAGAGCAACTGTCTAATCTCTGCCTGGACTCAGCCCTGGGTTTTAATGCCTGATTAACTACCCCCTGCTAGGATTATTTTGCATCTTTGCATATTTTGGAGCTCCACATTTTCATTATTGCTACAGACAAGGAACTGTTTAAACCAACTCTCATTTGCACTGGCAATGTAAAACACTGTGTGTGAGTCCATGGCTGAGTGGTGGCTAAAAAGCACATTTCAAGGGGCTTTTAGGGCAATATGTCCTTTCTCAGGGAGCAAACCTGGGCCAGGACACTCTCAAATCAAGGCAGGGTATCACTGTATGCCTTAGTCCTCTTGGGAGACACCAAATATTACCTCCAGGAAATCAGAAAGTTACTACCAGTCTCAGTAGAAGCAGTTGGAAAATTGACTGCCCATCCTAGGATGGTTCAGTCTTTCATACAAAATTAAAAAAAAAAAATTGGGTTTATGTTTTGAGCTTTTTATTTTCCAGCACAACTGAAAATTGCTGTGGACAATACAAAACTTACAGTGGACAATACAAAACTTACAGTGGAAGTTCTTTATGCATCAAATTTTAATATTTCTTATAAGAAAAATATCAAAACTGGCTGCAAAAACTTCCTGAACAGCTGTAACTGCCTGAGTGCCTGCCTCCTAAATAGTTTACTCTGAGCAGCTGGATATTATAATTCACAGATACTTGTCTCATCTGTATCCCACACCTAGATCTAGCATCCTCCTCCTCTTTCACAGTGACCCCTCACATCCCATTTGAGATCTCTCAGGACCATCTGAGACCTCTCTTCCCCTAAAAGAAGACACCAGCTCTGTCTAGTGGAGCACAATCCACATCAGCTTTTGAAACACTCCTGACTGCTCTTCAAGAGCAGCCCGTGCTGAGCTTCTCCCTCAGGTCAGCATAACCACGATGCATTAACCCCAGGGAAGAGCAGCAGCTATTCTGGACTGAGTAAGAACCTCAGCTGGAGGACAATCATCAAAATCACAGCTCCCTTGGCACAAGACATTCAGGTTGTCCAAACTTTAGAGATAACATCTCTGTCCAGTTCTGCCATCCTTTACATATTGATAAATACCATATTTAAAGTCATCATTTCTGCTGCAGCCAAAGCATTTTGGTGCAGAACAACAGGATTTACAGACCAGGCAATGTGGGATGGGGGGGGAAAGAGAATGGGACTTAGTCACTGCATCAATATCAAAGAAGCAAAGAGAGTATTTTCACAACAGTGCCCTTAAAGAGAAAACATCCCTGTTAAATCGGGTATCTGGGTCAGAGCACTGAGCTGATGAAACACAAAGCCCTGAAGGATCTCCATGCTCTGGGGTGGCGGTGTGGAAATCTTCTTGCAACAGCTCAAGTAGCAACAAAATGAAGCAAAGAGCAGAGCAGGTGAGTCATGTACAGCTCCTGCAGTCACCAGACAAGGCTCACCTGAGTGTTAAGGCTGCCCTAAGCCTTCAGCATTTTCTTCCTTCCATTGTTTTTGAGTGTGTCTGGTTATTGAGGATGTTCACAGAGAAACGGGATTGCTGGTCTCTGGAAACCCAGCTGCTCCCACTGTTTATTTCCTGCAGTTGTCACAGACATCTCATAATGAATTCCAGCATCACTACTGCACGGATGGCTCTTCCCATGGGGAACACACAGGGAAACCACCCTGGTGGAGAAAGCAGGCCTTCTGTACCCAAAGGACCCTGAAGACATGGGAAAGGGCACAAGGTGGTTCCGTGTTTCATGAGGTCCCCACCAGTAAGGGAAAATCTGGGAAACAGGATTTGCTATGGCAACACATCACTGCAGGCTGAGAACCTGGGAATCTGCTCTAGAAAGCATTTCTGAAATGCTCCATGCTTCCAGCCCACCAGAGTCTGCTTCACACTGGGGTCACTGGTTGGGCCAAGACGTTATGTGGGCTTGGTGCTGATGCCACCAGTCCTGGCTGGCCAGAGAAGGCCACAGAAACTGGGAATGGATAAATTTGGCAACAGGTTTTCAAAGGCTCGAGACCTACCCTCAGTGTAAGGGTAACACCAGCAGCCTCCGCAATTACCTCCTACTCCAGCACTAACCTAAACAATGAACTCCTGGAATAAAGAACTACAGCAAAAAGGCTAAACTACTCAAAAAAGGATTAGAACAAACTATTCTCCCACTCCTACCTCACCAGACAAGTCCCTTCTTTTAGGCTTAGTTTCTCTTAGCCTTCCAGACTGCTGTGAACTCTACACAGTTTGTGCCTCTTTCCTCATCAGCTCTGTGACCTGGTCCTGCACCCACTTTCTGCTCCTCTGGGGAGCCTCTAGCTGGTTTCTTGGGCAGTCAGGTTCCACTTCAGACTGGCCTTGCCCCCTTCCCCATTAGGCTCTCTGCCCTGTAGCCAACTCAGATGTTTCTCCTCGAGAATGGGCTCCAGGGCTCCCTGTGAAGGGAGATCTTCCCTCCTTTCAGAGCCAGACCTAGAGCACCCAATGGGGTCGAGCACACCCTGCCAGGACAGAATCACAACCAGACACAGAGCAGGCAATGCATACCATCAGGTGGTCGAAGAAGCTAAATTTTCCAAGGAAATTAACTGCATGCAGTGGAATAGTTCATGGGGTAGACTGGAAAAAAACAACAATCCTCCACAGGTCTGAGCTCAAACTTTCAAATGAACCCTGCTCACATCTGGTTTCCACCCGTTGTGTGTTCCCCTCTCCTGCCCATCACATGCCTTGCACCCCTGCACAAACTCTGCAAGGTTACCAGCAAGTAAAACAGCTTCCCTCCCCCCCAGCCCCCAGCTCCACACTTGGCTCCACCAGCCCAAAGGAGGAGCAGACATCTGTCCCCAGCCCCTAGGGACCTGCCTACTCCAATCCATCTACACCCTGCAGCACTGACACCTTCGTGACAGATGATCTCCCCCTCCTCAATGCCCCTGGAGATGTGGTGGCCAGCCCAGTAGTACAAGTGGACTCAGGGCATGCAAGGCCCTATGGAATGTGCATAGGCTACACCATCCTGCCCCAAGGATTGATGCAGGAGGTGTAACACTTCGTGTTTCCATTTTGCTTTCTGCAAGCATGGTGAATTAATAGGGCTTACTGAAAATTACCCAGGAAGACGTAATTAAGGGTTCCTTACATGCACCTACTGCTCAGCTGGGCTATTTTTAGAGAGGCCCTCATACAGAAGTGGCACTGTAGGTTGTCCTAAGTGAAACACAGCTTTAGGGACAATTTGCTGTCTGAAATACCAGTTGAGTACAGGATGCTGTGCAGGAGGAGGAACTTCATTAGGAGTCCTTGTGACTCCAGCTGGCAGGATGAGCATGTGCAGTATGGGAGAGTGAAGAGACAGTGGGAGAGTGGACTGGAGAAAATACAGCAAATGTATGAGAGGCAGATGAGTATCATCAGTTTAACCACAGAAACATGGTCAGCTCTGATGGGCTTCAGGTCATTTAAGACGTGGTAAAAAAAAACAATAAATGAGTTTGTTTTCTAGCTTTGCTCTCTTTCTAAGCAGAATTGGTGCATTCAGCCCAGCTCATGTCAGAGTACAGCAGCGTTTTTGCGAGCTTCCTTATTTCAAGATTATACATCTTAATTTCTCCACTCTTCCAGAACAAAGACAGCACTGTTTTGTTACTGTACAGCTACTTGGTCATTGCTGAAGCAAGCCAGAAAACCTGGTCAGTCAGAAAATGCATGAGAAAAGGATTTGATTAGGGCAAGGGGAAGAGGGAAAGGGTAACAGATACGAGATTCATGTTGCTGGGGCATAGTTATTAGAAGCAGTGGGGAGACTTGGATTGCATCTGGTGAGTTCACTACTGTGCCTTACTAGGCACTTAATTATCAATTTCTTAGCTGATGTACATTGATAAAAAATTTAGGGACTTTGATGGTGGCAAGGAGACTCATACTTGCTAAGGGTGCAGCTCCTAAACTGGACTGTTTCCTAATTCTTTATCTCATTTCTAATAAAATGCCATTCACACAACTAATATCCACCACACCAATGATCCTGTTCAGCTGCTTAGGACTCATTGCCTGTGGATCTCAGCAGGGCTCTGAGGCTCCAAGAAAACACAGCATTTTTGCCCTTTTATTTCTACAGGCTGTATCACTACTCACTTCAAGTAGAGAGCTTTCCAAATCCGATCTGACCCATTTCTGCCTGTGGCATTGAGGGCACCACTTCCACTAATCTTGTGTGTCAGTGTGGCATGGCTGGTAATACTTGTCTCTGGGACAGCAGGTTAGGGATTTACTCAGTCCCACACATCACATCCTTTAATTCAGTGTCAACCAAGGATAAGCCTAAGGCAAAGTGTGATCTCTTACAATTTCATGCTGGGTGGGTGCTGTATTGTTAGAAATGCAGCTTTGGCTTTCAGATGAGAAGCCAAGTCTGAGCTGCTGCCTGGCTGTATTTGCTCCAGATTTGGGGGCTTGGTGTGCAGGGGCAGAAGAGAGAGGTGATGGGCAGTGACATTCACACTGTGGATGACTGCTCCCCCTCTCTGCCCTCAGTGCTGCCTCACACCCTCCTCCTGGGACACTGCTGAATGTCCGTACAGCACTGCCCATCCCTTCTGCTCCCTCTGCATCTGACCACTGAGCTCTGCACCACACGGGGAGATCTGGGGAGAGGCAGCCCCCTTCTGCACCCTCAGATCAGAGCTCTTTGCACCCTGCAGACTCTGAGTGCAGAAAGGAAAGCAGGGGCAGATATGTAAATGCTTTAAAAAAACCCAGTACAATTTCTACCCCAGCACATCCTCCAGCTTCTGTGAAAAATGCCTGGAAGGGTATCTGGTTGTTAATGAAAACTGCATCTTTTCACAGTAAAACACAGTGAGCCTCTGGGGCTGGTGTTAGGACTACAAAGCTTGTTTGTATACTTGGAAGGCCAGGAAAAATTATCCCATCTGACTTCCCATGCATCCCAGCCTATTCATTTTGACTCAGTTACCCTGTATTAAGGCTAATTATCCCAGTATTAAGATTAATGGCTTGTGTTGATTACAGCCTATCTCAAAAGACAGACTATTACAGCATTAGAGACAAAGCAGCCTCTGCTGGGGGTGATTTGTCCCCAAGGCTTGCTGTCCCTGATGCCAAGACCACAAGCTCCATTGAACTTTCTTTGCTTCATTTCACCAGCCAGGGATGCTTGCCCTGAACTACCTCCTGAGATCAGGGAGCCCTTTCCTATCTGGCATTTTCTCTTTGTGAAAGTACTTGGGGAAGGAAGTCAAATCGCTTCTCACTTCTCTTTATGTTGCTAAACAGGTCTCTCACCCTGGTAGCCTATTTTCTCTAGCTCTCACCTCTCTTTTTGTGGCTCTGTGCTGTACCTTTCTCCAGGTTTTCAAACATCCTGTTAAAAGCCCAGAGGCAGCACTGCGTATCTGTGGCTCACAGCACCGGGAGACCTTGGGATGTTGCAGCTTTCAGCATCCCCAGAGGGACCATGCTGCTTTACACACCTCAGCTAAGAGCAGCACTTCTGCTAAATGAATCCACCTCCAAACAAGGTGGCTTAAAATAAAATTGAGGCTGATAAAGAGGAAACAAAACAAAACATCAGGAACCCCAAACCAGATAAATTTTCCTTTGCTTCCTGACTTGAGAAGCCTTGCTGTAGAGGAAGATAATCTTTTAGCATTAGCTGTAGCCACTTTGGGCTGGTATTAAACAGGGAATATCTTGATACAGTTCAGAACATGCTTCCAACATCACTCCTGAACCCTAAGTACTATATTACAGCCTGGCAGTCAGGTGCAAATACTGCATTCCTGTATGTCTTAGGGAAACCACTTCATCTTCTGATCCAGTGTGAACCATCTCATTGCCTGTTTCATGTAATTTTTAATCCCTTTTTTTGTGAACATTAACGGGTGCAATTCAGTGTTAGCTCATCTCCTAGCATGGCAGCCAGGCAGCCCTGAGAAGGACCAGGGACTGTCATGTTGTCACATACTTGGCTGCTGTGGTGGAAACCGCTCCCTCCCCTCCTTGCTTCTGGCAACAGAAAGGGGATCTTTCCATGGGTTTTTTTTCAGCCTTTAGTCCAAGAACAACTAAATCTTCTGTGAGTGAAAAAGCCTTCACCTAGGTGATGTGATCTTCCTTGCTAGGGATTGCCAGCAAAGACAATCTGTCCTGGTGAGCTATCAGAGCGGGGGTAACTAAGCACAGGGCAGCAAGAAAGAAGCATTTTGAGCCTTCTTTATCCCATCTCTTCCCCGCTGCCCTGTGCCAAGACTAGAGACATTTTAGATGGGCTAAATAAATAAACATCTGTCCCTTTTTCTGCCACTATCATCTCTCCTTTACTGTGAGCTCAACAGCCACAACAGTCATGACATTGCTGAATAGATTCCTTGGAGCTCAGGTATACTTGAAGTGAGAATATTTAGGAAATGCCAACTAAGTGGATTCATTTCCCCTAAGTCCTGACTATGCAGTGACACACACTGCTCCCCAAACCTGCTCCAGGTTTTAGGTATTTGTGTATGTTCCTAAGCATACACCTCATGTGGCCATACCAAACCCTTTAAGGTTTCTCTGCTCACATCTCAGCCCTTTTCTGTCCAGACAGCTGTTAAGGTGGACAAGTTTCTTCTTAATCTTTTTCTTTTTTTGCTGCTTCCATTTGCTTCCCTCTTCAGATCAATGTGAACACCAAGCCAGCTAAGGCCACTGCAGCAGCACAAGAAACAGAGTTCAGTCTGCTGGGCAACCAAACACCTTGGAAGCATGTAGAAAGAAAGACAGAATGTCTTCCTTTAAGCTTTCTTACAGCTCTTGTGGTGCTTTAGCCTGGCCAGAAAAGCCTCCTTGATTTCACTCTGGCCATGAGCTAATTGAGACCAGGTTTAACACACACCCTAAAAGAGGACTGCAAAAACAAACCAGCCCCAAACCTCATTAGAAGTTATTGTTTAACCATCAAGTTTGCTTAACTCTTAATGAAGGACAAGAAGAATGTCTGGACCAAACAATCTCCTTCCCTTATCACCCAATCCTATCACATTTTAATATCAAAATAATATTCTTCTATGACAATGATATCTTGTTCCCTTAAAGATGTGAGTCACATCACATAAGCAGGCCAGTGCTCACTTGGTAGGCACCACCACTGCTCTCTTCTGGGCTATTTATACTGGAAACACTTCCAACTTGTGGGAGCACCTCCCTGCTTTGTATCCAAAATGGTGCTCAAGATCAGGGAGCAAAAGCATCATCCCTGGATGCTCATCCAAATGTAGATTGCTCAGAGCTGTGACACAAAAGCACCCCTTACCTGGGAAGCGAGGGGGACAGAGGCCACGATCTAGTTTCTGCTCTCCTGCATGTCTTGATTCAATTTTCCACTCTCACACAGTCTGGCAAAAGCATCTGTAAGGCTCCATAAATTAACATTTGTGAAATGTTTTGAGATCTCAAGATAGGAGTGGCTATAAAATCCCCCAGAACTATTGATGTTTTTTATTGTTTATTAATGCTGCTGTCATGCACTTAGCCTGGAGCTCTTGGAGCATTTTGAACAACAAAAAAACCACTGTGTGTGGGCAGGGGCTCAAGCTCTACAGCAAGGTGACCCCCATGGGCTGCAGAAGGCCATTTTCACGAGCAGTTTTGCATAGGACACAGCCAGTAGATCAGAGCAAAGCAGAGGGCAAATGCCTCCTGAGATGCCAAATTAAGCACTGGCTGCCCAGGCCTCCTGGAGCAATGTGGGGGCTTTTGCATGTGGCATTGATTCATAGCTGTGTCCTAAAACACAGCCTTCAGATGGCTTTTTTTGCTCATGCAGCTCCGTGTCCAGCCTCAACTCAGCAGGGACAGGTTTATCCCAGCTGGGAAAGGTCGGGGGGTCAGGAGGGCAGAGCAGCACCCACGACCCCTCTGGCCACAGGCTGGACCTTCCCCAATGGGAGACTCTGCATCCAGCCAGGCCCATTTATCTCTGCATTGTGTCTTTAATGGAAGCACAAAAGCCATTCGTTTAAGTGGGTTTAAATGGTTAAAGGCACTTGTTCCTCTCAAAAGAGAATGAAATTGCTATTGACACCTCCATAAAGGAGAAGCTTTTCAGGCACAGTAGGAAAGCAGGGGATGAGAAGTCTTCCTCACTTTGCACGCCTGCAATTAGATCTGCAGCCTCCCCCTTTGCTCTCCTTATAGAAATACGTACCAGTATCTTCAAAGGAAGAGAAACTTAATGGCCTCACTGGTGGTTTGATAAATAATTAATGGTGCTGCATTAATCGGGAAGTTTAACTAAGGCCTGAAGAGAGATCATCTTTAATGCAGAAAAGCATCTCTGGGCAGTGGGGCTGGCTCAGGGAGATGCATGAGGATCTGCCCACACACTGCATCAGAGAGCAGAGAGGAACAGATGCTCAAACATTCCCCTCACTCAGTGTCACACACTGGGGGACTTTTTTAATGAGGGTAGGGGCTGGTGGGTACATCAGGGCTTCCTTCCCTCATCCCAGTGTACAGCACAGAATGGGAGCCCCCTTTGCATGACCCCCCTGGGGCAGAGCTCAGGGCAGTCAGTCAGCCAGGGCTGTGCTGTGGGAGGTCTCACTGAGTGGCAGCAGGTTGTCCTCTGTGATCTTTGGGCTCAGAGGAGCTCAGCTCACTCCTTGGCATCACCAACAAGGTCACCCTGCCCCATGAGGAGTCACCTCAGCACCATGCAACAGTGCTTACCAGGCAAGGGAGGTCCCCTCCACCACTGCTGCCTGAAAAAAAGGGTGGGGTTTTGCTCTTTGGGGGTTTTGCTGGAGAATCTCTTTAAACGTCAAGTCTTTTACTTGCTGGGCTTTCTGCAGTGCCTCCTACAAGAGGCCATCCCTGCTCTGCTGTAAGACAAATAAATAACACGGTGCGTGACTCACTGGTTGTACTTGTGAAACATGAGGAAAGGAGGTAACAGCCAAACCCGTTTAAACACATTGGCCTGACTGATATTTTTAAGAAAACAGCAGCAACGTGGTGGTGCCCATTGGAGCCTTCTCAGATAAATGCTAAACATGCCATTGAAAATATCATCTGTTCAGATTCTGCTCAGATTTAATCATCCTCCATTCACCCTTTCCAAGATTAAAATGGAAATTAAAAAAAAAAAAAAAAAAAAAATAAAAGGGAAAAAAGAAACCTTTCTGGCTGAAACATTTGGTTCTTGCTCAAGAATCTGTTCTGAATTTTATAAAGGTTTCCTGGAAGCAAAGATCAAGAGGCTGGTTTGGGGCTCAGAAAAAGCCCTCTGGCAGGATGAAGAGGAGAAAACTGCCAGAGACGGAGACTGATACTTTGTCATTTGCTTATTGGGAACACTGCACAGGACTGTTCCTTCTAATTAAAACCAGCGGTGACCAAAGCTCATTTGCAGAGCTTGGGCTTTTGCCAAGCATTTGTGTGTGGACGAGGAAATGAGATCATAAAATCCACAACTGGCCTCCAAGCTCGGGGTGTCTAATTGCCTCTCACACCTTGCTTCCCAGCCCCTCCACACACCACCTTGCCTAATAAAAGTGGGAGCAGGGCTCCCCACCTCTATTTTGAGCTGGCAGACTGTGGAAAGCAACCAAGAAAATCCCTGCACTGGGACTGTCCTCAGTACAGGCAGATGAAAACTGCTCCGCAGTTGGTCCCTGTCCAACTGGACACAGCTTCAGTATTTGTGACTTTTGTGTGCAACACCTCCTGTCAGGTAAAACTCTGTGCCACCCTGAGCTTAGCTACAACACATATTGAGATCCATGGGATTAGCCAAGGACTTGCTTTGTAATTCAGAGAAGAGGAGCCCATTCCTGCTGAGCCACCCTGCTGACCACAGAACTAAGGAGATGGTTGAAACATCCCACATCTGACACCCACCTGAGAGATGGGATCCCCACGACCATCTCCAATACTGTGGGTGAACAACAGGCAGAGGCACCCACTAGTTTTCCCCCAAAAGCTGATCTTGTCATGCTTTTTTATTGATGAGGTAGGTAGGGCTGGTGGGCTGATGTGAGCAGCGTCACAGAACTGCTGCCTACTTAAACACATATAGACATGGGGAAAAAATACACACTGCGTTCAGCAGATACTGTGACTTAAGTCACAAGATGCATACTGTCACATCCACCTCCAGAAATTTACTGTCACAAGTGTCCTAGTATAATGATACCACCAGGTTAGAGCAGTACAGTCCTGTAGCATCACTTCTACCCCAGGGCAAGCAAAGCATCCACATCTTGGGGTCACCCCAAATGCTAAGGTTTCCTTACACCAGGGCAGTTTTCCTATGGGATTTCTGAGACCTGACCTAAGACTCCCTGACTTTTGCAGCAGGAATCATGTAAGCAGCACCTGCCTGGTACCCTCAGCCATACCCAAATCTCTGCTGATAAAAGGTACCCAACAGAAAGAACGGGAATGTCAAGCCAATGATTAAGATAATTCATCTCCTCTAATGACATGTTTTCTCATTTGTTTTCTTCTCAAAGGAGAGAATCAAAGGCTGAATTAACTAATTCCCTCCAGCCATACACAAACTAATTGCACCAGCTTTGTTTCCCCAGCTCACTCCAACCAAAAGGCATCTACTCCTAACATACCCTAAAGTTGGCTTGTATGTAGAGAGAGAGGTCGTGTCTCATTTTCCAAGAAAAGGAGAATCCTTTGGAGCAGTAATATTCAATCATAGCTGCCTCAAAATTTGATCTCATGGCTCTTTCACCCAGATAATGTAACGGTTAAGCAGAAAATCCAGCAGTAACCATCCTGTTTGGACACTCAGGACTGCACAAGGTCACACAGTTTTCAAAGATACAACACATCTCCAAAATGGCATCCAGCAACAAGCATCATGCAGCAGAGCAGTGGGGTGATGGGACAATTTTTGAAATTTTTAGTTATTTCACACCAAGATGTTTGGTATGTTAAGAGCTGACTTTCTGAAGGGCCATGGGAGTGTACACACACTGACCCATCTCTACTGCAAAGGCCTGAACCTAGGCAGGGAGGATCCTCCAGCCCAGCTGAGCACCACCTCTTCTCAGAGCACTGAGGAGGACAGAGGGGATAGTTCTGCATCTTCTGCACTCTAGGCACCCCTGCTGGCAACAACCCTCCCTTAAAGGCTTCACTTTTGGCATCAGGATGATCCACCCAAAGGAAAAAGCTCTTTAGGAGAGGCCTGTCTAGCCCAGCAGCTGCTTTTCCTGACTTACAGCAGAACCAGAGAGTGGTCCCCTGCTCCTCCTCCAAACTGCAGCAACGTGGGTGTGATGAAGAGAAAGGAACCAAGGCAAGAGACAGTGGGAGACACAATAAGGAAAAAATCAGGAAGGCACAGACAAAACAGTCCTTGTACTACTTTATCACACAGCTTCAGACTGTCCTGCCCGAAGAAACTCCACATCTCCCCACCTTCTGTCCTGCTTCCCATAGCTCTTGTGATATGGGACAAATGTCACCAGCACTGCTGAAGCTCTCCAATGAGCTCAGTTCTCACAAGCAGTCTTGTACAACCTTCTCTGGCCCTCCACAGAGCTCTGCCACCATTGTGGGTCCCTAAAACTACCTGTAATTTGTCCTTTCCTTTGGCTCCATGACAAGCTCCATGCAGCCATGGAAGACCCACCATGCTGCAGGTGTGCATCCCAGGCTTTACTGGTTTTCATCTGCACACCTCCTGGGCTGACTTGGGGACTGGTTATGATTTTTTTTTTTTAGCTCCTGGATTTTATTTGGTGCAAACAAGCCCTCCCAGGTGTTTTTTATGAATCCAGATAGGAATGGGGCTCGGAGACCCCCTTGTTGCTGCTAAACACAAATGGAATGAGCAGGAGCAGGCAGAACTCCTCCAGCTTCATTTCCTCTCCCCCCCCCCCCCATCTCAGCACACCCTCACTTTGGGCAGGCACAGCACAGGGGTGAGGAAGGCAGCCTGGTTAGCACCCAGGGAACACAATGCATCCATAAGCTCACAGCTAAAATGCAGCAGCCTCCTCCATCCTGATGTTAAATTGCTCTCCCTCACCTTGTCACAGCACTGATCCCAGCTGGAGCAGCCTCCTGAGATGAAGAGGAGCTGCAGGAAACACTCCTGCTTTGCGGCAGGGTGGGAAAACAACTCAGCCTTCAACTCCTCCAAATGAGAGCCTTTCCTTTTTGCACACTAGAAATATGATAAACTTAGTTGCTTTGTCCAGATGCCTGTGTGCACCAGTCTGTGGCCACGAACAATGGCAGAAGGATGGAAACAAACCACTTCTATAGATTGCTCATACGTTCAGCATGCACAAAGGAGACAAGAGCATGAACTTCACTCTCTACAGACTTGCTAGATAACCATGGGCCATATTGTGAAAGCAGATGTTTCATGAAATGAAGACAACTTTTCCAGGCATTTTACAAGATGACTGGCCCCGTGGGCCTTCTACATCCTCTGCTTCATTTGCTCCTCCTGGAATATACTTAAAACTTCCAGGTACTTCAAATGACTGTGCCTTGTACTGTTAAGGCCACTGCATCTAACTTGGTTTGACAAGTGTTTTATTGTGTGACTATGGTGGAAAACTGTCTATGGGGAAGGCCCTTGACATTCATTTGCTCACAACACTCAGCAGCTGATGAGAAGAGCTTTTGGGGAAAGCCTGTGCCATCAGCTGAGGCTCTCTCACAACTGTGGTGGAGCAGCTGAGGCTTGTATAAAACCCTGTGTGAGTTTCGCTGAGGCTTTTTTGAGATTTTGGTTTCCTTAATGCCACCCAAAGCCACAGAAAGAAGGCTCATATGTGGGCTATGCAGAAATGATGTGTCAGCTGGAGTAGGAGCCCTGGAGGTATGGTTAGGGTTAGCTGGACAAACCTGACTACCCCCACAATGACATGACAGAAAACTTCAGCATGACTGAAAGTGGGAAACTTCCCACTTCTGCACAGAAAAAGGGATGGTTTGGGGTCAAGAGCAAGGAGTGGATTGGGGAATCTGAGGTCAAACCCTGCATATTTCCTACTGTCTTCAACAGGAACAGGTGAAAGCCAGAACTAAGTCCTCCAAAAGCCTCCACTAAGCATACAAAAGCCTACCACCTATGCTGGTAGGACACCCCCCAGCAGGCAGGGGAGGTGGGACAGCCCTGGTGCCACATGCTCCCCCAGCAAGCAGCCCTGCTTTGTATGCCAGCATCCACCCCCTGCACTAATGCCAGGACAGCAGACAGCAGTGTGGATCCAAGGTACAAAACTCAAGAGGTTTCACCATGAGCAACAGCATGAGTAACCCAGCTTTCTGCAAAGTCAAGCTAAGGATTAAGAAATTCTCATTACTGCTGTTTTGCAGTCACATTTTTCAGAGCGTGACTCATTCAGGGTTACACGTTAAACACACGAAAAACCTAGAAACAGGTCGAGGTGCCCTGACCCTCAGGGCCAGGTGCTAACTACTCAGCCATGCCTGTCAGATTGGGCAAGGAAAGTGCAAAGCTCTGGAGTTATGACAGGGTTTCACAACCTTCCAGCTCAGAGTTTGGAAAAAGAAAGTGACATTAAAGATGATTAAAAAAAATGAAGAGAAGCCCCTTTGAGAACCAGCAACAAGACTACCTGATGACAAAGCAGAAAGGTGCTAAAACAATCTGTGTGCAGGTGGCTCTAAAAATTATGAGACAGAAAAAGAAAAGAGGAAATGTAATTGAAAGAAGAGCCTCTCTCACACTAATGTCATTCTTGACATTTGAGCAAGTAATTTTAAAGACAACTAGAATAATATTTACATAAAGGGTTTAATCACTGGATTTTGAAGACAACTATGTTAGATCATTTCCAGGGAACAGAAGAATGATGGGCTAATGAGCTGTGTTTGCCAAAAAATCCCTTTGCTTCTTCTTGTTATTATTTGCTACACACTTCTCGCTTGGATTGGGGCCTCTCTGTGCTCTGCAGACAGACTGAGCAATAGCTCTGGTCTCCAGATGTTTACTCCTAGGAGTAAAACTCCTTTACAGTGTGGTGGTTCTCTGAGGCCAAGGCCAAGCACAGTAAAATCCCATCACGAAGGTGAGTTCACCCTCAACAGATGCCAAATGAGAGCACATGAGAGCTCTGCTCAAGAGCTCTCTGTTTGCCAGTCCTACCCAGCAGACTCAGGTTGTGCTTTACCCAACAACCATTTGCTGAGTTAATTAGGAAAAAAAAAAAAAAAGGCAGAGAACTGACTCAAAACTGCAGTCAAACTGCATATCAAACCTTGGTTCGAGACTCAAACAGGTCTTGTCATTATTTCTTGTTTTCACACACTGACTGGTTTCCTGCTTCTGTTCACAAATGGAAATTGCCACACACCAAGGCTTGTTTGGTGTCACAGGAGCTGTGGGTTCAACAGCTGGTTCTGAACACACCTGGTGAAAATACACCAGAGGACTGGCAAGGGCCATGTCTGTTCACTCCAAACTCCCTGCACCCAACAGAGTCCCTTGACCTGAGAAATGAGCAGCTCTGCCTCAAAACGAGTCCTGGGACAATGCCACTGATTTCCCATACTTCACTGCCAGGAGAGGGGTGGAAGGGAAAGGAGGAAAGGGAGCGAAGCGAAAAAGTGAGGGAAGTGTTGGGCAGGATCAGGGAAGGACACAAAGAGCTCCTGTATGCTCTGCAAGTCTCCAGTTAAATAGAGAGCATTCCCAGCCATTTACGAGTAATCATCTCACCTTCACCACCATACCTCCTTTTGGGTTAAAATCCCCCCAAAGCCAGCTGCCTGCAGACCTGCATCACTAACCATGCAATTTATTCTGGATAACCTGGCTTTGCAATATGCTCTGTGTCTCCTTTGGCACTATGGAAATGCAGAAATAACACAACTCAAGGAATAGTGAGCTTTATGCTTGCTTTAAACACAGCATAGAGAGAAATGACCAACTACAACCATATTTACAAAACAACCTCATTCTCAAATGCAGTGGGGAGGAGCTGCCAGGTATTTTTCTGGCGAAGAAATACCACTAGCCTGAAGCCAAGTGATGATTTAAAGCCCTATCTGTGTGGAAAGGTTGCAAAGGTAAAGATGTGATTCTGGAGGAGCAAATGAATGGGTGATTTAGAACAAAAGACTGTGTTCAAACTACTAATTGCAAATGAACCAATACTTACACTAATGCTCATAGAAAAACTTAAAAGATTCACAAAGAGTATAAAGAATGAAATTGCTGGAGTAGCTTCCTGTGTCTTCACAATCCAAATAGATCATTAAAAAACATTCAGGTTGTTGTGAAAACGTCCAGAAGTTTCACAAGACCTCCTTAATTTTGACCAAACACTCATTCCTCCAAAGATCTTACCTAGAAGCCTGTTACTTATTAACTTTTTTTTGCCAGGTCCTTCAACTCTAGCTTTCAGGCTTTGAATCATGGAGCAGAAACAAAGCCATGTGATCTCACCAGCCACCCACCCTCCAACCTGCAGAAATTAACCATAATTAAACAGCCCTTTGGGTGCAAATACTCTCAACTGCTGAAAAAAATGTTTACTAGGAACTTCATTGCAAAAAACAGAAGCAGTTTGAGAGCAAATGAGCATGTCTCACTAAGACTTATTTGGGGAAAAAATAAATCAGAAAACAACTTGTTCAGGGCTTTGAGACCTTTTATGAATCCCTACCATGGAGGTAAAAGCAGCAACCACATTGCTGTGGGAAACCCAGCTCATGAAAGGAACTGTAGCTCCTTTAACTTAATGGAGCTGGATGGATTTACACCAACTGGATATTGAGGCACAGGCTTTTCCAATCTTGCAGGACTTTGCTGCTCTCAACCATGCTGAATTCCAGTGATGCTCTTCACAACGGGAAGAACATCCTAGTGAGTACTGAACTGAACTGACATTCTCATATCAAATGTGCATATCAAAGGGTCCAGAAAAGCATATCACATACATTAGCTTACTGGTAGTCACTAATAAAGGCTGCAGAATTGCATGCCACACAAAACTGAGAAATTTGAAGATGGGAGATAATTCAACATAAATTGTGTTTCTACTATCAAGGTACAATTTATTCTCCCCCATCTGATGGATGCATCTTCTGCTGGAAGAGGTCGGGCTACAGTGGAGCAGAGTGCTGAGAGCCAAGTTGAACATTCAGGATTTAAGGGACAAAACAGCAGCTCCTAAAGCAGGAAACTAGCTTTGCAGGAGTTGGATTTTCCTAAAACCTTGAGGGCATAAAAATGCCCTGTACCCACTCAGACAGTCTGTCCAGGTCCTGTTGGCTCCCCTAGAAGTCCCTGTCTTGATCAGATGATGGATTTTTCAATCCTAATCCACAAAGTCTCCCCGAGTCCAGCCATGCTCGAGCACTGGTTCACTCAGGTCAAAAGGAAGGGTCTTTCTCTCATGCACATCCCAGACAATTCCCACCTTTCCGCTGGCCCTACCACACTGCAGAGAGCTTTCCCAGGGAGCTGTGGACTCGAGGAAAGGGAAACCAAGCAAACAAAAAATCTTTGATCATTTTATTAGAGTACAATCTCCAGCATTTCTTTATGCCAAAATCAAGACAGGAAATACAGACGTGACTTCTGTGAGCCCTCTCCCTGTGTTATCATTTGGAAGGATGAGAACTTTGCGTAGAAGCTCACTAGAGATGTACACGGCTTGCTAAACTCTTTCCTGAAAGATATAAACAAACTGGCAGCCAAGAAGATTCTCTCTCTGAGTTGTTTATATGCTTTTCCTTTGACCTGGTCACCTCTTTCCTGCACAACTGCTCCCTGTGGGAATGTATTCCCAAATGCTCCTCTTCCACTTCCTTTATGTTTAACTCTCTTGCCTGAACAACTAAAAATCTCTTGCTATCCTCTGATTTGCTCTCAACAAAAAAAAGTGGAAACACCCACATCTGACACTCTCTAATCTTTAGTTCATAGCACAAAGGTGTGCCATCCAAATCTACTGTACCTCAAGGGACCTTCAAATGCTGTATGTACCTCTGGGATGGCTTCCAAGCTGCTATTTCTGGCTACAGCCCCCTCATTGGTGCCAGGAGTGAGGGCTGTGTTCAGGTTGGTGTTCCTGCTCTCCCTCCCTTCCTCTTCCCTTTGCATCCCATCAGACAATAAAAGTTTTTAACACGAGGACCACAGCAACAGCAACAGCAAGGGAACAGACTGAGGCTGTGCCTCTCTCCAGTTCTGGTTTCAGCAAATCCCACCAAAGTGCACACAGAAGTGATGGCTGACACATCTGGTGCCAGGGTGCAATCAGGGTGTGTGTGTGTGTGTTTGGGAGTCAGCTTAGCACCAGTCAGCAGCAGCCAAAGCCTGGGCAGATTCAGTTACAAATGGTAGCAAAAGCTTTGAAAGTTCACAAAAGCTAAAAAAGCACCCCCAGTTTGCTTGTTGCAAGCACAGGTCAGTTTGGGTTTGTTCAGCTGTCTGTTCTTGGGGTGGACTGAACATAGCAGGTCTGAACTGAACATATTTTCCAAGCCTGTGGGGTACATACTGAGACCAGCAGGTTTAGGGGGATAGTTTCAGCCCAATCTGTTTTGCAAAGCACTCTTCTGCCTTAACTTCTCACACTCCCACCAGTCCCAGGCTGGAGATGGTGTGGCCACAGCAGGGCTGTCAGTGGGCCAAGCACCTAAATACCTTGGTGAGGCCAAGGCAGACGGAGAAAGCAAAAGAAATTCTATGAAGGCAGAGTCGTTGCACATGCAGTGATGAAACATCACCTTCCCAGTGGGAAATGCAGGGTTTGGTCTCCAATTGTCCCTGTGGAGAGAGACATGGCCCTGCAGTGAAGCCCAGGGCAATGGGGGGACAACAGCTCTGGTGCCAGACAGGAAGTGGCACTTGCATCTGTGGAGCCAGACCAGATGCAGCATGGAGAGGGGTTTGTGGCTCTGCTGCCAGGGTGCTTCCCCTCCTGCTCATCCTGCTCCTGTCCTCCAGGCCCTCAGTGCCACCAGAAAGAACAGGTCCCCAGAAGGGAAGCCCCTTTAGAAACCTGAAAACTCTGAGAAATGGGAGACTACACTGAGGCCAGGCCTGTCCCTTGGCTGGCAGCCTGAGTGACCGAATGGGTCTGCAGATCCAGATTTGGGGTTTCAAATCCAAAAAAAATCAGGCAAGTCTGCACCAAGGAGTTGGACACTTGCAGCTCTGAGAGGCTGTTTGATCCCACCATCACTGTAATGGCAGAAGGGTCCAACCTGCCCATTGGGCCGGACCATCCTGTGAAATTCTCCCAAATGCATGCACAAAGACAAATGATGGACTTTTTTATTCCTCAAGTAATTAACTGGGCAGCCTCCCCTGAGACTCTTCTGTTGCTTCCTGGGCATATCCCTGAAATTAACCTCAGAGCTAATGAAGCCAATTATCAACGGCAGACATGGTCTCCCTCTAATTATTTTCCCTGGAAAGGTCACCCGGAGCGGCCCATTGTGAAACCCAGCTAATTGCATTGTCTGCTCACAGCACGGAGCCGGCTCCTGCGGGGCTCCGCTGGGCTCCGGGGGAGCCTCATGTGCCATTGCCCAACAACTGGAGCCTCCAGCTGGGGGAAAAAAAGCAGCTGTGAGAGAGGAACCCACTGCCAAAGCCTCCTTGCCACCAACATCGCTCACAGCTACAGGCTCTGACTGCTGGCTTATCCCCCTTCCTTTCAGATGTGGCCAAGCAGCCCAGCAGTCAAGGCAGAAGATCAGATGAACGTGCCAAACTATCCGGGTGTCAGAAAAAAAGCAGCTGGATGCTTCTCTTTGGATATTGTTTTGTTTTCATGTGGCCTATTTTTTTTTTTTTTTTTTTCCTGAAGAAAAGAAAGGGAGGGAGAGTGTTGGCTGGAAAAATCCAAGTTCATAGCCTAGCTCTGGGACATGGAGGGGGATGTGGCTGGTAGTGTCAGCTACAAAAGAACCCAGTGTGAGGATGCTGCCTTGTTTCTAAACTCATAATTGGGGGGAGTCCTGGTATTTTTGAAAATTCTCTAGAAAAACACATGAACAGACCAAAGTAAAGGAATGGCACAGAGCAGGACAAGAACACCACATTTTGCACTGTTTTTGTTTGGACAAAACATATGCAACAACCAATAAGGTTCCTGAAAAGTTTTGACAGGTACGGAGTCTGCTCCAAGAATTTTATAATGGACCTGCCCTGTGCTGTCTTCATGATTACCAAAAATATGCAAGAGAAGCTATTTCATATCAAGCATTTGCTCACACCAGCCCACAGGGCAGCTCCCACAAGGGGAAACGGTGTCACCTCCTCATACTTCCAAGCAATCAAAAAAGTACAGTGCAACCTGCTGTGACACCACAGCACCCAGCAGCAAAGACACTGCAAGACCCCAGCATCTTTGACTCTCTGGATCAGAGCTCACCACACCTCATCTTTCCCATTTAGGAAGAAACCTGAAAATTCCTTGAGCAGCACCTCTCAAAACCTGTCTTTATCATTTGGGATTAAAGAGGGCAAAGGATCTATGGCTACAAATGGACATTGTTTGAGAATCTGAGTGGGAAGTCAGACTGTGACTACTTGTCACCTAAGTGAGATGAATCTCAAGGTTTGATAGCCCAACTCCCAACAAAAGTACAGGGGGCTCTTCAGTATTCCTGATGGGTTTTCCTAACCCCATCAGGACCACCATAACTAGGTTGCTGTGAGGCTCTGGTTTGTTTTTAACCACACAAAGCTTATCTGGTGACTAGAGAAGTTGCAATATCCACTCTTTTAGCAGGAATATCCAGGATGGATATCCAGCTGCTGCTCTGGGCACTGAAGTTTGCTTTTATCAGAAGTTGCTTTGGAGAGAGAAGGTGTTAAACCAGAGATAGTTAGTTAACAAAAAATACATGATTCACTAAAGGCAGTCTCCAGATGCCAGATTTTTGGCATCAGCAGCAAGAACATCTAAGTGGTTGGGTGCTAGACCAGCCATGTGGACTCTGCCCCCTCCTCTCCCCACCACTGCTCAGGGCTCAGTGTGCCTGTGCCCTGATGTGACACAGCTTGTAATCACATTCACATGTCAGGTCACACCAGGAGGAAGATGATGTGTGTGACCACATTAAAGAAGGGAATTTTTTCCTTTGAGATTTCTTTGTTGACTTTAATAAAGGCTCCCTCTGGGCTTTCATGCTTCAAAGGAAAAGGGGAGAGGGACCATCTTCACACACCCTAATTAACCAGGCTTAATAACTGTTCTTGTATGCTGCTTCAGTTCTGCATCTCTTGCACAGCTCAAAGGAAGTAAGACCTTTCTGAATGGGCTTAGAAAACTCTGTCCTCCACCCTCAACAAGTGTCAGAAAGACATAGTTCAGAGGTGGATATGCCAAAAGACTCACAAGCACTCCCCAATGGACATGGCACCGACAGAGGCACACATGGGGCATGGGTAACCAGACAGTGTCTTCTGTTAAGTTTCTTTCTTTAACTGGAGGATGAAATTTCTCATGGTGGCCTCTCCCCTGTCCTATAAGAGGACAGAGTGGAGCAATTGCTCTGCCCTGATGTTGCTTTGTTTAAAAAAGCCTTTGGAACATTAGCAAGGGAACACAGCAGTCAGTGTGCTGGCAGCATGCGTCCCCATCACCTCTGAGGTGTTTGGCATAGTAAACACAGAGTCTCAGCACCTCCATGAAACCAGAATCCTGCATCCTACAGTGCAGTCCAGGAGGCACCAGGAAATGCCAGGGCCTTGAGGGAAGCCATTAGAAAATGGGTTAGTCATCCACTTGCTATTTTCAAATGACAGTTGAAGCTCCAGGTCTCAGTAAGAAAGTTTCTCCCAACTGTGTAGTCATGAAAAAAAAAAACCAAAAATCCTGTCTGCATTTGTAAAGACAGTGCAACTCTGGCATTGAAGTCCAGTCCTTGGCACTCCTGAGGAAGATCTGCCATCAGTGCAGAGTCCAGCCTTCCCATATGTAACACCTGCACACCAGAGATCCTGCAGCTTGCACCGCTTCTTGTTTCAGGGCAAGATACAGACTTAATGCCCTGAACCAGCACTCTGGGTCCTACCAATTTTAATATTGATTTTTCTTACACAAGTCTGGGGTCTTGTACTGACTTGTGAGGTACTGAGATAGGCACCACAGGCTTCCCCCAAACAACCTGTTCAAAATCTAGACAGCTTTTAAAGAATGAGTTCTGTCAGCATCAAGAGGAGGACCTTTGGAAACCCATCAGAGATCTTTAACTTAATTGTCAAACTTTATCACTCTTCACCCCCATGCAGGACTATGGTGTTCATGCAGTCACACATCCTCATGCCAACACCCTCACAGCAATGCCCCCATCAAGACTCTGGCCAGTTGGGAATTCCCACAGCCATTTTCTGTAAGGGCAAGGCCCAGTGTGTGAGCTTCCCAAACAACCTGAGTGGGACCCCCTGGGCAGTACATCACCATACTGCAGCTGTAAGTTGTGTCCCAATACCTGAGCCACAAAACTGCGCTGCTTTCCCCTTAAGAATAAACAAGGAAAACTCTTGAGACCTCAGCCCTTTTCAGCAGGCTCAGATGTAAGAATGTGAGCTCCACAACACAGGAGTCACACCTGGTTTTTCTGCCCTTCTCTGCAATGACCCACTTGACTGATTCCCATCAGCACTCATTGGTGGGAAGGCAGTGCTGGCATTTCTTGTAGTAAAACACTTGGTAAGGGGCAGCTTGGAGACTGCCTTGAGTGGGCTTCCTTAAAACCTTCTCATGTGCCCCCAAGTCTTCATTTGCCTGGGAACCCTGGGATGAGTATTTGAGCTACAGCCAAGAACACAAGTCCCAGGGCCATTCACAATACTTGGGAATCTTTAGGCAGAAAGGGATTGCAGTCGTTTAAATTTTTAAGGACCTCTTAGGCCATATTTATGTGTCTGGGCTGCAAAGATGGAAGGTAAAGGAGTCCTCAGGCTGACACCATGAGCAGACACAGGAAGACTGCCAAAGTTTTCCCAGGGCTCTGGGTCTCAGTAGCAAAGCACGAGTACGGGCAGTATGGTGTGGGGAAGCTACAGAGAACCTGCCATAAATGCACTGGGTTTGAGCTCATACCATTATGGCCTCAGTAAACTAATGCTACATTTGTTAACCAACATGAAATGCAGGAGTCTATAGGAACCACATGTTTTCCATCCATTCCACGTGCTCCATCAGCTTGATGGAGTTAGATGATGCAGACAGACAGTCTGAGATCTGGGTTAAATAAGTTGAACTGCTTTATTTTTCTCTTGGCATTGCAGTGTGTGCAAGAAATTCTCACAGGGTGGAACATCTGGAATGCATTATTCATTAAGAGTGAAAGATGCCCTTGTGCTTGTGGAGGAACCAAGCACGCTTCTTGCAAGCATCTGACACAAACCAGAGTGACAATTAATGGCATGGCAGCTTTCTTTAAAGGATATTAGTTCTGCCTCATGTTAAATAAAACTTTTGTCAGCTTAGCTGACAGCACAGGTTTCTGAGAAGCCATTCCTCTAGCCCAGTACAAGACATGAAAGAGAGGTTTTAAGTAGCACACCAGCATTTATTTGTGCAGCAATGGGAATTCCTACGTACAGTAGCAAGATGTAGCTCTTGTCAGACTGAGAACACAGTAGGAATTGATGCTACGACTTCTATCTACACATAAAATTTTTCACCCAACAGCTTACTCGTAAAACTAATGCAGAAATACAGTGTAGGTCAGCCAGAAATCTGTGGATTTGAGTCAAAATCTGACAAGCTGAAGCAGCAAACAAAAGGGTTTTCTATTCTTTAGTGGCCAGTGGCTCAGGCTCTCACACAGAACGTGTGAGCCCTGGATTGGGTCCTGTCTTTAGCTCAGCTCCTGACTCCTGTATCCTAGCCCAGTTCTTCAGATATTTTTTGCTCTAGCTAAGACATTGCATCCTCTAACAACCAACATGACACTGGTTTGCATCCTGTGTGTAAGATCTTCCTTCCTGTAAAAACTCAGCATGGAAAAGGTAGACATTTTTAGGTGAAAAGGTAGACACAGCTGGAAAACCAGAATCACAGAATCAGCCAGGTTGGAAAGGACCTCTGAGATCATCAAGTCCAGCTCTTAATCCACTACCACTGTGGTTACCAGACCATGGCACTGAGTGCCACCATCAGTCTCTTTAAAAACCTCCACCTCCCTGGTCAGCCCACTCGTGACTTGCCTGAAGAACAAATGATACATAAGTCATGAGAGGCTGCACCTACCAAGTTGCTGGAAGGGAACTGGGAAACCTGAGGAAAGAACCAAGGGAAACATAAAACAGAGATGAGACCAAAAGGTGATTAAGGTGTGACAGTCAGACAATGCTTCTGACAATGGCATCACACAACTGACCACACCAGGTCACTTGAAGGAAAAGAAGGGAAGACAGGGAACCTGAATGGCAAGGTGAGTGAGAAAAAGGACGTCTGAAGGCAAAGCAAAGATCCTTCTTGTGCTCTTGGCTGATGATACCAGGGTATCACACCTCCCAGGTGGAAATCCAGAATCTGAACCTTTCCAAAGTACAGGTTTCTGTTCAAGTATACATGTGCAGGTGTATCTCAGTATACATTTTCCATGTTATACTGATATCAACACCACCATGTCAGCAATACATTTTAAGTCTTCAGGAAACTACCTTTGTTTTCTTTTCCGAGTAACATCCTAGCAATTTGCTCTTACCCACTCTTCCAGAAATGAGAAAATAGCTACTAATAAGACACAAAACAATATTATATCAAAAAGCCTACTCCTTTTACTGTGCTAACAGAAGAGATACTTCAAGTTCAGACCGAATGAAGAAATAAATATGAGTTTTCAGACCATAATGGCAGATAAGTGCTTCCACTCTATGCGTACATCAATTATATCCTTCTATTTAAATCCATGACTAATTACCCTTAGAAGCAAAATAGCTAACATCCAGTTGAATACAGGCATCCTTTTTAATGTAATCAAGAACTCATCTAGCTTGAAAATCACAGCAATTATCAATGAAGTGGATGGTTGTATGGACCTAAGCCCTGTGGCAGAACATGCAGTGCATTGCGGGAAGGCAGCTCCCAGAGAGGAGGACACAGAATGTCCAGATCATGAACAAAAATGCACAACTTATGATAAAACTTCAGAAAGGACTTCGAACAACTCAGGAAAATGCAGAGATTAGTTTGCCCCAGTCTAAAAAGTCCCCTCTCCAATCTTCAGTAAAACCAAAACATTTGGAGTGAAAAATGCTCTTTTGTGGAAAGCAGATTTTTCTCCCAAAAGGTAAAGTAGGTATAAGACTCCAAGCTACCATCACTAAAAATGCTTTGGGGTTTTTCTTTCAATGACATCTGAATCACTTCTTCCTGCTTATGAACACAACCCAGCTGATCACAAGATCTTTAATCTGACCCCTGGAGTTCAATCTGATTCTTACACAGAGCTTTGTACCCCCATACACATGGAAACAGGCACACTGAGGAGACCACACACACACCGTACCAGCTTTATCAAGGACTTTGATCCACTCCCCCACAGTTATGGCTGTCATACCACCACACAACAATTCTTTGCCTACTCTTGCATCCAGCTGGCAAGCCATGAGTGCCCAGCAAAGTGCAGGGAAGCTGCCAGGATATTGCCTCAAGCAACATTTCAAGATACTTGGCCGTGGTTTCTAATATGCAAACACAATTTTTGGTTTTGCCTTGTTACCATCACATAGTCCTACCCTAATTTTGGCCTCCTCTGTATCACTGTTTTGGAACATGCTGGCTTTCAAAGAGAGAATTTTGGACACAAGAGGAGAGCTAGGAAGGTTTTCACTGCCCAGTCCCTGACCTTTTCCTCTGGAGATCAACTGTCAAAAGGTTAACAGAATCACATGGATGTTCATAAGGTGGCACCAGGGGTATTTTCTTCTTTTTTAGCACCCACATATTAGGCATACACCACAGATGTTTAAGAGGAACATACAAGCTAACCCCAAAGTGATATGTGGAAAAGAAGGTCCTTTACCCACATGACCATGCACCCTGAAAAAGCTGATGATCATCAGTGGTTTCTACTACTGGTGTTTTGCATTTCTCATTTTGGAGGAGGCTCAATGTGATTGGAATCTGATGTGTTGCCAGAAAAATAGAGAGAGATGTCCATAGGTGTTTTTAATGCCTCTTTACACTACATATCTCAATGCAAGACTTTTGAGACAAAGACACAGCACAAAGAAGTGTGTCTATAAATGCATAAAAATACATATTCTCATCTCCAACGACTGAGTCAGATCACCAGTGGGTTCTCATATTTAACAAGTACTGCACGAAGCCAGAAAAGAGGTATTTGATCAAGACAACCAATTATGGTTTGGCAAAGGCACTATGAAAAGCTTGGAAGTTACTGGCTATCAAGGCTTTTTTGCCTGAAAGAGAAATCTTTGTTGCCTGTCCAGAGTAGCAGCTCTGCAGACTCATATACAGCTCTGCAAAGATGGGAGGCAGCAGGACAAGGAAGACAACAGCCTGCAACAGACTTCAGCAGTTGTTCTCTGTGCTCATTCTTCAAGAGCTGTCAGCCAAAATCGATGTGAGACACAAAAAGCAATAATATGCTATATACAGTATTTGGCTTTTGACAAAATAGCAAATGACAACCTGAAATTACAGGTTGCATCTTCTAGAAAAACAAAAATCAACAAAATAAAAACCCTAAAAAAACCCAACCAACCAACAACAACAAAAAAACCCAACCACAAAACCAAACATCCCATTTCTTAGTTAAAATTTCAGGGTTTTTTATCTACAGCCAGAAATAATTTGCATAACTCTATGTACCCCATGACTTATCCACACCTGAAGCCCCACATAGGGTTCTTTCCTGACCAAATACCCCAATAGAATTTTTGATTGGCTTCTTTGTAAATCTTCCTAAAAACAGAGCATGTTCAAGGCAAAATGCCTTAATACCTGAATATCCAGGAAAACTGAAAGCTTAATCCCAAGTGCACTGCTGTAACAATGAAGCAGTTATACATCTCACCTCACATCTTGACAGTTACGAAACTATTTAGCAGGACACAGAAGACCTTTTGCTCTTTGTATATATAATAGCTAAGAATCATGAGTTATTTAAATTCCTGTAGTTTCTGAATTTTTACTCAAGCCCTTAAACAAGTGAAAGATAATTCTAAGATATGGGAAACCTTTGGCCCTCTCAGTAAGATGCAGCACATTTTGCTTGCCAGTTTGTACATGTTTCAACAGCCTTCTGCCTTTTGCACTTCTGGAACTTCAGGTTTAAACAAATTCAGGGAGCCACAGGGGAAAGCAAAGCTGATGTAGAAGCAGCAAAGCCTGTTCATCTCCAAAAATCACTCCTGAGATTGTCTGTGAGCAGATGCAAAGATATCTTTGGAAACACTAAGTAGGGAGGTGAGGATGCAGGAAAGTGGGTGAGAAGGTGGTTTTATGTTCATTCCTCCATGCACACATATGGGATTCCTCTTGTACAAGTCCTAAATGGGCAGACACTGAGCTTGGGCAGAAATGGATGCTTCCAATCCCCTTTGGGTTTGCCAGGCTGTCTGCTGAGGGCAGTCTGCAGGTGCATCACAGTCCAGCTGAGTAGCTCACCTGAAATGAAGGGCAGGGAGGCAGCTCAGGAGGTATCTACTCCAACTCTACACACTGAGAAGGCAGGACTGGGTGCCAAAATTCCCCCTGAAGCCACAACATCCATTGGGCTCAGCAGCTTTGCTAGACCTGTGTCATTGTGCCCAGCACCCATCCACACTCCCTGGAGCTCTGTGGAGACTCCAAGGCTGTCCAGCTCTGCTGGATCTCCATCTTGGTGAATTAAAGCTCAAGGGAAAGATAAGCCTGGCTTTTGTTTTCTAAAAATAACCTAGAGTAATTTAACCATATCCTAATCACAAGCCTGAGGTTCATTTTTATCACAGGGCTGTGGTGTTTCCCACCTGCAGACAATGAGAAGGCCCCTGGGAGGTTCCAAGGGAAGTGAGATGCTCCTGCCACAAGAGCCTGGACAAATGCAGGTGGTAAACAAATATTTTTAAAAAAGTAGTACAGAAAGAAGGAGAGAGCAACAGGAAGAGAAAAAAGGAGCAGAAACCTGCACCAAAGCAGACTACAGAGCAGGGGGGGAAACAAAACAGATTGAGGAAGAAAGAAGAGGAACAAGATAAACAGTGGGTTGCGGCAGCTGGGTGATGACAGGCACTGGGATGAGCAGATAGATACAAAACCCAGCAACAGTTGTGTACTGAAAGTTTACAAAGGCTCATTTCTTTACTGCACTCCCACTTTACAGGACTTGAACTCAGGAAGAGAGAAAACCACAGACTCTGTGTCTGCTCAGCCTGACCGGGACATCCTTTAAGAACCAGCCAAAAACCAGAAGCTCTGCAATGTGTAGCTGAGGGCCATGAAGAACTCATGCAAGGGAGTGAATCCCCGAGGAGCCACCCATTTTCCAGTGCTGGTTGGCTCAGAAAGAGGCTCGCTGGCCTCTGGGATATTGGCCACGGGTACTGAAGAGCTTGCCTAGAACTAGCCCACAAATAGGGTGGGCATCAGCTCCATAAACTGGTCACGCTCTCTTGAGGCTGGAGAACCACGCAGCATTTGTTTACTCCATTCAGGTCTGTAGGAGATACTTCCTGGAGCAAATTAAACACCTTCTTTTCTCATTTTTCTTCTTCCCCCTTTCTTTTTTCTTTTTTTTTAAAAAAAAAATAAAATGTATGCTGGGCTGCCATATGCAAAAGCCAAAGCAAGGACATGAGCATTGCCCCAGGACCCAGAGGTGAATTTTAAGTCATTTCACTGCAGCAGAGAAACTGATAAGAGAGCTGTGGATCACAGCCAGCAGGATTTATACCTGTGTAAGCAACACCCAAAGGATTTCCAGTCCATCACCATAACTGCTCCAAGCAGTATATGCCTATTCATAGGGAACAGGGATCTGAAATGCTGCATTAGCTTTTCTTTATTAGTGCTTATTTGGACTTTCTCTCCTAAGAAAATGGGCAAGTTTCCCTACTGGCAGGTTGAGACACTGTTTATCGCCAAGATGAAAAACTAATGTTCCCTTGCTATAGGCTTTATACTCAAAGCAGAAGGAAGAACATGGCTCAAGACTGCTAATGCAGCTGGCTGCTATTAAAAAAAAAAAAAAGGTGTCTCCTCTAAGCTGGCTTTGATGTCAAACAAAAGAAACAGCTACAGGTTTTTCCCTAAATAAAGTATATTTTTATGAAATAGAAATTCCTCAATGGGAAAAGATGTAGGTAAAAACCCTTGTGTGGGCAATTATCTGAAAAGCTGTCTCTAGGTTTTCTTTTAGTATAAAGTGTAAATCTATTTCTCTGATGCTGTCCCATGGGGGGAGCACTGAGGCCATGAAGGTGCAGTTCCCCCAGGTGGAACCACCTTCCTAATGCATCATTGCACCAACACAAAGCAAGCCTTTGCACAGAGTATTTCTTTGTGCCCAGGTTTGCCTGGACAAAGGGAGGGGGCTACCTCTCCCCTAGGAGCTCTGCTCTCCTCCCATGCTACCGTGCAGCTGTGGCACTGGGTTCCTTTCAGCAAGAGGGAATACTGACTTCAAAATTGGTTTCCCAGCTCTTAAGCCAACACATGATCGTGTTCTTTTACATTTAAGAGATTCAAAACAGTCAGGTTCACTCCTGGTCCCAAATGCATAGGCATTTCTTAATGTATTCAGCCTAAACTAACCCAGGTTATTCCTGAAAATATTTAAGGACGCACTTAATTTAAAACATGTGAGCAGTCTCAGTGAGGTCAATGGGATTACACGTGAATTTAGCTGCTTTTTAACAGCTCTCAGCCATGCCTCCCCCCCCCTGCACCCCATGATGAGGACCAGGAAAACTCAGTAACAGCCAACTTTGTCCCAGAAGAGCTTTGTCCATGAGGACAAATGGTAAATGGGAAACAGAGTAGTAAAGAGATTCGCCCCAACATCAGGAAACAGGTCACTAATGCAGCCAAGATGGGTACCAACATTCCAAGGTCCAAAGGCTCCAATGTTGAAAGGAAACCATAAGTGGGGCTTTCACATCATGAAGCAGCTTTACCTACAACAGCATTTTAAACCCTCCCTCTCCCCAAAACAACATTAAGAAGAATTAAAGGCAAGTGGGGCCTGATGAGATTATTGCAACAGACTCCTCCAAATAAATACAAACTAAAAATAGCACAGAGGACAGATACCAAATCTCTTCAAGGAGTGGCTAAGCTGCCCTTGCTATAGGCACATAAAAGCAGGCCAGACAGATGTTTACATCGGGTGATTTAGTGCATCTGAATTTGTCAAGTTGTTTGATAACTGCATACTCAAGAACATTTCTGTCCTCATTACAAAAAAATCCTGGTTTCCAGTAAGAATTGTCACTGGCACCGGAATTCTCCGCATGCTGTTTCTGCACAGCAGAAAGCAAAGGAGTTTATCACTCAGAAAGAAAAGGCATAGATGGATGCCAGTTTACAATGAGTTTCTGGTGGGTGTCCCCTTCCCCTCTTCCCCCCCTTACAATGTGGTGGTGGCTGTGCCCATGCACTATGGACAAGCTGGATCCTTTCTTTCCTCCAGGCTCCCGGCGCAGCGCTATTCTTCTGCTGCCGGAGCTCTGCAGGGAGACGTGATCCAATTTTCCCCAGAAGCTCTGCTGCTGTGTTTCAGCTCTACAGGGACCCTCCTTAATCTGTGTGAGGAATCCAAAGGACTTGAAACAATAAGAGAAAAGGAAATCATTGTTTTAAGACACGTACTGAAATATCATTGTGTGGATGTATTTAGCAGATGAGGAATGTGATGGCTGAATTCAAGCTTCCCCCTGGGTGAGTTTGTCAGAACTGGGCTGCCCTGCCCTCTCTGTGGGTAGGAAAAATGGGAAGGGGATGAGTTACAAAAACCTCACCTGCACAGAGGGTAGCTGGGGTCCAGGGCTGCTGAAGACCCTACCTGTGTCAGGGATTTCACAGGTCTTGGAGAGGAAGGACACCGCATACATTGGTTTATTTCCACACTATTCAAAGACCTGAGAAACCTCTGGGAGAAGTGTTTGCCTTTAAGAAAGGTAGGAAGAGACTCAAAATGCAGAGTCTCTACTTATACATTGACCAGCCATGGCTTTCTTTAAGGCTTTCTGAGCCTTAAAGGCCCAGGCTCAGAGTGGGTGAAGGATTAAAGCACCTGCTGATCACTCAGACACAGTGGGGGCTGGATGCCTGACATCCAGGGGCTGCTGCTGGCAGACCTGACCTCGGTGACTGTCCCTTCGTTCAGGAAAAGAGTTCTGCACATCCCATTAGACCTTCCAGACTTGCCACCCAGCACACACTGGCAGGAACAAGGTGCCAGAGCATCACTCTGGCCTCAGCAATGCTGCTGGTGGAAAGTCCAAGGAAGCATCCTCAGGAGTTGGACCAGAAGTGTAGTTTTGAAGGAGAGGTCCTCATCTCCACTTTCTGCACTTTGACTCCCACTACACAGAGGGCTCAAGCTATGAGAATGGGATTCCTTACAAGTACAAATAAAAAGTACATCCCATTAGCTAACAGCAGGTCCAAGGTCTGACTGAAACTAATCAAAGTAAACACCAAAACACACACAGCATGGACATCAAGTCCTCAGCACTAGTATTTAACTCTCTACATCCATTTCTATGGCACCATTGTATCTGCTTATGTAGATACCTTCTAAACTGCAAGAAATTTGCTCCTTGTACCCTCCATGAGCCATCCTCGGGTACCATGTCCAGCTGAGCCCACTGTACAGAACACCTTTGCCACTAATTACTGTCACAGGACAGGACTGCAAGTGTTGACAACAGTGAGACTACAGGCATACTTCTAAGGGCATTTGATTTCATGCTTCAAGCCAGACATCAGTTCTGCAGGGAGCCCAAGCAACTTTGAGGCTAGACAGCACAACCTCCATCTGCTTTCCAGAAGTAAATGTACGTGCAGCTCATCACCAGTGAAAGAAAGAGTGAGCAGACTCCCAGCACCATGGATTAACAGTGTATCCCAAAGATCTCTGCTGGTCCTCATCAGCTTTCCAGGGAAGGCTGTGGACACCAGAGCCACAGCTCTAGAAAAAGCACACATGTACCCCACAGCCAACCCCCTTATGCCACCTGAATTACTGCAATCTCAAGTGTCCTGAGGTATCATCTTAGCACCTCCCTACAGCTCCAGGGCCAGCAAAACCCTGTGACACATGTGAGCCACTGGATGGGGTACATGGCCAGCAGGACCCACTGCCAGCTGCAGATATCTGAACACCCTTCTGGGAGATGCCACACAGCCAGGACCAGCAAAGAGATTCGAGACAAAAGCTCCCACCAGTCCCTTTGGGAACTGGGCACCTAAGCTTCTGCCATGGGGAGCTCTGAAAATACCAGCCCAGGTTCACTTCAGGAGCAGGGCCTGGACATTCCCTCCTCCTACCTCTCTCCTTCACTTCAGCAACACAATGTCGCTCTTTCTCCGTTTCCAAAAGGGGTCTGGCATCAGAGGGCCTCTCTGCACCAGAGATCAGGAGACATTTTGAAAGGAGGAACCCGCAGTTTGACCCCTGCTCTATTGAGAGACCTTTTGTGCCTCTGCAAAGCTCTCGGCTCAGCGCTGGCCCCGCGGCCGGCGGAGGGAAACGCTGCAGGAAGCACAGATTTATTCTGCCGCTGACAATTGGGAGCAGCAGTGTCCTCTGGTGCCTTCATTGTCCAAAGGTGTTTGAGTGTAAAGCTCACACATAATAGGGACTCTCCAGCAATGCCTGTTAAAAAGCCCTTTGGTGCTCGCCAGAGCCCTGCCGGGAATGCAGGACCTCAGGTGTCCGGGCTTATCTTCCAACCAAACTCATTCATTTAACAGCCAACCCCGGTTACTCCTCGTGGTTAAAAGAAATCCCCAAAACAAAGGCTCAGCAGCCCCGGGCTCCTCGGCCATTCAGCGCTGCCGGTGTGGGAAGCAGGTGTCCTGAGGCCTGGGTTCCCACTCCAGTCTGAAGAGGCTGGAATAAGATACTGCCTTTTGAAACACCCGCTAAAAAAGAAAGAAAGAAGCAGCACACCATCCCTCTGCAGGCTGGGGGCAGGCGAAGGGCTCAGCTAATTCACAGCACAGGCTGGTCAAGTGCTGCCAAAGGCATTCCCACGGAAATTTCTGCAAGTATGGAAATTAATCTAGCTGTGTGGTTTTCACAGCCCCCCCCCCCCCCTTTTTATTTTTTTTTTTTATGGGCTTTCTGTGAGAGCTTGGGGAGTGTGCACCTTTCACTGTGAACATCTACCTCCTCACTTTGCTAGTAAGCAGACATTTGCAATGGAAAGAGCCACTGCCCTGCAATGACAACATGAAGCACCCAAGCACCCATCTCATCAGCATCCCACTCTGTCACCAAAGATGCTGGTAAGACTGGGAGTGCTTGTCCAGCTCAGGTGAACTATGGCCTCTTGGCTCTGAAAATCCTCACCTGAATTTAGAAAAACGTTCTGCAAAGTGCAAACTCTTGGCTGGAAGGAAAAAGAACCCAATAATCCCACTCTTGCAAAGGAAAGCTTTCATTAGGCGCAAAAGATAATGTCTGTCACATCAGTAACAAACTGCATCTTGAAATCATTCAAGTAGAGGTCAGAGTTCCAGTATGACCTCTGTTTTGTTGTCATAAATTATATTAATTGGTATTTGTTATGCACTTCTTATTAGAAGAAAGGCTGAAGAGGGGGTGCTTGTGCTGACACAGGCCCAAAGGATCTGCTTTGCCAGGGCTCAGTCTGGTTTTGGGCACGGCACCGGGTGCTCAATAGTGGGAGTAGCTGGGGCAGGAGCTCTGAAATCATGCTTGAACACGATGCTGAACTGCTTGCTCCACAATGGCTTTTTGAAATCATGTCCGCATGGCAAACATGAGTGGGATTTCTTAGGCCTTTGTTGGAGTTTTTAATATAAAAATAATAAATCTAATTTCACCAGAAAATTACAATTTCCTCTCCCTTTTCTCACCCACCACCCAGTGGGGCTAAAGCACCAGTTCGGCTCCAACAGTTTCAGTGCTGCAGCATCCTCTGGGTGCTTGTCAAAGCCTCCTTGTCTTGCTCTTACAACACACGGGACAGCCAGGCAGTGCCCATGTCAGCACTGGATAAGCCAAGTCCAGTCCCATTGCCTGATCAGAGAACAGCAGTGTGTTCAGCTCAAAATGACCCAGACAGATTTCTCAGCATCTCTGGCTATTAGCTGTGCCTCAGGCTAGCAAGCCTCCAAGCCTTACAGCACAACAGGGCCCCTATGAAATGTGTATTAGCTCTTAACCCAGCTATGTTAAGGGAAAAGCATTCCCTCCCCTCCCTTTTTAATAAAGCTGAGAGTTTTAAAGATGCATCACAGTAATTTCTTAAAAGCTACAGGCCATCAGTGCTGCCTAAGTGCTCTTTACTTGGAGTATGGCACCAGGGGACTGTGAAGAACTCACTAGCAGGCTAAAAATATTCCCACCTCATTATATACTATGGTAGATTACTCAATAATTACACTTATTAAATCTGCAGGTAATTACTGTTTTACTAGTCAGGTGTCCCTTTTGTTAATACACAAAGTCAGCCACCTCACCATTTCCTATCAGTAATGCCCCCCATGCCAGCAGCCAGTGGGTCTCCTGCACTCATGCCACCGACACAAGGAGGGTGCTCATCCCCCCAGGAGTCACTTCCAAACGCCTCCTCCCCTCCTGCTGCAGGGGTAAGGTTTGTGTATCCAACTCACAGTCAGGCTCATATGAAACCAAAGGAACTGTCAGGAGATGGAGGCTCCTGACATCTGGCCAAGCCTTCTGGCTCCAGAGCAGGACCTTCACCAGAGACCAATGTTGCCTGCAGTGAGCACTCTGTGCCACGGGTAACGTCCTCGATGTGACAAAGACAAAGCACAGGGGCAGCTCTGGGTGACAAACACTGAAAGGAGCCCCTGCACACCCATCCTGATCATGAGGTCCCACCAGGACCGAGTCACCAAAATTTCCCCACAAGCCTGAACACCTTCAGGAGCTACTTGCTGTAGCAAGCTGGTAACTTGCCATTGGATCTAGGCTGTGTTTCTTTTGCAAACCAAAGCCAGATTAAGCCATTCCCACCTTCTACATGTTTACTGCCACAGCTATGCCAGAGCTGCCCCAACAGCTACCAAGCAAACCAGCCTGCAGGGAAGGAAACAGCCATGCCAGGGACTTGACAACCCCTCTGTGGGGAGAGGTTTAGAAATCACACCTGGTGAGAAGACGCAATGTATGCAGCTGGCCCAGCCAGACCAGGAGCAGGACATCTGCCCGTGGCTTTAAGTGACATTTTTACCCTCCATGGCCACTAGCTCAGAGCTTCTTCCATCCTCCCAAAGCAGAATCATCAGTTTGGTGCCTGCTTTTATTTTGGTCCTCATGTTGCTGTTTCATGGGATGAGTTTCTAAGAGCAGATAGAGGGAAAAGGCTGCCAGTGGAAAATATGCAGGAATGAGAGGTCAGCAGTACAGTCCCCTCGAAATCCCAAAGACATGTTAAAGGCTTTATTGTTTGACATCTAATACTGGGGGCTGCTTTGTCTTTTCTCTCTGCATTTAAAGCAACACTCACTTTTGGGTTGTTGTCCAAGTTTGATCAGTTACCAAAAAGCATTTTTGTCCTCTCCACAGTAATTTCTGGGAAGAGTAATTAATTCATGTTAATTGGAAGAGAAAAGGCATAGCAATGAACTCCTCAACTAATCCAGAGATAAACGGGAATATGTTAAATATTGGTGATAAAAAGATAAGACAGATAAGTTATGATCTTTCCACCATAAAGTACTGCTTACTGAAACAAGTAAATTATTTTGAGTAGTTTCAACCCTTTTCAAATACTCCAACTTAAAACAATAGTCTATTTTTTAAGGTGAGATAAATTGCATTAGGCTCCTTCCTTCTGAGCAGTTCAGTTCTGTATTACTGGAAATCCAGAAGGAAGAAGTTCTTTTGAACAACTCCAGACTGCCTGTGCCATGGCTATGCATGGGAGATATCGAGGGGCTGGACTTTATGCAGGTGAAAAGGAATGAGAGAAAAAAAATCAAAGGGATTTTACTTTCCACTAAGTATTTTACATTCCTCAAGCCTGAGATGCTTTCTGCCTTTTTCTTTCAAAAACAAAATCAGCTTTCAGCAACTTATTTATTTATTTAGGCAAATGTAGTTTTGTTTGGGATTTTTTCTGCTGCAAAAATGTATTGAGAGAACATTTTGATATATATTGCAGCAATATCCAGAGACCCGAGCAGCAAACATCAGCTATTTCTCCTTGGTGAGAGATTATCCAGCACAGAGGAGACATCTTTCATTGTGCTTCACTCTCAATAGAACAATAAATGAAACATGGAAAGTATTTCTTTAATGGCTTCCTCTAAAAATCAATGGCATTCAATCCAGTTCCAGCTGGACATCTCTTTCTATCTTTTCCAAGCATTTCCTGCCTGTTTTGAGTTGATGCAAATGTAAAAGGAGAGCCAGGGCAACTCTTACTTTCTTTTTTAAATAGCTTATGTCCTCATTTGGATGGGGAAGATTGTTAGGAGAAAACAGGGTTCAGACATGTGGACCAGATTTCAAAGCTGGTAAAACACAGTAAGCCAATCCCTGGGAGTTGCTATGCTGCCACACTGAGCCTGCCTGCTGGTGCACGAGCTGGCTCCTGCCTCACCTCCAGTCCAAAGCTACCTAAGGAGATGCTAACACCCTCGATGGTGGTGCTGCTGCACCCCTGAAGTTCAAAAAGGCAATAATGAGAAAAAACGTTTAATCAGCCCAAAGCAAACTGACTCTGTGCAATACCTGGATGTGTATCAAGAGTGATCAAGAACACGGACAGAGCTACAGCCAGTTTACTGCAGGGAAAGCAAGAGAAGAAAAGCAAGAAACAGCTGCACAGCAGAAATAATTCAGTTTTACAACTTTAAACCTCTTTCTCTGACAGTGAGAGGTATCTGCCAGCAACTTTAAATCTCATCTTCTGGGATAAAAGCTAAATCACTGTGGCCATGTATGGGAAAAGAAGACTAAACAAGAGGAAGAGCTACAGAATCAGCTGCATCAGGAGGGAACAGCACCAGTTGTCACCCAAAACCATCCCAGTTCAGGGATGGAGCAAAACCCTCATTAAACACAACACACTGATGCAACCCCCTCAGCACTAATCTGCAGCATTTAGGGAAGAACACAGGTTTGAGATGTGCAGGCAAATCAATCTAGCTGAAAACAAGCCCCAGACACGGGCCTCCGTCTACCTAAACCAGGTGCCTTTGGGATTCTGCAGACCATACCCAGGAAACGAATGGCAAATCTGAAGTTAACAGACTGTTTTCAAGAGGACACCAAGGTCTGGAGTAATTGCTGGCAAATTATCATGAGGAACATGATAAAGCAACAAGGCAAAACCCCTTCCAGAGAGGAAGATGCGATGCTGGCGCTGGTGTCTCCACAGGGATACAGCTTAAGCCCCATTGCCAGCTGCATTTAGAGCAAGGGCTCCAGGCTGGGCTTTCAAGGTTCTTTTCACAGTGTTATTTGTCAGGGGGTAACAGCTTGCTGGCAGTGCTTTCCATGCCATCTCTGCAAAATTAAATTACTATGTGCAAATGGAAAACTACCTGAGAAATCAGGCAGGCAATTAACGAGGGACTGGGATCCTCAGAGGAGGAGTTCAGTGCATGGAGCCAACATCTTCCCAATGGAGGGTTGAGATAGGGTTCATAAATGCTTTCTGATGTGATGGCAATTTCCCAACAAACTTGAAAGCTCTTCTCAATCACACTACAAAGCGAGTTTGACCTCTCTGACCAAGAGAAAATACTGCAAGGGACTGGGCAGCCTCTGCTTAACTCTGAGCTGGCTCATCTTCTCTCCATCCATTCATTGTTCTTTTTCTACTAAGTTTCAACAGAGGCTTTTTTAAGTGCTTAAAGGATTCTGGTGACCATCAACACTTTCACCACCATAAGCTCACTGGCTTTTTCCACTGTTTTTCACAGCACTACACAGTTCTGCCCCATTTCGGACCTGTTTGCAAGGGAGGCAAACAGCCTTATTTGTTATTTATCTTCAGATATTTGTATTTAATATAATACATTGCTAATTAGGGATTTATATACTAAATTATACGCTGCTACACTAAATGCGTTAAAGATACCAAATACCTATACATTTAACTATCTTTATTCTGGCTCAGGGATAAACCCAGGGCATAAAGATGTCAGATACTTCTCCAGAAGTAAGGCAGTGAGGCAACAAGCACCATGGGCTCAGAAAACAGGCTCCCAGGGTTTCATGTTCAATCCATCAGACCATGAGCTTTCTGCATGCTCTGCTGCCACCAGCAAGGGACAAGGGAATGGGAACTGCTTCCCCCAAAGAGCCTGAGTTGCTGCAGCCTGGCTCCCTTGGTGGGGGAGCTGCAGTCATTTAGGTAAAGAACTCATCAATGACTTATGGTTTCTTCCACAGGGGAAAAATTAAAAACCACCGACAAGCAGCAGCCTCTCCTTGTAGTGAGGCAACTGGCAGAGCCAGCACTCGAATCACTTTGCAGCCAGAAGGCACTTAGAAGCATGGCTACAAGCTCCTTTTGAAGGCAGAAAGATCTCTCCTCACCCTTCACTGCCCTATTTGCTCTCCCAAGGAGCATGGAAGTGCCCATAAGCTGATGTATCACGAAGATGTGGCTGCGGATGTCCTGCTCACAGGACAACAACCCTCCTGCTGGCCTGTCACACTCAGCCATTCAGGGTTTTTTAAAACCTAGGATCTCTTTTTTACCCAGAAATAGAGCTCAAGCCAAAAGATTCTTGGATCTGCTGGCTCTGTCAGCATCATTGTCTTGGCCCTGCAATTGTTCTCCTCCCTGGCTCCCATGGTGCACACCAAACTTGAAGTCACATGTGGAGAGCAGGAAAATGGGCAACACTGCCCTAGGAGGGGGACTGGTTAGGACAGGCTCTGTCATTTTTGGCATGGAGGTTTTCCACATCTTATTCTCCTGTCTCCCCATTTCACCAAATCTTCACATTTTTAGGTAACAGAGGCAACTTTCACACCCCCAGACCTAACTGAGAAACCTTATCATATGGCATCTTGACCACAGTCACTGTTCAGACTCCACTGACTTCCCAGCCCCTACTTGTTCCTTAATGCAAAGCTTCACAAATGAGGAAAGCATCACTACTGACAGGAACAGGACAAAACTCTTCACTGCACCATGGCAGCCAAATCATTAAGCTGAAGAAAACACAATGCAAATGCTTCTTAACACTAAAACAATGGCTGCAGAGCCTAAGCAGGCAGATCTAGGGCTCCCTGCAAGGCCAACCAAAACTTCACTTCTGGGAGCCTTCTGGGGTTCAATGATCTTAAATAAACAGTGCAGTCATTGAAATCCTATCACCAGCTCCCCTGGCAGCCAGCCTGCAGAAAGCAGAAGCTTGTAAAGAAGGTATTGAGCTCCAGCTGGCAGATATGAACCAAACTGGAGCACATTTGCGGGGAACATTGAAGGCAACATGGCTGGCTTCCCCCTTCAGGAAACAGAGCAGCTTTCCCTTGCTTTTGGACACACCAGCAGCGAAATCTGGGGTCTTCAACCTGCAGCCTGAAGATGAAAGGGATCCTCCTGCGCCCAGAGACTCAGAGCCAAAGCAAAGGAAGGATGCCTGTGGGGAAGGCTATTTATTTGGGTGCCCTCAGGAGTACCACACTGGCAATACTGATGACCTGGCAATTTAAATTAGGGCATACATGGATTTTTCTTAGGTGAAAGAGGATGCTGTTTTTAGAGCATGTAGGACAGCCACTGTAAACAGCAAGATTTCTCCACAACCATAAAACCTCACAAAACCCCCAAAACCACAGGCAGGAAATTAAAGAGAATTTAGAGGAAAAACAACGCCAAACAATTACATCTCTGTAGGGACTATACTGGGAAAAACTAAAAAAGAACAAAGACCTTGATCCTTGAAAGACTCGGCCGGAGCTCAGCTTTGCCGGCAGGCGTTGGGAAGGCAGCCCCAGAGCCCAGTGGTGCCGGGCAGGACAGGGCACCAGGGAGCAGGACTGACAATGGGAGGGGAGACAAGGGGACCCACAAGATTCCTTTTACTTCTGGTTTACACTATCAATTAAAAAACTGGAAGTGAGTCCAAACTAGCTGATGCCACAGGCTTATTACACTTGCATGCACTTTTTTTCCTTTTTTTTTTTTTTTTCCCCCCCCTCCTTTCTCTCTTCTGCAGCTCTGTGTTATGGTTTTTATTTTAGCTAATGAATCCCTGCCCACACATGTGAGAGACTCCAAAACACCCACAGACCAGAGGCAGGGGAAGGAAATGCCGGAATTGTTTGCTGAAATCTGGCAGAGGCTATTTTTTGCAAGGGGCCAGAGGAACACAGTGTTCTCCAGAGATCCTGAAAAGGGTGAGGTCAGAGACTGGCTTCTGCCACAAGGCCTCAGCATTGGGAGGTTTTTTTGTCTTTTGCAATTACATAATGTCTTTTCCATGCCTTAAGTTGGTTGCTTCCAGATTGCTGAAGAGAGCTCTGGAATGACATACTCCACCACTTTAAAAAAAAAACAAAACAAAACAAACCCAAACCACACACAACACACTTCTGCTCATATAAAACTGCAAAACCTTGTTTCCTGCCACAGTCCTGTATTGTAACAGATGGAGGAGAAGGGGGGGGAAAAGGCTTTTTTTTTTTTCCCCTCTTTCATTTTTCCATATTATCCATGTGTTGGCAATGCAGTGCTGTCACAGGCTGCTGTAAAGTTCATTTACGGGAAACCTTCCGAAACTGGAGCAGCTCATAAAACTTTTAATGCAGACCCGGTTAAAAAATTATGACATGAGACGTGAACGTTTTTCTGTCCAGTTGGGGAATGTGTTTTCAGTCTTTTTCTACACTTTGGGCAAATGGTAATATTAAGGGCTATTTTAATCATTGTAAGAAAGAAAGAAAAACCCTTGGTAGAAGCGCAAAGTAGAGACGTAGCATAAGTTGAAGAAATGAGTGAAGATCCTGGGGTCTTGTGATCCAGGGCAAGCAATGAGAGGAGGCTCACACTCCATTGCCTAAAGTTTTCACCCACCCTTACCTATGGCTGAAGTTCTTACCAAAGCCTTTAGCTAGCACTGACCAAAAGTGAAGCAGGTATGAGGCAGCCTGGAAGCTTTCAGGAATGACAAATGGCACCTTCTAGTTTTTGGATATAGGCAGAAGATTAAGATGGGTTGGATGATGGGGCAGAACCACAAGCACCCATGGGCCAATGAGCCCTGCACCAAATTGCAAGCTATGCCTCCAGTTGGCCACAGCCTGGGAGAAAACACTCACATCCAGATCCACAAAATTACTTCAGCCCCAGACCACTACTGCTTTGAAGGCTTTGAGCAACTTTTTCAGCTCTGAGAAAAATGGTTGTGTTCCCTAAAATAACATTGTGTCCCCATCCCAAATTAGAGGTGTGAGCAGCTGTGGATTTGAAGGGACTAACAGCATGAGGACACACTTGCCCAAGATGTTCTTGTCTCTGAACACCTTCCACTCCTGATCCTCCAGGACTCCTTTTCTCCCAACTCATGGCCTTTCCATCCTCCACCTACTTCTTGTGCAGATACCTGGGAGCACAGGGTATCAAGACAGTAAATGGGATTAGCAGTGAGAATGTATTTGCCTCTATCTGAATAGATGGAGCAACTTGGAGACTTTTGGACAAGGCCACAAGAGGTCCTGTAACAGCCACTGGGAGTTGCACACCTGGGTTAAATGGTTTAGCTGCTCTAAATCCACAGGGTCCATGACCTGGGGGAACCAGGAGCCAAGTCAAAGAATACCCTGGAAGGGGTAGAGCTAAAAAGAATAGGAAACAAGAGAAAGCTGCTAACAAACAGTCCATTCTGTCCTCCAGCAATGGAGCAAAAGCATTTTCTACATAACTGGGGCTGTAAGAACAGGAAATCTGTGCATTATGCATTCCCACAGCCTCACACATGAGGGGTTTGTGTGCCTCTGGAGTGCCCACAATGAATCATTCATTGTCCTTCCTCAGACTTTCCAGCAGGGAGAAGCTACACATTTGACCTTAAAAAAAGCAATCAGTTTGCCCTGGTAAGAGGGGGCCAGCTGCAAACCAGGCCTTGCTGGCAGCCTAAAATACACCAGAGAAGATATGTGTTGATGCTATATCACCAAATACTGCATCAGCACTTCCATACAAAACTCCTATTTTCAAGGCTGCTACAAATGAGACAAGAAAGAAAAGAAACAAAAGGAATCTGGCCCCCAGAATGCTTTTTCTTTAAAAAATACACGAACTATGCTGCAGGTATGTAGAACTGGACATTCTTGTTTTACATGTTTGATTCTTGTGAAGAGGAGTCCTGTCTTCCCTGTGATCTTTAAGGTAAGCTTGCTCACCCACTTTCTCAGAAAAGGAATCAAACAGCAACTTTGTTGCTAGAAAATTGATGTTATCAATCCAAGACTCAAAGGAGGTCAGTAGGGATTAATGGAGAAGAGAGAGGATGAAGGTGCCTGTCAGCACACCTAGTAACTTGTACCTTCTAAAATGCTTACTCACTCAGTGGCTTTCCTATGAGGGCTACGAGTCCTTTTCAGTTACAAAAGCGGGAATCAGGATTTTTAGAAGGAATTCAGTCACTCCAGGGCAGTTGATTTTCAGTATCCCCCAGGGACAAGAGGTACAAAGATGTGTTAGTGGTTGAGAGCACCAATCTCATAAGACATCTCTGCTCCTTCCTAGATTTCCTGTACAACCCTGAGGACATTTGGAGGATCTGTCAACTTAGTACAGATCCTGAATATCCAGCCAAGTCCCACATACATCATGGGGTGCTCAGATGCTGCCAGAATCAGGTTGATGTCCTGTGACTGGCCTCATCTTCCTGCTGGAAAACTGGGGATAGGAAAGATTCCCATCCCACAGATGTATCAAGAGCAAAGAGACATCATTTGTGAATGAATCCTACACTGATAGAGGTGATGCACATGTATTAGACAGAAAGCAAACACACTGAAAACCTACCTTCTGCTGGCTGACCCAATATTGGGGTTAAGACAGAGAGACAGACATGCCTGCAACACCTCACCCACCCTTGCTGAGAGCAGGTGAGAAGGACAAAAGTATTTCAGGCTCTGAACCTTAACATCTTGTGTTTCCTGTAATCTCATTGAAAATATTTTGATTTATGATCTCAATTACCCGTTAACTGAAATCCCACATCTCAGATATCATGAAATTAAGCAATAATGAATAAGAAGCTGTGCTGTTGAGGCGCTTTACAGAGTGATTCATATTAAATAAGAGACTGTGTAGCCAATATAATAGTTTGCCAGATTAACACATGCCTTGCTGAATAGTAAATACTTTTATTTGTGGCTGCTTGGGAAACATCATTGCATTCTGTAATTAGCAAAGTGTAAGGCCAATAAAATTTATTAAAAAAAAAGGAAAGAAGAAAATCTTTGGGTGTGAGTAGAGCCTGTGCCTTATCCCAGCCTGAAGGAGAATTTAAAGATTTAATTACAACTAATGAGAACATATTTCAAAGCTGCAAAGCTCTTTTTGCAGCTTAATAATGCACAGAAGGAAACACTGAAGTGTGATGCTCCCAGGGGGGTAAAGTGTGTTGCTCTGGGAACACATTCAAAACCCAAAGGGAAGTGGAAAGTAATCCAAAGGCCAAAGGGGAAAGGCAAATCCTGCCATAAGATGGTCACTTCTTTTCCAGCTTTTGCACATTAAAATTCCTCTTGAGCTCTTCTGAGACTTACTACATTAGGCAAAACCTATGGTAAGCAAAGAACCTGAAAAATTATCCTCCAAGGAGCCAACATGGCTCGTAGAGCCATCTCTGCCAATTCTGTTTACTTATGAAATACTAATGTGGTACTGATGACAGCTGCTGGCTTTGACAGCATGGGAGGCCAAAGACCTCTGCAACCAGTACAGGGCAGCCAGCCCACCCCAGTGCCTGGCCACCATGGCTGAGGCAGAAGGCATGGCTGAGGCATGGCTCAGCCCTCATGCACCTTCTGACCTTGTCTGAATGCCAAACTTGGGTCCCCTTTGGTGCCATCACAGCTTGGCTGGGCTCAGTGCTCAGTTCCTGCAGGTAGTGACTGTTACCTGGGGAAAACATGCTCTGGTGAGCATGGTGAGCCAGCTTGAAGACTGCAGCAGATAGAATGAACTTTCCTCTGAAACTCAAATTAAGCTCTAAGGCTTAAGGCCCAAGCATATTTTCCACCATCTGCATTTTTTTCCTATTGCTCTTGTATTGTGAGATCTTGTGGTATTTTGAAGCTAAGATCTCATGGCACAATTTAGGGCCAAAAGATGTTTGCAAACTTCTCCACTCTAAGCTTTCAACTTTTGCAAGCATTGACACATCAGTAAGATCAGAGCCCCAGCTGACATCAAAACGTGTCTCAAACCAATTCCTATCCATAATTTCCACAGATGCTAGAAACCTGTCTTACTGGCAAATCTGTGACACAGAAACAAACTCCCTTCTGATGGCACATGTGAAGAAAACCTGAGGTTTTGGATAAAATTAGGAGACAGAGCACCAGGTGAGGATAGCTGAAGTCTGGCTTGACCTTGAGATACTATATGTGATGTCAGGCAGATCAGATGCCCTCCTATGAGCACCTAACTGCTGTAAATGTGAACCTAACTGCTTACATGCACCTCCCAGGTGGAAAGGAAAAATAAGCTATAATCAGAATTTGTTATGTTCCGAGAGATCCTTTAGAAAAAGACACAAAGACCTATTAATCTCAAAGTGCTCTAAAATTATACTATGCATAGACTGCTGGGGGACTAAAATTGGTATGTAGTATTCCTGTACAAATGAGACAGCCACCACAATAGCTAAAACATGAATTCCTTTCAACCTGGAAACTACCAGAGGAGCTCTATTTCTCCCTCTGAACACTCAAATGTATCTCACACAATCTCTGAATGAACTTGTTACTTGAAACATCGCTGCACTGTGCGAACCTATTTCAATGAATGCCTTGCAAAGAGTGACTTTCCCATAGCTCATGGTCAAATTTAGAAATTTGTTCCATATTGAATAATTATAGCAGCCCGAGTCCTGCACGTGTTCCCCATCTTGGTGGCTGTGTACTAACAGCTTGCAAGACAACACAGGAAACATGAGATGCAGAGCTCATGTTTAGAGAGAATTTGAGGAAACACAGTTCATTTGCTTAGAGAAAACCACGCAGCAGAATTACTGCTGTTGGAATGATCACAGAAAGATAAAGAAGGCTACAGAAAAGGTAAAAATCCCAAAAAGAAAAAAAAACCCAAAAAACTGGCCCCAGTTACTGCATGAGTTTAGAGTGAACAGAGGAAATAGGTTTCATTTTTGAGGGTCTGACACTGCTTCAAGAATAATTTCCATGACATCAACGAATAGTTTGATTTTGAATCAGAATACAAACTCAGCTCACTAGCAAGTCCTTACTGCAGTAAGAGAGATCAGATCATCCCACAGGTGTGTGGAACTTCAAATCAAACTTTCCCGCTCATGCATATGAAGAGTAGAAGTTATTTAAATCCTTCTATATTTTGTTTAGCAAATCCACCCCTTGAAGCACACTGTGCAGAGGATTCCTATATGCCCAGACTGTCACTGCACATGCCCATGTGTCATACAAACACCAAGTGTAAATAGTGCTGGAGCACATGCAATGTAACCTCCAGGGTTTTAGGACCATGAAAACCATTCTGCAAACATCTGTGTGCTGTTCTTTATTTCAGCTCTTAAAGCAGAAAAGATGGCAGAGTCACAAAGCACCATCCAGTGTGTCCTAGAAGCTGTACAGCATGACAGCAAAGTCATGCACAAGCATCACCTGGGATAGGGGGCAATTTATTCTTGGCTATGTGTGTCTCCAACTAAGCTATTCTTTTGGAAAATTCTCACCTCCACAGAGCATCAAGAGGTGTCTCTGGTTAAGTATGAATTCTAGGAGGGTCAAACCCCAACAACAACCCCTGTCATACTAATATGATACCCTTTACTGGAGACAGAGCTTCAGAGCAGCTTGTCGAACACATCCAGCTCTCAGGCCCCCCCTATCAGGATATGGCTGCAGAAACTGGAATCAAGTCAATGTAAAAACCCCAAGCTCATCAAAGCACAGGAGCTTCACTTAAGAAACCCACAAGTCCTAGGACAGGACTCAAGGTGTGTCCTCTAAAACCAGAGATGACGACCATCTGGATTTTTGTTCACTTGCTTGTTCTTCTTTAGAACAAACACATTTTAAAACAGTCTTCTCTTGCAAACAAGCTGCTATTAAGACCCACAGGCAAACCCCTGCAATTTTTTGGTATTCTAATGATATTTGCCAAAAAAAAAAACCCCTAACCAAAAAACCCCAAGCCCAACATTGTATTATGAACATAATAAATTGCTGTCCCAAAGGCACCCTTGTGTGCCCTGCACAATCTCAGTGCCACAACAGTCCCTCAGCAAGGCTGCTCAGCCAAACCCACTGATGGCCCACGTATAGTTTCCACCAAGGGCACATAATGGATGGTCCACGGGCCCATCCTTGCTGCTGGGAGGTTTTACACACCCAGTTCCACCTTTCACCAAAAAGGTCTGCTGGGATCCACTGTATGAAGCTTTCACACCCCAGCTCAGCAGCCAGCTGTGTGCTGGAGAGATGGGTTTTTAAATACCAAAGAGCTTAGCAACAAATGCTGGGTACACAGAGCAGGTAAATCATTTAACAACTTCTCCATACTTATTAGCCAAAGCAAATATTCATAGCATGAAGTACCAACAGCAAAAGGTGTATTTTTCTGTTTGGACCATGCAAGAGCTCTCTACTCAACTGCAGCCTGACTGTTATTTCCTTTCCCAATTGTGGGGAAAAAAATATGATATCGTACCAATAATGCCCATAATGCAGCTGTCCCTGAAGACAGGAACTACCCCAAGTGTAGAACACTGATTTGCTAACACTTTCCTGCTTCTCTGTGGGTTGCATTTCAAGCAAATATCAGTCCCAAGGAAGTTCAGAAACACTCTTAGCTTCTTGGAGCTCAACTTCCCACAGTAATACACTAAAAGACCTTCTGCTCCAGGAGTTTATTCTATTGAGCAGTACTCGTCCTTGTCAGTCTGCTGCTTGAGTGTGAAAATAATTTCTTTGGCACTTTATTTAGTTCCATTCTGCTCTTTATGTAAGTATCAGAGCTCACTGTCACAAAATATAGTGTCTGAGAAGTAACACCTTGAGAAGCAGAGAAGCTTCACACGCACAGAGACATGGCACCACCAAAGGTCCTACCCCATCAATTGCTGTACTACTTCTTCAAGGACTTCCTTCATGGGCTGGCCTGCTGCTGTAATCAGTCACCCAGTAAAAAGAAAAGGAGCTGGTGTACGTGCTGGAAGGCTGGTGCACAAGTAATTAGCTCACCGACCTCCGCGGCTGAACATGAAGGTTAAACACAAGAGCGGATATGAACTCTGGATGCTCATCAAAGATACACTTGGTAACAGGGAGAATGTTTAGAAAGGAGATAAACAGAACTGTAAAGAAGGCCAGAGAGAGGGTGTCCCAAAAATTACTGCTCCAAGAGCTCCACACCTGAAAGAGCACTGCCCAAAGGGGCCGTGACATAGAGACTCATTGCTGCCATTTGCTCACTTGATATCTGAAGCAACCCACTCTGCTTTTCACACTGAAGCCAACCCAAGGGAAGGCAGCATTTGCATTGCAAGAGATGTGCATGACAGGCATCTTCCTGCATGCTCTGTAGTGCTACTAAATATATTTCTGTTCCCTTGTTATCTCTCTTCTCTCACAATTTGCTGCTTCTGCTGGGACATGAAGTGCATTTGGTCTCAAATGGTTGACAGCCAAGTCACAATGTCACAGCTCTACTGTTAACAATGAACACGAGCCTCAGCCCTCAGCTTCACAGGCAGGGCAACACCCACACCTGAGAGCTGGTCCATGTTTATAGGTGCTGGTACAGAGGCACAATACCAAAAATTAGAATGAAAAAAAAAAAAGGGGTGTGGGGAAATATGCTTCCCTTCTGGTTTCCAATTGCATTTTTTAAAGTAAAACTAACAAAACAGAAGTACAGAAATTAAGGTAAAGAGACAAAAAAAGGAAATTCAGAAAAACAGTTTTTTGTTACTCATCATCCCACTGAAACAAATGCTGCCTCACACAAAGATTCGCTCAGCTGCCACAAATGGGAGTGCAGAAGGCTCTTGACTTTCAAACCTCTTTTTCTAAAAGCAAACAGGAAAACACAATGAGCAAGGCACGCATGAATGCTCCCCAGTAACTCCAGTAATGGGACTCAAACAAAGTAAGGCAAGTCTGAGTGACTGTGTGATAGGAAAGAGAACAAGTGTTTCAATCTGATATATGTCAATGAGTTTACCAGTCTAAAAGCTCTTCCTCTAACGGAGACCGTGTCTGGCACAAAGTCTTTATCTGATCCTTTATCTGTACAGAGGAAAGGGTGCCAGGCCCATTGCTTCCTATGAGCACACGTCACTGTGGTTGATCTATAAAATCCCTCATTATGTCTTCACATACAACAAGGGGCTGACGTGATGCTCTACGTGTCTGTTCTCCTCTAACATCAACTCTGAAGGCTTCCACCAGAACCAGCCCCACCTTGAACCGATGCCACCTCCAATGCTCTCTGAGAAACGTGACTGTTGGCTTGCAGCAACTCGAGCTGCTTCCCACTTCAGCTGTAATCTAAATACTGGCTAAAATAAACAGGTTATGGCTTACATCCTCATGGCATCATCTGCCCTGAATCAGTTCTAACCCAGGGAAGCTCTCACTGTGTCAGGAAGAGTTTGTCTTGGGGTAGGGCTTCAGGCTAGGAGGAAAGTTTTCAGCCACAAGCATCATTTGGGGGATGCAAAGGGAAGAAAGTTAAAGGAAGAGGTGAAAAGGTTCAGTTTCATTTGGTTTGTGTGGGGTTTCTAGCTGAATGGGCTTGGGCCCACAGGGAAGGCACAGCATCTAGGGACCCTTATTATATTATTATTATGATCTATTAAGGCAGTCACAATGGAGCAAACTGGCCACTTGCATACTGAAGGGTCATCTGCAGCTCTCAAATTATGGAATGCCTGGGCAGCACTTCCTGCACCAAAGAACAACAGTGTGGCTTTTCAAGGCTGTGCCTAGATGAGATGCCATGTGGGACTGTTCCACCGTGTAGGTTAGAAAAAAGTTCCCATGGATGTGAAAACTATGAAAACATTTTGCTGGGTCACCTACAGCAGCTTCAGTTGTGTTCCATTAATGGGAATGACAGCAATATGTTAATCAAATAATCCTGCTGAGTTTAATAAGTGAGGCGTGTTCTGCCTTGAAACTCTTTTATTCCAGTAATTGGCTGGTGACCCAGTTACATGCTTATGATTTTTTTTTCACTGTAATAATTCAGTCTGCGAAATTTTAAAACTTACTGTATTGTTTTCAAGCTGTTGAAATGATTCACACATCTCTACAGGATTCTTTAAATACCAGACCAGAGGAGGAGTTAAAACCAAATGACAATATTTCCCTTGAATGCATCAGTTTGCACCTTTATCTGAAAGAGGCAGGGTACGGTTTCCAGATCTTAAAAATGATCAAATAATCCGCAGTGGTACCCAGGATTTTTCCCTTCAAACAAATTCCCTTTTGGATGAAATACTTTGCTCAAACCATTCTGAACAGTTCGAAATAAAGATCAAGTACATTTTGAACTGCAACTTGACTTCAAATAAAAAGTATACAACGTTTGCTTTGCTAAGCCAAGACACTTTGCTGATTTCTGATTCAGTGAGGAAAAGAAAAAGGGGATGACAGGTGAAAGGGACTTTTCAAAGAGAAGGTGCAGGCAAAACTATTGTGCCCAGCTCCTGTTACCTGCTGCAGCCAGGACTGATTTTTGCTAAATTAGTGATAGATGCTGATCTCACTAATTACAGTGAGGGCTGCTCCCCTCTGTAGCTGCTTTGTCCGATTCTAGCAGGACTAACTACCAGAATTCAGAAAGACAGAATTCAGGAGGATCTGGCATTATTCAGAACCTTTAGGATAGTTTTTACCTAGAATATTTTAACCTAGGAATTTACACAAGTGCACCTAATCCATGCTCCCAGCCCTGTTTGCTGCCTGAGGTAGGACTTGAAAAAGGTGTTTTTACCTCCTGGAGCATTTACATCCACATTTTCCCCTTCCTCCATCACCACTGCCCTTTGCCTCTTTTGTTAGACCCTAAGCTTTGCAAAACAGGATGGATGTCCCACCATAGCAGCAGCAGTGCTGTGCTCCAAACACGGCCTTTTCTATAATGGATGTCAGTATAATGTCATTAATCACCACAGTCAAACATGAACATTCATTTCTTATTTTCTCTGCATTTGGTCATTTCTCCCTAAGATGTTCAAACTGCCACTGAAAAAGCACATGGGCCAACTTCAAAAGCAGGACAAATTCTGGAGAAGCAAGGGTAGATGAGAGCTGCAACTGAACCTTTCTCCTCCTGCCCCATACCAGACAACACGGAAATTTATTCATTCCCTCAGCAGACTCTTCCTCATAGTAGGATGTGCTATTAACTCAAGATGATGATGAACACAACTGCAAGCCGTGAACAAACAGCTATCTGGAGATAAGTCAGGCAGCTAAATAGGCCCTTATGAGGCCAGTGCCACTGAACCCAGGACTTGGATGCCCAATTAGCTCTACCACAGGCCAGAGAATTGGCCCACAGCCTGTACTGGAGGGAGACAGACCTTTCAATAGCACACAGAAGTGGCTGTGATCTCTGCCATCATGCATACGACACACATTTATGAATCCTTTGGGCCAACAAAATGGTTATTTCAGATGCATCATGAATGAACCCTGATTACCACTCATTTGCAGCCCCTGTTCCTACACCATCAATAAAACTGCTCAAGTTCTTCCCTCCTTGCCATGACCACCTTTCACTTCTCCCTCCAACAGGAATACACTGATTCTCCCCATGCCTCATCATTCAGCTCAGTGTAACCTCACCTTTCTATACATCCCCTTCCCCTATACATTCCTCCCCAGTGCCAGGACTGGTCCAGAGCTATTTCTCCACTGCCAGGGGAAGGTGCTGTGGGCACAGAGCAGAATGCCAGTTGCTGCTGCTCCTAATGGGAACATGATAAAAAGGAGGGGAGAAAGGAAGGAGAAGATAGCACAGAAAACATCTGGTGGGACCAACATAGTATTACGTTAAATTTTCCAATTTTAAGACTAGCAATAACAAAAAAATTTCTACTGGATCGCTCAGTCTGGTTTCAGAAATAACCTCATGGCATCAGGGCCACCCAAATCTGGATACGTCAGCAGTGGCAGAGGCATGCTCAGCATCTCCATCCCTGGGATCCCCCCTCAGCTGTCCAGGGCAGTGATGTCTCCTACGGCACAAAAAGCCCTTTCCACAGAGAAGTCACAGCTCAATTCACAGGCTTTTGTGAAACCTGATTCAGCTGGGGATCATTCATGCCTTCTCTCAGACAACACAAGAACCAGCTCTTCACTCCCTGCACAGTCCCACAGCTGTTGTGGGGGACATTCTACTCCACAGGACCAATAAGTGGATGGCCTGGCTCAGCCCAATGCATTGGGCCAAGCAGGTCTGTCCTAACAGAGAGCAAACCACCTCACTTAAGCCACCCAGGGCCTGGGGAGAACCTTGCACGTGGGAGCACGCACAGGCAGGAGGTGGCTGCCAGACCCTTCCACACAGCCCAAAGGCAGCCTGCAAACCCAAACAACCGTGGACCCTAAACATCTCACACTGCTTGCTTTTTCTCTCCTCCTGATGTCAATTCCTGGTGCAATCCCAGAAATAACACGGACAAATTCTTGGCTTGCTATTTTTGGCAGCTCCTCCCACCAAGAAAAGAGGGAGATTACACTGCGGGCTATTCAGGCAAGCTGGCACGCTGGCCACAGACACGCTTCTAGCCCATACGGCTCTAATGATAAATCCTGGACAAGCTGAACAGTTTCAGCTTCAGAGAGTGGTTGGAAGGGCTGGTGCCATGCTAGACAACCCACCTACGCCTTTAGAAGGTGCTATTTATTTATTGAGTATATTTAATGAGTAGAAATAGAGCTGTGGGGTGGGCGCAGTGACTGAGGGTGACTGGTGTGGGACGAGAGGCTCTCAGCTCTCCCGGCATGTTAAACGCACACCGCCTGGCACCACCACCTGGATTGCAAAGATAAGTAGCTGGGTGACCACCTTTTAATCTGTGCATAATTAGCAGGAGGCAGATGTCAACTGGCAGAGAGGCCAAAGCAAACGGGGCTGTTTAGGGACACTAGGCCACAAAGAAACCTCCTGTATCTAACCTGGTGAGTCCCAAAGACACAAGGCTTTGGAGCACCAGCACGCAGCATGTCACCAGGTCACCGCAGAAGCTGCACGCTGTGTATGGTACACAACAGTATTCACACCTGAAAATACAGCTTTGTGTTGTGGTAGGTGGCAAGTGAAAGAACATTTTGTTACTCTGGGTTTACATGGCATTTACTACACCACAGCACTGCTTCTACGAGTTTGTCTCCAGTGATAACAGTAATATCCTTGGATTCTCCTTGTGGGTTTTTTTTTTTAATACAGTGCCCACGCACAACTCAAAGCAGTATGAAACTGAGGAACACACCAAACCAGGCTGGTTTAAATAAAATCAGCAGATTGTTTTTAATTTTACAAATACTTCACTGGCCAAAAGTCTGAATCAGTCCCAAGTTGAAGCTTTTTGTGGAAAGTACATGGTCATGCATAATAGATGGGTTGCACCCAAATGAATCCTGCCAGGCCTGATGATGAAATGTCAAATCATCCCTTTCAGGGCAGTGACCCTCCAATTTCGTCCCATTCAGTCTAACTCTTTCCCAATTCAAGCTTGTTTAGACAAAAAAGGTTAAACTAGGCCAGTTTATATCCTGCTCTTATTCTACATTTTTACAAATTCCTACACCATTCAGGCCCAAGACTTTAATTTATCTGATGACAAAAATTCAAGCCAGACAACATCTGGATCTGGAAACAGGCAAGGATGTCCCCAAAGAGGAGACTGGCCAACTTGTGGCTTTGATTCAGAGCCACATCTCATTGTAGTCAGCAGTACAGTCAAGATTAAATGAATAGCACCTCAAATCATTGTACACACCAAGGAATCTGGAATTCTGGTTTCACAAGCCCTAAAAGCACCACAGAAAGTAATCTGGGAAGTGTGAGATCTCTGGAACCAAACACAAACTAGAGACACAAAGGAGCATTATATCTGTGAGAAGCTGGGTTCTGCTCTGGAGCCAAGTTGGTCCTGGTGTTACGGACTACAGCTGAAAACCCTTTCTGTTACATAAAAAGCAAGCACAAGACATATTTTCCAGCTCAAGATCTATTTCCTAGCCCTATTCTATAGATCTCATACTTTCTGCCATCTGTGTGGTTGATGAAAAAGCAACTTCATGCTGGAGCCCAGCAAAATCCACAAAAGATGTGAACATTTTGAAACCAAGAATTAACTCATTACTCATAAAACAATTGCTCAGGGACTTCAGTGGACAGGGTGGGAGGGGAATTTGCAGAAGATGGCAGCACCTGGCTTATGGGTTACTGAACTGGCACTTTCTGCTAAAAATCAAAGTCTAGCTTGCTACCTTGCAGCCAGACCGCTGACAAAACTTAATGCCATGTCTCACAAAAATGAAGATGAGGAACATCTATGTTATATCTAGACAAAAATTAACAGCACTCCTCTGAAAAATAGATTTAGGTAGAGCCTACCAGCCTCTAGACAATCTATACCAGGCCTATATTACACCACTTTTCCTCAGGGGAAAAGTCAGTAAATAAACCCCACCATGTCAGGCAATGGTGGAGAACTCTGCCAGGCCAGATGCAGTTATGCAAAAGGCTGCCAACTTGAAGATGCTAAGATGAGGAAAGCCCAGAGGTTTGTAACTGTCCATGAGCCAGAAACTGGGGGCACAGCCCCCCAGTTAGATCTCCAAATTTATTCACAATGGCTTTTGAAGATGCTGGATCACAACCACCAACTGGACAGCCAGCAAGTAATTCTTGCCGTTTTATAAAGCATATTAAGTTCCCCAAAGAGGAGAAGTAGTACTCTGTGCAACAGGAGCTATGATCTTATTGAATATCACACATGGATTCCTGCAAAGGAAGGCTGCAAGGACTTCCATTTTAGTCCCTCTCTACAAAATGTTCCTGAATTTTCTGAGCTGCAACTTTTCACACCACTTTCTCTGCCAGTGTTGGCTTTCATTATTTCTTTTAAATATATACTTGGAGCAAAACCTCTTCAGATGTTTTAAGTTAAAAATGTGTGGAAAAAAATACAGTTTTCTACATTAAAAAGAAAGTTTTGTGTGCAAGTGTGAGGGAGACACACAGAAGGAAAGAAGCAGGGAATAGCTCAAAAATGGTAATAACTTTGAAACCTGAAACTTGGCATGGGAACAGTTCCTGACAAAGTGTATGCTCTGCTAAGTTTAGAAGAAATTGTGGTTGTAAAATAAAGCTATGAACACTTGAGAGTACGCCCTAGTGCACAGACAGCGGAGGACACTGTTCAGATTTAGCTACTAACCCACACAGGCTGCACACACATTCTTGAGAACTGCAGTTTGCATCACAAGTAGCAATAGTAAACAAGGACCCTCCAGGACTAAAATCAAAAGCTCCCATAGCTTGGGATAAAAAAAGGAAAAAAAAATTAAAAAGCCAAGGGCTTATGCCTTCAGTGCATACCAAGATCTATGAACAATCTGAGGTGTACTAAACCAGACAGGCAAACTCTTGAGTTCAGGCCAATGAGGAACTAGTCACTAATTAATAGCTTCTGCACCAAACAGCAACCTAGTGCCTCTCTCACTTAAAAGCCAAAAAATAAAGCTAGGTAGACCTCCCCACCACTATAAGAGTGACCTCCTATTCCACAGAACATTCCACCTGTTTTTAATCCTCCCTATTTCATTCCATCACAAGGAGAAGCAAGGGGAGAGGCAACATCGAGGTAGGCAGAGCACAGATGGCTGCCTGGGGAGCCCCTCCCACGGGAGGGATTATGTCCCTGGGATTAAACAGCCCAAGCATCACCAGATGTGAGGCCCAGCACACCACCAACAAGTAATCCTTGCTGCAGAAAGCAGCAATTAGATTGGAACACCTTTATTTGGGTCAGGCCAGAGCTGGGATTGTTTCAAGCTTCAGTAACAGACACAGCATAAATTCCATATTCAACACTCAGAAATGCTTGGAGAGTTTGGATCTTTGTCCCCAGGACCCCACCATCCACCTGCATGAGGAAAAGAGGCTGCTCAAGCAAGTCCAGATTAAATCCAGAGTTGCACGTAGGGCCATGGGGGGTGGGAAAGGGTGCCAGCAATCCTGTAAAGGATTGCAGTGAGGAGAGATGTACCTCCTCTGGCTGGGCAATTCTTAAACTGGAAGACTAATTTGTCAGGGGAAACTGGAACTTGGACACCCTGGACAGACATGGATACTCCTTTGTGCAGCTTTCCCCTACAGGCTGCAGGTTATCTGTATGATTACACACTTTTGCAGATGTTGGCCATGTTAATACAGAGCCAAGGAAGGCTCTGATGGCAGCTGAGGAAGCCAACCAGCTCGTGCAACAAAAAGGTTCAATTCATGGAATTCAGGAGACGAGCTCTCTGTTTGCCCACCCATAAAAGCTTCACCAGAGCAGCCAAAGCCATTTAACTTGGGAAGTGATGTCTGGACAGACACAGACAGTGGAGAATACACAACCCAAAGCTCAGCATTACCCCATAAACACCACATTTCCTTCCTCACTCACACATGTAAAAAACTGGGATGGTTTTGAACACCCTGTGTTCAGACAGACCTTTCATTTTAGCTATCCTGGGTCAAAGCAAATAACATCACTTGGTACCACAAGGTGGTTTCTTTTGGCTTTTTTTACTTGGGAAAACACTGAGTGCATTTTTATGGATCCAAGTAATGTCCCAACAGGGACTGGCATCACTTCATGTTAGTTCCATCATCCTCTGTGCTGTGAAATTAAAAACCTCAGGCACTGGGGAAAGACCTGAAAATTGATCTGAAGCAAACCTGTGCAGAAGGTTGGAAAAACACTCAGGTATACAAATTATTTTTGCATTTGTCATTTTCCAGCATATTCACCTCCCTCCCCCTTTTTTCCTCCTGTTCTGGGGAAAGGCAAGAACACAAAAGCAAAAATGAGAATGACCATGAAGAATTTTAAAGACAGCTTATTTGGAAGAGAAGTCAGGGATATAGCACATAAAAGCCTGCTCTAATGAGATTTCCAATCTAATTTTGCCTAGTTTAGGGCATTTGCATATTGGGAATTTTACAGGCATCCAAACTGGAGTTAACTTAATGGAAAACTTGTGCAAGGAAACCTGAGATACAAATTGAACACATTGACCTTACATAGCATCTGACCAGACCTTAAGTGCAAGAATAGGAGGATCTGGGGAACACTTTGGTACATCAAACAAACCTGGTAAATTTTTTACAAGTTTCATTGTCTAACTTGGGAAACGACTGCAGCAAAGTTTCTCTGGTATCAGCATCTTGGCAGAATCAAAGAAAAGACTTAGATATTGATGTGGATAATGAGAAGACAAACTGAGGAACAAATGGTTTCTGGATCCTGGTGATCCAGGGCTGAGCCTGGGAGATGCCAGCAGGAAAACATCTCCTTTGAGAACTGCTTTGCTGATTATTTCAGTCCTGCATCAATGATCCACTGAGCGTGGCTCCTGATTCTGAGCTGCCAGGGGCAAGAGTGGGCATTATCCTATCCTTGGTGTAAGACTGCCTCAGCATGACAATGCATTAAAAGGCAAAAAGGAAAATTAACGTGTATCCAAAGCAAGCTTAGGCCCAGACATCTTTTAAATGAGAGTGTCAGTGGGTGACTTTGCAGGCGATTTCTTTGATTCTGCTAAATTCAATAAAGCCAGGTAGCCACTGGTAAGCTTTAAACAGCCAGTGCAGACTTGAAGCAAGGATGGATTTCAGTACTGCCTTTGCAGAGCTGGGACCACACAATGTCTTTCTTCTCCCACTGAGGACCAAACTTATGTGGCCCTACTCCAGCCATAATGAGAATCATGTTACTGGGATAATACCAGAGAGACAAGAGCAGCCTGGATTCACACCATTTCAGCCGATGCATATTTTTGTCAGGGGACCAGTATCTCAAACTCACACCCCATTTATTAGTCTCTCCTCTCCCACGGGAGCTATTCTGTGGGTGAGGCAGAGGAATTCACACCAGGTCTCTCGCTCTCCCTGCTTCCCATCAGCAGGGTCCTTTTAAAGAGAAAAATCAGGCAACAACTGGTGATGTATGCACATGCACTTCTGCCAGCACAGGCAGGGATATGAAGAGGTGTGATCCTTCCCTGATGGAGCTGTGTTGGCAACGATCCCTCATGGAGATATGGTTAGACCAGCAACAATGATAATTTGTGTTCTGCCTGTGCCTGCACAAGGGTATGGTTTTTGCTTTACGTTCTGACAGTACAAAGCACAGCTATGTCCAGAAGGGGAAGCATTTGGTGGGTCTAACAGCCTTTGGTGTCCTATTTTGGGCAGGTGTTCACAATCTAGTCAAAGACTTCAGATTTCTTGGAATATATGAATGCAGCTTAGGTTTATGCCTTGACACATCTCAGAACAGGTTACTGGGAAAACATGAGGCAGGGAGGTGAAAACATGACTTTCAAAGGTCTAGTCACATGCATAAAATGAAAAGCAACTGTATTTTCAAGCCATGTTAGTGTCAAGAAAAAGCAAGCAGTAGGTGTTACTGGTGGGGGTATGGCGGATGGATAGAGAAAGAGCAGACGAAGAGAGAAATAAACACAGCTGAAAGAAATTCTGATTTCTGATCAAGGGAATATATTCATGGAATATGGCATGTGGTATTTGCCCAGCTGAACACACATCAGCAGCAGGCAGTGTGATCCACAACCAAAAAGTGAGAGAAAGTTGTTGGCAACAGCAGCCTGTAAAAAGGACATAAATAATTAAAGTTCTTCTAAACAAGGCTAAGTTTTAGCTGCTGCTTCTCTTCCTCTTTTTAACAGTCAAGGGAGATTGCTCAAAATTATTCAAGGGGAGCTTTGTCCTGTTAAATCTCAGCCAGGTAGAAGATTTGAAAAGAATCAGAGCCTACCTCTTTACCACAAACTTTGCTGTTTATTGAACATGAGCTGAGCCATGACCTCAGCATATCCAGGAAGATTAGCTTGCTGCATTCTCAAAACAGCTTTCCTGGGGGGAACCTGGGTGCTGGCACTTTGAATTGTTTTAATATGATGCTGCAAGTTTCACATCCTGCCTCACAACTCTAATGGTTTCCCTGGAGCACCAAACCACAATGTTTTTTCCAACAGTTCTTCCACTTCTTCTCACAAAAGAGGAAAAATACACAGCTTTTTTTTGTTTGTTGGGGGTTTTTGGTTTTGTTTTTTTAATGATTCAAGGCAATTTAAATATCACTGTGTGCTGCTGCTATATAAATGGTTGATTTGGGGTTTAGGTTGGGAATGGCTGGAGTATAATCATCTGTTCTTCAGATTTGGACACTTTTGGACATTTGCCTTTGCATCATCCTTCTAGCACAAACATCCTTGCTTTCCACAACTCAATGGAAATACAACACAGCAAGGAAGTCAGAAAACACCATGTAAAGAGAGCAGCTGATATTACTATGTTAGGATTCCTATATTGTCTTTTAATGTGAAAACTCCTGGAAACAACTGACTGATCTGACTGATCAGTCTCCTTCTCCCAAAGCAAAAGGCTCTCATTCTCGTAATCATTATTCTAGGTAAAGAAACATCCAGGAAAAACAAATGTAGTGCTCAACGCCTGTGTCATCATCATCTACCATCCTCTAGAAGACAGCACAGAGAGAATACCTGTTCTTGCTGCTTCCCATTTCATACCAAAAATGCCCACAATTCCCCTTCAGCATGAAGACATCCATCAAAAGGAAAGTTATTTTAGATCTGACAGGCAGTCAGGGGCAGAGCAGGATTGTTACATAAAGCATCAGTGGGAGTAAACAGGAACATTACTTATAGGCAGCTATGCCTCCATCTCGAGGGACCATCCCTGTATCACAAAGGCTCTGGGATTCCTCCAAGTGATTAAATACATGGACTGGCTTTTTGGCAGCTATTCAAGACTTCATGCCCCATACCTGCCCTTTTTCCTGTACTTTCTGCTTATGTGTGCTTCTGCCAGTGCTATCTCTCTCCTTCCATGGAACCCGCACTTAGTACATGTCTGCAGCCAAAGGATGGAGTAGCAGATACATCTTGGCTTCTAAGGAGCTCTTACAATGTCTGAATAAGGATTTCTCCACTTGAGTGCATTACCCTACTGCAATGCCACACAGCCATCACTGCTATATTCTCGTTTGAAAGCATTTTGTACCCATTTGGCATAAATGACCATTAATGCCCATGTATGATAATCTCTAAGATGAAACACACCCCACCAGACAACACTAACTCATGGTTTGATGGCTGTGACACAGAGTGGATGCAAGAAGAATTCTCTGCCCTTTGGCCAAATGAATTTTCAAGCTCTGTCATCACTCACAGCACGATCTCTCATAAGAACAGCACGTGAAGGAACCACAGGCCCATGTTGCTTTGCTCTCCAATGTGCTCACATACTGTGCCACTGAACACATCTACCCAAACAAACTCAAGCTGCATTGCCAGAAAGGGACACTTCATGCTTCACAAACAGCCTCTTGAATTGGCATTCCCTAAGTCAACCACCCCAGCTGAAAATGGCTCCATGGAAAATAACCCACTTGCAGGACCTCCTGAAGCACTGAGCTTCTTTCCCTTACAAAGCATCACTCTCCTGTTGGCTGATGCCACCTCTCTGGGCAGAAGAGCAGTGCAAACACTGACCCCAGAAACCAGCACCCATTGCAGCCTTCAGAAGTGAATGCTACTGCTTTCACCCAAACATACCCTGTATCTTACCTCATCATCAATGAACTGATTTTCTGTCTCCTGTTTTGTGCAGTTAATCTTAGGTGACTCTCACAAAAGAAAATCACTGCTGGAACTGCTGAAAGGAGCTTTGTATCCAGATCTTCCCTTCCTGGGAAGTGTTTTTTAGCCTCTTGATTCTGCTCCCCAGCTCCTGCTGACTTCAAGTGACATGTGCCTGACAAAATCCCCTCCCTTCCAAACCCCACCACAGGACATGGCTGAGATGTAGTTATTTTCTTTCTAGCAGCCTGGACGGTTCTGTGGGGTAAATCTATGACTTCATCAGTATAGATTACAAACCAAAGTTCTAGGCTCCTGCCAAACAGTGCTTGCAGATCATTAAGCCCTTCCTTGTTTCTCACTCTAACCCTCTGGTGAGTAGGCTGGGGGTGAGCAAGAGGCTGGGACCTCAGGGAGGGTCAGGCTTTCCAAGGACCCAGAAGTTTTTCTCACTTTTGCTCTTCCAGTCGTCTCCTCCATCCCACTGGAGGAGTGAGTGAGCATGTGACCAGGTGGGTGCTTGGCTGTTGGCTGGGGTCAATCCACCACTCCCCAAGTCCCCCCAACAAAGTATATTTTTAGTATATTTTAATCTTTACTGAACTTAACTTTTTTGGTAATCACAGCTAAAACCACCCTGTACCAATCAAAAACTCGCTTTAGCTGCATCTCAAATTGATTCTCAAATTCCTTTTTTTTTTTTTTCAGATCTCAGTCACATCAGACTTTAAGTTGTGCTAATTCAAATAAACATGTAGGGCTCCAGGACACATTGCACCTCTAAGGCAGGACAATACTTTCTGGAAGCTTTCTAGACCTCCACTCTTGAAGTTTAGAAAGTAAAGCTGTGGATTTGGGGCTATAGCATTTGGGCTGCATTTGGATTCCCAAATCTTTCTCTCCTAGGAATCAAGTCTTCCTGAGACACTGGGGAAGCAGAGAAAGGAAAAAGCAGTCTCAGTCCGTTAGTTCCCTGTGTGGCTCTCAGCCATGCCCATCTCTGGATTTTATTCTTAAGTGCTGAAATGTTTCAGGCTGTTCAGATAGGGAGAGCTGTGCTTCTGGAGGCTGTCCAAACCATCCATTAGGCTTCTCTGAGTGAAAAAACTGCTCTGTTTGATTCAGGGGCAACACTTCTGTCTCTGAAAGAAGTTAACCAGGAGGTAACCAGAATGTAACCAGGACTAGTGCAGAGTAGCACTCAAGTGACTGGTACCAATTTGACGAATACTGAAATAACCAGCATGAGTTTTATTTCAACTGAAATACAAGTTAATGTAATGCCAAAAAGTGACCTTGAAGAGGCAGAGGGAATGCTTCTGCAACCACCCCTAAATCCCACATTTCAAAGAGTTTTCCTTATCTTCCTTTGCAGTATTTCTTATCCTTGTTTTCTCCACTTACTATCAGAGTAACCAGGTGATGTTGCACACCCTTTCCCCATCTTTCTCCACCCACATTACTGACTGGCAAAATCTCAACACTTAAACCCACTGCAAGAGTTTTTACACTTCCACTACTATACTGCTACCACACTTCTCTGAGCCAGCTCTGGGACACCAGCACTTCAGAGCTACATTCCACCTCTGTGCTCTAAGCTAAAGGCTCCCTCAGGAGCTGCTTTCTGACCAGCCTGAGTGCAAAGTGATCATCATTGTTCTCATAATCCTTACGTCAGGCAAAGAAACATCCAGGAAAGACAAATGTAGTGCTCAATGCCTGGATCTTCATCGTCTACCATCCTCTAGAAGACAGCACAGAGAGAATACCTCCAGCAGCTCCAGTTAATGATCTTAAGTCTCACAGTTGTTTGCCAGCACTGAAGGTATCAAATTGCATCAAGTTCCTGAGTACGGTGCCCATCACTCCCTCCTTTTCTTCCCTCTGTCTAGGTTTTGCACAAAGCCACCTTCTGTCTTGTGGGATGCAACCCAAGTCTCTTGACACTTAACCCTTCCCAGAGAGTCTATAATTCAGGATGGCAATGGGCATTTCATTAGCAGTTATCTCAAAGAGATCAATTATATTCACCAACATGACCAAAGTTCTCTCTGGTTTGCCTGGGGAAGCTTGAAGAGGTCCCTAACAGCCCAAGGTGGTGATGTTGCACATCCACAAGCCCCCACCAGTAGGAGTTATGCATGGGAGTGGAGGAGGAGAGAGTTCAGTAACCAGTGTAAGAGATGGCCAGGCTTCTAGAGCAGCTATAGAGCCCACAAACACCAGGTTAGGCAGATGCAAATTTTGAGGATCCCCATTAAGGTTATTCAAGGTACATCCTTTTCCCTCCAGAACAATGAAACACATATCTGGCCTACCACCTGCAGTGCAAACACTGCCCAAATGTCTCCAACGCTAACAAACTTATCCTTCCACCACTGCTCAATCACTATTTGCTCAGTTTAGTTCCACATGCATTATGGTAGCACTGAAAGTCAGAGCAAGCCTTAAAAAGCAAATGAATCTCAAATTAACAACAGAGGCATTTTTGCTCTGAGGTCTGGATGAGAACATCAAATAACTGAACTTTGTTCCTGTGGCTTATTACATCATCCAAACCTTCTTTGACTGAAAATACGTCTATTCCTCATTCCAGCCCATCTGTTCTTCAGAAAACTCCTTCTCTGTTTATTTGAAAAACAACTATCTGGAGGCAAAAGCACTTTTTTTGTTGTGTTCCCCCCAGAGGAAAGTATGCTCATAATTAAGCAAAGAGCATTGCATGTTTATTCCTGCACATGCACGTGCATGCATTCACACGTGTGTGTGTGCATGCCTATTTTTAGTTACACTGTCAAAATCAGCCTAATATTTCACAGGAAAGAAGGTCGTCTTGACCCCAAACCCACATCATTATTTCTAATTGGGAAATAAAGAAACAGAATTGTCAAAAATCTCTCTCTGCAGGAGAGCCATGCTGCGAGATGACGGGACTTCTCCCTGCTGCTGTGTTTTCTTTAGCTTTAATTTACTTTGATGTAAAAAACAAGCCAATGAAACTTGTCATTTGGTAGGGAAAGGAAGAAGAGGGTTAGGACAGTGGTGCTGCCCTCACTTTCCTCTGTAGGCTGGGAAAGGCATTTTGTATCTTCTGATGAAAAAGTATACTCCTCCAACAGAGGTTCATCTCATTCAGCACAACCTCCCTGCCTCTTTTGCTTTCAGGCTGTCTCTGCTGCTGCACCTTTTCTGGCACTGGAAGAAGACTAAGCTGAAGCAGTAGAAGTACTTTTTAGCAGTGTAAGCCATGCCATCAGTACAGGAGTTATTTCCACTAAAACAGCAGGGCAAGAGTCTAATAAGAGAGATATTCTCCCCCCTTTTCCATCTAGAATGTGGAAATTACACATTCCTCTTTGTTTTCTCTTTTTCTTAATAATCACTTTTGGGAAAAAACACTGATTTTGAGGTGGTTCTTGACTGAGTTCATGGCCTCACACTACAGCAATAGCACAGAATGAGAACTTCATTGCACCATCTGCAGGAACAACACCCGCATGCCTGCCAGGCCATTGGGACACAAACGCTCTGAAGAAATCCTAAATGACTCAGGGCTGAGCTCATTTGAAGGAATGACTGCAAAACCACACACAAAGGGGTGAAAGCCCCTCTAAAAACCATGCTGATGAATTCTCAGAAACTGTTGTCCAAGGAGAAATGCATCTGTACTGTCTGACAGATGGAAATCACTTGGGCAAGGCTTCCCTGCAGCCATTTTCTCCTCTGGCAGAGCAAAAAGCAGAGCAGGGAAGCAGAGCAGGGAAGCAGAGCAGACCTCCAGGATGTGCCTCCAAGGTGGTAGAACCCAGAAGGGTGCACAAGCTCAGGCTCAGCCATTCATACCTTCCTTAGGAGATGATTCATTTTTCCCAGGGCAGAGGAGACACTGTTTGAACAGTGACACTTGGTCACCTTTCTTTCTTTCAGCTACATCTCCCAATCTAAACAAGAAATCCCAGTGCATGGGACAGGACACACAAAAACATGCCCAAAGTGGCTGAGTTTCTAGATAGGGTTGGAGATCATTCACACTTCATGCTCATCATACCCTCACTACCTCTGTTAACATCTACCTAATTTAGTCTCTAATCCACTGAGATCTGTATTGGGACCAGTAGTAGCTGTACTACAAGCAATTCCACTGATAAAATACTTTATTGCTTGTATATCAAAATTTGCCTCTTTCTAGACACAGGGTCTATTCATGTGATTCAGGTTGTAATTCAGACTTGGTTACACTTGAAAGAGAGGGGTCTCAAGGTAACTAGAGAAAACATTACAGTACACAAGACTGAAAATCTGAGCAGCAAACCACTGAGGATGTGACACATCTGAATTCTGTATAGACACAGCACACAAAGAATGGGAAAGGAAAAAGGGATTCAGAGGGGTGAGATCACCAGACCTCTAGAAGGAAGTGTTCTCCTGGGGTCTGCAACCCACAAATCCAAAGCAAAACCAGGTTCAAACAAACTGTTTCCAGCAGTAAAAGGCAAGACAGCTATGACCTTCATATCCTAACCAGGCCACTGAAATACCAGAGAGGCAAGCATGCTCACCTCCAAGCCATCATGCACCCATTTTTGTCCAGTTAGAACTACTGAGCAAATCCTACCCAAACTCCTGGAGAGAGAGAGCAGGGTACAGAAGACATGCTTTTGCACAAATGTACCTTTTGCCACATTTTGTCAGCCTGGCTGTGAAAGCAGCACTTACCAGTTCATTTGGCACTTCATTAGCTGCCAAGCAAAGCCCTAAGGACTGCTGCAAGGACGATGTGCAAGACTCCAGTTTGACATAAGTGCTAGTGGCAATGTTATCTGCTGGGATGGTTCATCTGTGACACGCTTCCCAAGTGCAGAAAGAAAACCCATACTACTGGCTTTTAAAAGAAAAAGGAAAAAGGAAAAAAGCACACACCAAGCAGTAGGCTTTAAGTCTGGATTCATGTTGAAAATTGAATGGGTTCATCATGTCTTGCTTTATCCACAGGGGTACAAAATGCAAGTGGTTTGCCTGTCTTTCCTCTTTTTGACATTGTCAGAGGACTCCATTACACCTAAGGAGTACATCAGGCAGATAACTACACTCAGTCCATTTAGCTCCATAAAGCAAAGCACCCATGTTTGCAACAAATTTCATTTCCCATACAGAAGGAAACAGATCCTGCAAAGTGCATTATTTCAGAGAACAGAGTTTAAATAAAGTACTGCCTGCAATCTGTAGGTATCACAGGTACAGGCAGCAGCCTTCTTTTTGTTTCTTGGCAATTTATCTGCACAAAAGATCTAAGAGTTAAGCCTTAATGCTTTTTTATATCTCCTGATATATCTGGTTTCCAGATAGAACTATTTGCATATAGAAGTAACTGTCCTTTCCTACTGCAGTCTGTTGTACTACTGCCCCTGTCTTTCACAGGAGCAAATCAGAAAAAAAAAAGCTGGTAGTCAAGGAAAATACTCTTCCAAAGATACAGCTTTACAATGCAGAATATGCTTTTGTGTCCTTGAGTCTCTTACCCCTTCCTGACTTGTGGCATCACAGCATTACACTGATTTGCCCAATTTGTTTTCCCAATTCACTACATCCTGCTGGAGGGTGCCCTGCTCTATGCAATAACCCCTACAGCTTCCAGCACAGCAGCTCTCTGGAGTGATCATGTCACTCAGACCAGAGGTAAATAATGCACAGTGGGAGCAGGTATTTGTTTCCTGCTTGCCTGTAGCTTCATCTTTCTACTTGCCTCGGGGTACTCTTACTAACCACTGATATTTTTTCCAAGCTTAGCCAGAATGGGTACAACTGATTTCCTAATGTCTTGGAACCAATCCAAACTATCCATTAGCCAGGAGCTCACAAAGTGATACATCTTCCACAGGGCTCACAGACAATGCTATTGTTTTTAAAAAGAAGTTAACTTCAGGTAAATGAAAATAAGATTTACTGCTTGGGACAGGTTGTATGCACTAAATACCTCAGAATTCATAAATTGTCATCCATAAGACTCCATTCATCTACAGAGATAAGGGACCCCTGCACCACTCAGCACAGAAACTCTCTGCTAAATCACTGTTATTGATGTACATCACTGTAGGAGCCTTGGATGTGGATCGTGTCTCCACTGTGCTAGGCACTACCCAAACATTATGTCAGGTCATCACAGTCACATCATCCTGATAGTGCTGGTTGATATGGCCCTGGGTAGGAATTCTTACCAGCATCTCTTCCCACATCTCCCTGGCCATCTGCTTCATTAGCAGGTGATGTAGAACATTTTTGAGCCAGACAGGCAGCTCATTCTGGGGAAGGGGCTGGTGAGGGGCTAGCAGTTCCTAGTCCTTGAGTCCCTGGCATGGTGATCACCAAGGCACATCAAGGCCTCTCAGAAGCACCAGTCCTGAGCAGCATGAGGGCACTAACATGGGGCTGCAGAGGCTCCCTCCTACCATGGTTCAGTGTGTTTCCACTGTTACTGCATTGCCTCCAACCACACAAAGCCTGTAATATTGCACTGCCAAACATGGGGTGGATTTCTTACCCCTACACAGCTCACCAGATCATCATGATTCACCACACACCACTGTTGTCCAAAGTGCACATCCCAGATCTACTTTGCAGTAAGGGCTTGATGCTAAACCAGAGCCCTGGGTTTTTGCTGCTTCAGATTCCTCAGTTTGTCCCAACACCTATGACCTCTTGCAGTAGCTTCACACAATTTCTAGAAATACATTCTTAATAACACAGTCAGAAAACGACTTCAAGGGACCAAGTGTCATAAACAACCAAGCAGCCCTCACTCCCAATGTGTGCAGCCCATGAAGCTGAACCATCTGCTTCTCAACACTGAGCAGACCTGACCCTTCAGAAACTCTCCATGCTAGGAGCTGCTGGTAGTATATGGTGGAGAAGAAAACCTTAGTTCTTGCTTGTGCATTTTTACATCACAGTAAAAAAATAAATTTCTGAGTCCCCATGTCTTTTCCAGTATAAAACATTATTTTTTTTCTAGCAAGGAGGGGTGTTAATACGGGACAAAGACACCTCTATGAAACAAGAGCTGTTTATGATTACCCCATACCCAATACCCAAGATTATTACCACCTATAGCACATACAGATGGGGATTGATTGGTATCCAGTGTGTGTCTCTTTTTTTCCATCTTCCTAGAGCCTACAATCCTGACTCAAACACATAGATATTCACATGGTGGTGAATAACCACTCAAACGGTATGAAAATCCCCACAAGTGAAGGTAACCTAAGAGAGCAGTAAGTAGGAATCTTCTACCAAACCCACATAAAACAGAGAATGCAGGAGAGAAGCACTGCCAGGCTGGCTGGCAGCATCTCTGTCAAAATGGTACCCTCAGCTGCACGAGTGAGTTGAAATCATCCCTGCAGTTCCACCCAACAAGGAGATCTGTCTGCATGCAAAGGCCACCTGCTACTGACTCCACAGCAACAGTGCAAAATTCAACAAAGGCTGATTCGGACAAAACAGAAACCCATCAAATATTATCAAGTTGAATTCACATTCTTTTCCTGAGGTTGACAAGATTAAACTTACAGCTTGATTCTCCCAACAATTTTGCACACAGGGCTAAAAGAAAATGTCAGAATTTCACTCATTTTCTAGACATTATTTGTGGTAGTTGGTGTTTCTTAAAAATCCCTCAGACCCAGTGTCTAATTGTAAATATAGTTTTACAGTGAATTTGCAGGAAAAATGCATTATCATCTTTTAAAGCTGGAAGTCAATCCCACAGACCAAAGGTCCCAAATTTCCAGAGACACCTAGAAGGAAACACTGAGAGAAAAACCCTTCTTGAGCAACTTACCTCCAAACGTTGGGCTCTTCTCCAGCAGCTGCAGCAAGCACTGGCCCCAACACAGGCTCTGCCTCAGGAACAGAAGAGTTGGGCATCATACAGCAACCAGAGCAAAACTGGCAATCCTTGGAGGAGATGCTGATGATGATCTTGAGACATCTGGGTTTCCTTTTCACCACTAGCACTGCTGCTCTTTTGTGTTCCCAGCCAGCCACACAACTTGTGCTTCTGTTGAAAAGAAAAGGAAAAAATTCACATCTTGCTGGTCATCTTGCCTGGTAAGAGTACAAGCCCCTTGAAGCAGGACTATCTTTCCTCACATGGTCTGCCCAGCCTGGACGGCTGCCAGAGTCTCAAAATTCAAACGCTGTAGACAGAGACACAGAAGGGGGACTCTGCCAACCTCTACCGTGTTTCCTTGGCAGGAATTAAATGGGATGAAAAATAGTTCAGGCTCAGTTGTGTTTAAAAAATGCTAAAAGGCAGCCCAGCTACTAAAATACTTTTTGGGAGACCCCACTAATCTCAAGTCTCCTGACTTACACAGAAAGATGTTCCTGCTCCCTGGGACAGCAGCCACAGGGTTTGCTTTTTAAGCCCTCAGCAAGTTTCACATTGCACCAGACTAATGTATTTTGTACACATTATTACAGGCACTGAGCTTCAAAATCTTGGTCAAAAAAATACGTCTCACCTGTCCTATAGTTTTAACAAAGCTAACAAGACAAGTTATTGTTTTTGAGACACAGTGAGGTGCTGCCATGGCTCGGCCTTGAGGGATGAACCTCATAGAATAGAATAGAATCTTTCATACAGTCTTCCAGGTTGGAAAAGACCCTTGGGATCATTGAGTCCAATCATCATCCCTGCTCTACAAAGTTCTCCCCAAACCATATCCCCCTCAACACCACATCTAAACAACCCTTAAACACATCCAGAGATGGTGACACAACCACCTCCCTGGGCAGCTTATTCCAGTGTCTGACCACTCTTCTGTGAAAAATGTTTTCCTGATGTCCAATCTAAACCTACCCTGTTGCAGCTTGAATCCATTTCCTCTTGTTCTATTGCTAATTACCTGTGAGATGAGACCAGCACCAACTTCTCCACAACATCCTTTCAGGTACTTACAGAAAGCAATGAAGTCTCCCCTCGACCTCCTCTTCCTCAAACTAAACAGCCCCAGCTCCCTCAATTGTTCTTTGTAAGATTTATTCTCCAGGTCCTTCAACAGCTTGGTTGCCTTCTGCATCCACTCCAGCACCTCAGTATTTCTCTTACATTGAGGTGCCCAAAATGGACACAATACTCAAGGTGTGGCCTCACCAGCGCTGAGCACAGGGGGACAGTCACCTCCCTGCTTCCACAGGCCGCACTATTTCTAATAGAAGCCAGGATGCCACTGGGTTTCTTAGACACCCAGGCACCGTGCTGGCTCATATTCAGCCACTTGTTTTCATTTCCCAGGGCACCAAAAATCCCAGGCAGCGAGCTGGTGGCTGCCACACCTCACAAGGGGCCCCTGGTTTTGAGGAAAACACTGCAGTTTGAACAGAACTTTTTGGCGGGAATGTAACGCCCTGCAGCGCACCTCAGGGGGATGAGGAGGGAAGCTTCAGGCAGTTCAGGTTTTTGCACCTCTAATACACGTGCAATGTAGCCAGCAGCTCTGCAGAGGCTCAGAGGCCTCGGCTGACTGTGGTTTCATGTGGCTGTAAACTCACTGAAGGGAATTGTCTTCAGGAGGTTCTGCCCACTGAGGGTGGAGGCATGGAGGGGCACTTGTTGGCCAGCAGACACTGCAGTACAGCGCTGAGGTGCAGGAGCTGAAAGCAGCTTCTGCCACTTACCCCAAAAGCTCACAACTGTTCCTCCTCTTTGGCAGCTTTCATCAAAATGTTTGTGATCTCTCTGATCTGCCTCATTCTGGTTCCAGGAGGGGATTAAGCCCTGAGACTTGCAGAATCCACAAAACTCACACTGAGAAACTGAGGAGATGGTAACACATTTGTTACCTGAAAGGCTCAGGATGACTGACCTCGTCCAGGGGCCTTGAGCTACCAGTGACTCACAGGGGTTTCTACCACAGCAGGCTTGATTAATTGAGTTCCTATAACAAAGGATCCTGTGTTGATCACATTTAACATGGGCCAAGGTCCTCCCTGAATAAGTTTCAACTCATACAATTGAACCTCAGGCCCAACAACTGCAGCTAGAAGTTAATGTTGTGTAAATTTTAAGTAATGGGATTTTTGCAGGAGTGAAAAGTCTGTGCTGGTGTGATCACCTCTCCATTTGGTCCCTCCCAAGCTAAACCTGGTGAACTTCTGCAGCCCCCTCCCAGCTATCAGTGAGGCAGTGCAGTTGTGTTTCCCACAACACCCATCTGCAGGTTCTCCAGCAGAGTCTGTGCTCCTCCCAAAGCACCACCAGATAGGCTGTAAACACCTTTCTGAAATGCTCTCTGCTGAGCTGCTCCTTTGTCCCGCTTTGGTCTAAAAAATGTTTTATAAATGTCAGCCACCTACACATACACCTACCCAGTCTCTATCACCACAGGCTGTCCTGTGCTGCTTCAGGCTCTGCAGGCCCTGAACAGTTGTGCTGACACTTCTTTGGTTCCCAGGAAGCACAAACCAGCCCCTTGCCTACCCAGTTGCTACTTTTGTCTGGTACCACAGCTCAAGTGCTCAGGAAACACCAACATGTGCCTCCAAAAGCACCGAAATGGAGACTTTTTGTTGGAAAATTTCCTCACTCATTCCCAGATTCCTTTTCTCCAATGCTCCCATCTTCTCCCTCTCCCTACTCCATCTTGTTTCTCTTTGCAAGGCCCTTTTCTTTGGAACTGACACCATTTCCCTTTGGGGGAAATTAGCAAGCAGGGCTTGGATGTTATGCCTGGGGTGCTTCAGCAAGGAGCAGTAGGAGGGGAAAAGAAATAATGTATAATTTCTTGTGCTCAATGGCCCCTCTGTCTGCGCACTCCTCATGTGGGCAGTGGTTACTCCTGCTGCCTTCAGTGACACTACTCTATCACTGAAGTATCTCATCCTTTGGCAAATGAGGGGCTGCACGAGGGAACATGGGTGCTTGCCAGCTCTGCAGAACATACAGAATATCCTCGAGGTCTTTAGAGAAAAAGTACTGCCAAAATCTGCTCCTTTTCTTATCCCAGCACTTAAAAAAATCCATAAATATGGAGTGAAGGGAACTACCTGAAGCTGTGGACGAGAGATGAAGTGACCAGAGAGGGAAAGAGTTGCAATACAAGTTTTCAATGGGATTGCAATCACTAGAGCAGCACCAGACTTGGGGGAAGTATGCTCTTCAACAACCTTAAGGAAAGGGAAGGATGATTGTGAATAAAGGGTTTATTTCCTTCCCAGACTTTTTATTTTTAGGATTCATTATCATAGCGATGTGTCAGACCATCTCTCCAGGTTAAGGTTTTTCATCCTTTCTCCTGGGAAACCCTTCTTTGTGTCAACAATGCTCAAGGCCATGTCTCCATCTGGCATGGATCCCCACAGCTTTCAGCAAAGCTACAACAACTGCCAGCAGTGGATCTGCTCACCCTTAAACTTTTCTTAACTTCCTCTGTCGCCTCTTACACGAAAGCCCCTTTGGGCTAGAGCTCCTCTTCCTTCAAAGCAGCTTGCCCCCTCAAATGCTTGAAAGTACGTTCAACTTTGCACTACTTCAGCAAGAAAACGTGGCTGTTGTAGCCACTCCTTCCATCCATCCCACTCTTCCACATTCAGTCTGGTACTGAGCTTCTGCTCCTATACATTTTTGAACCTTATGTGTAGCAGTAAGAAACCCCAAGACTCCTGAGGTGGGACTAGGTCTGGCACAGGATGTACTCAAAGAAACCAATGGATTAGCAGCCATTAGGGAACCTCAGCCAGGCTTCAAATATAAAACCCAATACTTCCTGCGTGGCTGAGAAGCACATGCCTGAGGGACTGTGCCCCTTTATGTGCTCCCAGACATGCTGTGTATGTAGGGTCTTGAGAGTCCAATAAGCTTCATTCAGCAGGAGCAAAAAATAGACAAAGATGAAATAAAATATCATGACATTTTCTCAACGTTTCTAGTCAAACAGAAAATTAAACAGGCTCAGTATTATTGCCAGAATGTTAATTTATGCACAGCTTTAGGGAAAGCAGACTCAGGCACACACAGAAGGTCAGGTTTAATGCTGTTATTAACTGTCCCCTTCTTCCTCCTAGAAATCCTCATGGATCTACTTCTCAGTCAGAGGGGGAACACTTAACACAGGGCAGAGGTGGAGGAAGGGATGGAGCTTTATATAGAAGAGGAGAGCAGGGACATTTCAAATCACTTGGTGACAAACTGGGAGGGCACTATCTACCACAACATCACCTCAACCTCTGCCCATTCATGAAAGTTTCTGCACATAAACAGTGTTGTGGCTAGACTACACTGATAGGTCTGCTTTCTTTTTGGTTTTGGTTTTGGTTTGTTGTTTTTTTTTAATTGTTGCTCTTGTTTTTAGGGTTTTGAGATTTGTTTTTGTTTGTTTGTTGTTTGTTTTTTGTTTTTTTAAATTATGCAGTGACACTAAAATCTATAAACTTGTGTCCATGAAACAGGTAGTGGCAGAGTTTAACCTCTTCAGATATCAATAACTAAATTAACAAATAAAAAACTTAATTTGTTGTAGACAATTTCTACGCTGTGCTCATCAAAGCACTGTGAGGGAAGGTAGAAAAGGTGCCTTAAAGACAGTAGCTTACAAATTAAAATAAAAATAATTTCCAAGTATGACCTGTGCCCAGGCTTCTCAAAATCAGGTTCTGTGCTGCATCTGTACATTTATCTGTATGGGGAAACTGCATATGCTTCCCTGAAATCACACTGCACAGTCCATAGCCATGGAGTTACCAGCTTAATGTGGACCATGGCTGATGTGCAGGTTCTCCACTGAGCTGTGGCAGGTCTGAACCAATTTTGGGTCATCTTTCTCAGTTCTCTGAGAGCTGAGTAGGAAAAATAGGCTGACTGCACATGAAATGTGAAACCAAAGCACTTGCTGGAATGAACATTTACTGCATTCAAAAAGTCTCAAAAGAACTGAAAGCTGTAATGAGTTTTTACAAATTTGATGGAACAGATGCATTCTGAACACCTTGCAAAATCCCTCTCCTGAAGTCATATTTACCAGCCTTTGGAAGTGTCTCTTTCTTGGAAGATCAAACATCCTGACTCCTTCCAACTAATTAAATGGATTGCCCAAGGAATAAATTGTAGTTGTCACCTAATCAGATGGTGCATTTTAATAAGATGTTTGCTTTCTAGTGTTGAAGTATCTGACTTCCACAGTGTTTTGGGTACACTATGTACCCTGTTTAGGAGTCAACTATAGTTTTAAACAAAGAAGTTAACAGTTCACTGGAAAAGTTTATGCCACCATTTCAAGCCCCCATTTCAGGATGTTTGCTTTTTTGGCATCTCCCTTTATTTCTCAATTAGGGTCTTCACATTTTTCTTTCTTCTGAGAACAGCAAAAACTCTGCACATCACCAATATTCCTCATGCCTTTTTGGAAACTATCAACTGTTTGTGGTCTTACCATAAAGTTTGCTGTTCTCTTAACTTTGTCTCAAGCCCTGTCACTAATCAGATGTAAATGCTGGATGAAAGCTTCAACATGTCTAACATCCAGTGCTTCCAGTGTAATGATGCCAAAAAAAACTTCAAGTACAATGAGTAAAAGAAGGAACAATAACTTCTAAAGTCATTCACTAAAAAGGACTTCAAGTTGTCCTGGTATGTCCCAGAGCCATCAGCAGAGTCAGTACTTTGTCACCACTGCAACGGATGGAAAATGCAGCTCAAACCAAATCAGGTGGAGAAACTGATCCCGTTACCGAAAGAGTCTTCATTCTCTTTTTAAAACCAGTAATGTATGGGTCCAGCAATTCACAATTTTCAATGCTTTTAGTAGCACTTCTACACCAAAGTGTAGAAGAATAATAGGAGAGGTGACAATCTGGGCTGAAACAACCACTGGACCTCTTGGGATGGGGAGCCTCTTCGAAATGATCTCTCATACTCTTTCCTGGCAATATAACCACGAAGCAACCACACCTGGCAACTCCTGTCACTTCTACCACCAGTGGAATACCTACACTCTATCAGCCTGCATCACCACTCAGGGGAGCAACCAAGCCCTGAGATGCATCTGGTCACACTGCATTCACTCCCCAAGGAAACTTAAGAGGGATGCAGTTCCTTGCCAGGAGTTTTTTAGGGCTACCACAAACCATGCTCCAACTGCTTACTCATCACAAGTGTCACAATAAAAAAATACTACCAAGGTCTCATGGGCCAAGTCATTAACACATTGAACTCATTAAGGGTGATGCTTGCAGTTCTGTTGGAGGTACCCACTCTGTAGAGCATTACTCCCAGTTTGTACTAAAAGTACAAGTTGTCTGAGTAGAAGTCAGACTTTTTAGGTTTCTTGTGAGGAAGTGTGTCTGGGCAGGGAACAGTTAGAGGCCAGTTTGAGAGCCATGATACTATGGCTAAAAGTGAACATGAAGCAATGGAGGCTAAGGGCACACCAAGGGAAAGACCCAACTAGAAGAACTCATCTGAAGTTGCAAAGGCCGTAAGAAAGGCCACTGAAGACACTGGACTGCTGACACAAGATGAGATCAATCATACAAACTGTATGTTTTCAGTAAGCTTTTCAGAAGTGGACTTTTCAAGAAGGGAAGCAAATTGCCTCCTCCTCCTCCACTTAGATGTCTGCTACTCCAAACCAAGAAACACAGAATATGGTAAAGCCTTCTGGCTCTGTCCAACAGCTGGCGGGTCAACAGGGACATAAACAAAACACTTCAGTCCCTCTATTACAGGAAAGTAGGCTAGTTAATTGTTCTGAAACAGGGCAAACTTGGAGTGGTTTTGGTTGTTGGGTTTTTTTCAGGTTAAGTGGGGTTAATGTTTGGATGAGAAGCACATTCCAGTGTGATTTCACCACTGAAATGGAGCTATCCCAGGGGTGGAGCCCTGCAGCTGCTGGTAGCCCACATGTATTTTGCTCAGTGTATACAAAGGAAGAATTATGCAAGTAATCAAACCAAACAACTGAGGATATATCACAATTTGGGTAAGGATTTGTTTCACCTCAGGTGAAACATTGTTTTTCTTGCTAATAGGCACCAAAGAAATCAAATTATTTCTACTTTCCCTGAGAACTGGTATATTTTAAAGACATACTGATTTTAAGAGGGAAAGAGAAGACATCTTCCTCAAAGGAAAGGCAGAAGGATGATGCTATTGACACAGAGGGAAGATTTCTATGCATCAGCAATGTGTTGTGCCACTCCTGTCCTTCTCTTGTACACCTCTCCCTCAAGGACCACATAGCACCCCCTTACTGGGTGCCTACCTGGAGGGATTCTGACTGTGTATCAGGAAGCTCTGAGGAACATCAACAACACGTGCTGATACCAGACAACAACTGAGTCAGGAGAGATGCCCCTTTCTCTTCACACCACCCAAGTGATGACTGAACAGCTGATAGCTGCACAATGCTATCGAACACACATAGCAAGATGCCAGCTATTAATTTTTCACATTTTTCCCCCAGCTTCTCCTGTTCTCATGCCTTGCTGGCTCGCTTCACCCTTCCTTGCAGCAGGCTGAAGCCACTTCACATCCTGCTGGCCTTATTCCAGCTGTCTTGACACAACACAGTTTCTTCTATTCCTAATCATGCATTTTCTGGCATGGTCCCCATTGGAAACCTCCAGTTCTGATAACATTCGATGACCTTTCCTTTATTATTTCCCCATGGCACTCTTCAGTCCCTGATAGGTTCTAAAATTGGGATTTGCCTTCCTGGAAAGACAGACACTCGGGGGTGAATGACTCACGAGCCTTGGCATGCAGCTCCAACAGCCTGGGACAAAAAGGCAGTACCTTCCCCCACATGCACTGGATCTAACAGTAGGAAGTATTATTTTGCAGGGCTGTGCTCACTGATTTCCTAGAAAAAGCAACAAAAATGCCACATGTGTTTGAGTTTCCATGTGAATTCAGCACAAGGAAATCCACACAGGCCACATGCGGTTTGGAAATTGTAGGTGTTGTGAGCCTCATGTCTGCATAATGTCTTGCCCTTGGTATGCAGTAAACATTCCACATCTTTAGGGGAAACTCCCACATAGCCAGGAGAAGGAGGGCTTTAAAACTCAAGATCCTAACTTCAGCGCAAAGGCACAAGTGGACAATAAATTTTACATCTGCAGAGGGAGTATTCGATTTCACTCGATTATTTTGATTTGCTACTTCAGCAAAGCGATTGTGCAACAGCAATCACAGGAGGCCAACAAAAAAAAAAGGCTTGGTGACATACAGACTTTGGAGAAAGAGGCCTTGGAGTTAAGGCTCTGCCAATGACCAGGTCACTTAGCAGAAGTCAACAGGGCCAGATTTCTACCCAGTTTTACAGCTCACAATCAGAGCCTTGTTTGGAACCAAAAAATCAGCTCTTATCTCACTAGAATAAATAAATAAATAACTAAATTGATATACCAGAGCACTCAGCTTGGAGCATGATATTAAGTAGTTTCTAAATCATATCCTCCATGACAGAAAGATCCTGAAGGACACTGTGCCTCTGGGATGAATTTTTGCTTGTCACGTGGGATCATGATCATGTGTGTTTCTTTGTCACTCGCCATCCACTTTGGAGGATAGACATTCCAACACTGTTTCATTTTTTCCCCCACTTTGTGTCTGATTTAAAGCAAACATTTTCTAATCAAACAAACAAAAAAATCTGGTTCAAAACATAGGATACTTCACTCTGAAAGACAATGACCATGAAAAGTACTTATTTGAACCAAAGCAAAAATGTCTCCACTGAACCAACCCAAACGTTCCCTTCAATTTCCTGCTGAAGAAAAATACAGGTTTTGATTCAATTCTGAATCAAGACTGAAAATTTAATGTTACCTCAAACATGCTAGGGGAAAAAAAGCAAAAATCAAATGAAAGGTTTTCCCAGCTGAAGAACCTGCTTCTTGCAGAAAAGTAGCTGGTGCCACCTTTCAGAGCAGGATGGCCTTGGAGAGATCCACCCAACCCACTTTACATGCACTGCACGACTGAATACACCCACATCCTTTTTCAGCAAGGATCCAGGGATTCTACGAGTTTTATTCCTTCTTGGGAAATAAACCTACAGCATGCTCCCCAGCCTCATGTCACAAATACCATATATATAGAAACTTCTGCAACTCCTCTCACAGCAGATATACAAGCCTAAGCAGCAAACATCCCCCATCTCTCCACTCATTCTCCAAGGGCAGAACAATTGTAGAAGCTACAGGAATTCTGAAGCCACTAGAGATGAGGGAGGTGTCAGAGCTCCTCCAGCTTCTCCACGTGTCCAGACAACCCAGACAACTTTGGGCCAGAGAAAATAAGAAACCAGAATAATTTCCAGTACAGCATTACTGGGGGCAAAAAAGCATGCATGATTAACTTATCTCTGAAGAAGGAGTCATGTGGAATGGAGAAAAAAAAAAAAAAAAAGTCATAAGGTCATTTGTATTGATTGCAGGCTGAACCTTGTAGATTAATTATGTGGGGGAAAAAACATGTATTGACAGCTCAGTGTTGACTTTAAGCTGGTTATTAGAACAAAGCAGGCTGAGCATGATCTTTAGAGGAAACAGCTTCTGAGGGTCCTGGTGCTACGTTTCTTAGGTAACTGGACCCCAGCCAAACCATCTGGCTCTTCTGCATTTCATTCTAACAAAGAGAACTTCACAAAGCCTGGATGAAAATCCTGTACACAAGAAATTTAAGAATTGTGCTCAGAAGTGTGCCATTCAGAGAGATATTCAATATATTTTTGAAGGATTTATAGTTAGAGGAAACAAAGAAAAAAAGAAATCCTGGAGTGGGGGGGAGCTTATACCTGAGGAAAAAACAACCAGGGTGAGCCCTGCATTCCGATGCTGTGGGGTTTTGTTATTTGACCCTATAGAGGAAACGAGCACCTCACTACTAGAACAGAAAGCCTCTTTCTCCTGAGGCAGAAGAGAACAGCAGTCTAAGGGTCATGATTCCCACAAGGACAGGCAAGACCCTGCAGGACAGAGGCAGGACAAAGTTTGGGTGCTCGGAGGGAGCCATGGAGTTTCTCTGGCAGATGAAGGCCTCTCCAGGCCCCCATCCAGGAGAGTAAAGATTTCCCAGCTGTGTATATGTATATGCATTTTAAACAGCAAATGCAAACAATCGTAACACTATGAAATAGCACCTTTCATGCCCAAGAGTTGTTCTTGGAGCTTTCAGTTTTTACCATCTTTTACTGAACTGTGGACTCACAGCATTATGCCAATGGGCTACATTAAGTAAACAGCCCTGACCTCATTGACAAGCTCCCTTTGCTTTTACTATTCCTCCAGCCTCCCAGAAACATCAGGGATTACCCTCTGCTCCCAGCTGTTCATGCAGTTAGTGCCCTGCCAGCAGCACCCAGAGCCCTGTGCCTGAGCAGGAACAGCCAATGCCATAATCCAAAGAAACAGGAGGTCTGCAGAGCGCATTAGCAGAGCTAAAGCCAACAAACACTTTGCTTCAGGGCTGTGCTCCTCAGACAGCTCTGTACCAGCACTGCCTGGGTAGAGCTGTAAAAACATGCATCACCACCCCTCCTCTCATTCCCGGGTCTCAGCTTCTCACTTGGTTTTGATCTGGGCAAAAACAACTCCTCTGCTGCTCACTTGAATCACGCAGTCTGCAAGGAACCCGATTTCTTCCACCTCACTTGGGATGACGTCAAAATCCAAAGGCAAAACTTTTTGCTTTATCCAGATGCACTTTCTCTGGAAGAGTTGTCCCATAAGATGCTGGGAGTAAATGCTTTTCATTTTGCACTTTTTCAGCTTTGGCTGTCCTAAAATTATGGTTTTCCTCCAGTGAAAACATGTATGTAAATCAAAAATCTTTAGCCTTTAATGTCAATTAGATACATGTCTTGAACCAATCCAATGGATCACTGGTGCCAAAAGAATTCTTCCCCTCACTCATGTACCCTCACTTATCCTCCTTGCCTTGGCTGTGGTGCTCAGCAGACCCTGCACAGAACCAACTGCCCTCCAGCCCCCCAACACCTACTTCCAACAGCTTATCAAGGTGCTTATCAAGGTGGGAAGGCACTGCTGGATGTAACTGTTCACTGCTGCCAGGAAGATGAAATCAGCTTAGCTGCAACATCTCCCCCTCACAATTCTGGCTACCAAGGTGTGACTGAAATAAAGCAGGAGACAGTGGACAGAGCTGGAAACTGTGCAGCTCCAGGCTAGATGGTACAGCACTTCCACCCCCTCTTTGAAATCCCACTTTACTCTGTCTCACCAAGTTTCTCTGATAAATGGGGGGAGGCACTGCATTTCATCTTATCAGTCCAACCTCCTCTCCTGCTGCTAATGATCTGACTGCACAAAGTTTCAAAAGCACCCAGGAAATGCACATGACAATTTCTTATGGGAATAAAGTATCAAAAGCCCCTCCAGCTCTAACAGCCCATACATGCAGCCTGCCATAAAGAAATAACAGCTATTTACTGAGTGGTATAAAGATCAGCTTAAGGATATAAGTATCTCCAAACGCTGTTAAAAATTAACTCATCCACTCTCACAGCAGCTGCTTGTGGCAAATACAGCTCACCCCTTCTTGGTTGGGAACAGGGTTTAGAACTGACTTTGTTATATATTCAGGAGCATCTCCTGATAGTGGGTCTGAGAACTCCCAGTGCTGTTCACGACTCTCCTTTGAGGCATGGACCAGATTCTACTATGAAGGTTGAAATAAACACACACCTCAACTCCTTAATACTCTTTAAGGAAAAGACAGAGACTTGGCATTTCTTGTACAGATCCAAATAGTTACCTTCCACCAAGAGCAAGCAGCTTTTTAATCATACTCAATTATTCTGAAACAATCATAATTTTGCTTTTTTTCATTGCACAGCAGAGGATAAAACATAACAGGGACCAGTACTACATAACAAGCTCCTGGACTCAGACAAAAATGTAAGATACAGTAATTGATTGTAGAAAATTGCTTTCTACACATACCTCACACTGGCTCTCAAAAGTATTTTGGTTCATGATGGTTCAAACACCCTGAAACTACTCTGGCAATCTGCTTTGGAAGAGGTAGGTAATAGTGTCAGTTCATTTAATCTTCACTCATGTATTCTTAGATTTCAGCAAACAACTACCTATAAAACCAGCCTATTCTTTATGTGGAATGATAAAGTAACACAATTGTTGCTCCCAACCGAATACTGAAAAAAATGTTTTAAAAAAATATCTGAAAAAAATATATAGACACACATAAAGCTCAAAGGGCAAAGCATCCTACATGCTATCAATTAATTTGGATCAGTTTGTCCTTTTCCAGCTGGCTATCACACATCTAAGGGGCCTCTTTGAAGCAAGACCAGCTATTCCCTCCACCTGCAGCAAACTGTCCTTTCCAGTTCTTGTGGGTCACCCCAGAACCCTCCACTGTGGAGGGCTTGGTCAAGGCCAGAAAGGAAAGAGTAACAGAAAAGGGTATGAGGCAGCAGTGAAGGAAGATGTCTTAGAAAACAGCCCCTCGTGGCTGCAGGCAGGCAAAGCACTGCTCACTTTGCACCTTCTGCTTAGCCTCAGGAATGGGGACACACAGGCCCGGGGCCCCTTATAATAAAGGTTCCTCTTCACCTTCCGTAAAACTCTCTCCAGACCTTCTCCTATGCCAGGGACCCATCAGGTACTCTGCAAATGAATCTCAGCAGGTATGCAGCCTGCAAACTGGCACAGCTTTGCAGTTTGGGCAGACCACAAAGCTAAGGACAGAATTACTCTGTATTCCACACACACAGGGAAGATAATAGGGGAATAAAGACCAGAGACTTGAAGTTGGAAACTGAAAAAAATAGGATACAGATGTACTAACACAGGGAAAAAGTAGTAACGTAAGGAATAAAGTAACAAAGCATACAAAAATACATATATATATATAAAATATATATATACACACACACACAACCCGACAGATATGGGCTCTGCCGAGCACGTGGCAGCACAGCCAGCACCTTCTGAAAAGAGGAAGGAGCTGCTGACGGTCCCGATCTTTATAGAGTGTGGCAGGAAATGGGAGGGAACAGATCCCTCCCTTTGCAGCCCGCCCCTCTCAGTGTTCTCCTCCTTTAGTTCCTCCTCTTCAAACTATGACACGAGCCATGAGAAGCTGCCTTGTACCATGGTTGGGAGTACAGAGGGTATGCAGACTCCTTGGGCTGAGAGGTTAGAAGCTGAGCAAGAACTGGGGAAACAAAGCCAGGCTGGAAGAGGCGTGAGGCTGATGCCTGTCTGTAGCTCTCTGGGACACCTGACTCTGAGGAATGTCTGCTTCTCCCAGCTTTGAGAAGGAAGAACATGGGCTGAAGCACAAGAAAACTGCACCAGGAAAGACTGCATGAGAAATAAAAGCAACCCCGGGACAGTCCCCTGATGATTTACACTCATATGACTGAATAAAACAGTTTTGTTTTCAATAGCAATGGGAGAGGTGAACACTTCTGGGGCATCACATCCCTCCTGGACCTGCTGCTGCCAAGCCCTAACCTGCTCTACCTTTCTCCAGGTCAGGGCTGAGAACCAGCTGGGCCATGCAGGTGGCTGGGAGCTCCCACACTGAACTGTCTCCAGAACCTGCTGTGGATATGCCATCAAAGACAGATATACAAAGAGATCTCTTACTTTAAACAAAAACATAATTCAACAAACACACTGAAATACTTTTGTTAAACACTGAACGGAAAAATAAAAAAGGTTTTGAAATGCTTATTTTGACATTTTTAAAGTAATGAGTCACCAGGAATACTTTGGGGTGTTTATAAAAATCTTTGTTTAAATAAAGGGTATAAATAGAGTTAAGGCTTTCATTTAAGTGAAGATGGTGGGGTGGAATGTGCAATTTCTTCTTTGGTTTTTGTTGGGTGGGGCTTTTTAGAGGAAATTTTGAGTTTGTAGCCAGGTTCAAGAAAAAAGAGAGAGAAACAGACACAAACTCTTGAATTTTTCCACAGACCTACACCACTATTCCTAAGCATCTCTATTCACCACCTCCATTGCTTATATTTCCCCATCAAGACTGTCATGTATCAAGCAAGCTTATGTCCACAGTCAGCTAATTAAGACTGAAGAGGCCTGGATTTAAGAAGGGAAGAAAAAAACCAAAATAAAACAAAACACGCTAAAGGTTGCAAGAAATGAAAGCCCAATGGGACCACAGTCTGGAAAATTCAATCTCACACTGGCCAAGAGCTTTCCCCCCCTGTGCAATGTTTCTGGAGCAGACGAGCCAGCAAAGAGCACACCAGGCTGATGTGCACTTTATGACAGAAACCTGTGAGGACAAAACTCCCCCAGCACTCACCTGCAGGGATGCAGGAGTGGGAAAGATGGGCACAGAGGCTTTGTTCTATCAACTGTTTTACATGGACCATTTTTTAGTTCCACCATTGCTTGCTTTGCTTTGAGGAGAAGTTGGGTTACTGCTCGCAGGCCTGGGAGAGGAGGGGCCCAAGCAGGAGAGCCCACAGCTACTCTTGTCCTTCAGCTCCTTTCCTTTACAGTCCAATACCTCAGCCTGAAGCCATGGACAAGATAATGGCAGCTCAGGCTCCACATCAGCACCTGCTGAAGATGGCCACGGATGGCAGGGTCACCACAGCATGCCCAGGGAGGCTCAACATCCTTCTGTCTGCTACAGGCTTTGTTTTCAAGCAAAAAATCCCTGCCCATAGACCATGCTGCAAACTTGCCTGGTGGATTTTGGATCTTCTAGGTGTAAAAGAAACATTGTGGTGGAAATAAAGGCAAGAAATCAGGTATCTGTATGAGGGATGGGGTAAAAGGCTAATGAGGATCACCAGGCAAGTACATCTGCTCCAAACACAACCAAGTCCAGAGCTACTTCTCTCAGACCAGAGTTTCCTGAACTGTATATGGAAAACAAAGCCAATTTATATAAATCAAAGCAAATCTGTCTGCAGAAGAAGCCATGCTGTCTGTGATGAACTGAACCCTAGAGCTCAGTGATGCACCCAGGGGATAATCAAAAGATACAGATTTGGCACTTATCTTGTTATTTCCCTATGGCAATTATAAATCCTGTTGCTTGCATTTATACATGTCAGCTACTCCTCTGGAAGTCAAAAGGTGGGATCTTGTCAGGAATATCAGCTGGGAACACAGATATAGGAGCAAGCACTTGGGCTCTGCTGCCTCTAGGCTTGGAGCAGTTTCAGCCAATCCCCCAAAACCAGTAGGAAGTGTCAAAGTCCAGCCCAGTGGAGAAAGCAAACATTTCAGTAAAACAACCCCAGGAATTGAGGCAAAAGGACAGCATGGCTGATATTAGAGCAGGGCAGGAAACAATGTTATCATCCAAGGAGAATGTGGTATTTTGCAATATTTTCTTTTTCAAGACCAGTGTAAAAAGCCTTACACTAAGAGTTTTTGGCAAACCAAGTTCAAAATAAAATAAAACATCAACAACAAAAAACCTATGTAAACCCCAAGATATTATTTTAAGCATTCAATCTGTACAGACTTTCCTCCCTAGTTTGCTCTTAAAATTTAAAAGACAGAAGAGCCATTTTAACTCTTTCTTTTGCTTTCTCAGTGTTAAACAACACAAACCAAATGGACAAACCAGTCCTGATTCCCACAGGAACCTCCATGCCCAGTGCCTGGGCTATCACCTGCACCCACTGGGGGCTGCTCTTCCTGGCCAGGGATGCTACTTCTGCACCCACCTGGAGGAAGAGTCTGTGCTTCCCTTCCCCCTGCTCAGCAATGGGGATAACCTTTTAAAAAACCACTTACATGACAAAACGAGAAGGAACCATGGCCCTTATAGCTAAAATGAAGCCAGGCAAGCAAAGATCTGTAACACAGCTGAAAACTACTCCATGGCTGCACATCTGCAGCTTTGCTGTTGTACCCTAATCCAGAGCTCCCTGGCCATTGTGATATGTGCCTTCTGGGGCCAGAAAAGGAATGTAATGAATTCACAGCCAAGAAAGTGAAATACAGTACCTGGAACAGAAAGGCCCCATGGAGGTCCTGTGTTGCAATGTTATACACTCTGACATTAAACAAACCCTTCACCCTTACCTGTTTCTAGTCTCAGATTTCCACAAAGGTCTGTGAAAACCTTCAAATTAAAGCCATGATACTCATGATTTGCCTACATTTCCCATCTCTGCTAGCAGACTCAGGTTACTTCTGTGTGTTGCTCTGGATCAATACCTCTCAGTGAGAAGCCAGAGACATTTCCATTTAGGGAAAAAAAATGAAACCAACATAAAAAGATTTAAAAAAAACAAACAAAAACCCCAACACTAACTAGAAGCATTATGAGTTTCTTTAACAAAGAAATGTAATCCTCCTGCATTGCACCAAAGTTTTTTTCCCCCAAACAGCAGATCCCCAGTCTCCCCATCTCCACTCCAGGAATTAAACACAGAGCTATGCCAACACCTCCTTGCACAAAGGGGCAACAATGCTCACAATCACTGATTCAAACTTCTCTCAGAGAAGCAGCTCCAGAGGCTGGTGGTGCAAGACTCTCCTGGTGTTATCACAGGACCACAAGGAAATGGGGCAGAACAAGAAGCTGACCGATGCAGTAGGGGTAGGGGCAAAGGCAGCACTAAGAAGTCAACCAGCAGTATGGGAAGGGAGGAGACTTGCAGAGCCAAACCCCACATGCACTAAAAGCATCCCAACTCCGCCATTTCAGGGACAGAACATTCATTTCCACAGATTGCAACCAGAAAAACAAGGAGTGAACAGAGTCACGGCAGCTCTGTGAAGGCAGGTTTCTGCCTCAGCTTGCAGGAGGGGCCAAGGCAGAAGCTGGAGCTGCAAAGCCTGGGAGATCCATCATGGATCCACAATATGGACCAGCCACCTGCACAGCATCAAGTGGAGGCCACTACAGAACTGTCAGGGTGAGGTGAAGTGAAGGACAGCTGCTTAGAAGAGGCACATGGGGATGACAGGACTGAGATGGAAGCTCAGGAAAGATGCAATTGTGAATAGAGACAGACCGGATGCTTTAACAAAGAATTGCATTTTCAAGTGAGACTCTGAAAGACAACTCCTGTTAAGGGAAGAAAATAAAATAATAATAATCACAGTCAAATCCTATGCAGCAATAAAGCCCTATGTGAATTGCTAATCCCCATCTGTTTGTGCAGCCAGACTGACAGACAGCAAAGAACCTGAACTCCAGGAGAGCTCTCTCAGTCGAGGGAGGCAGCTCTGCATGCAGCCCATGTTTGAACTGTTTGCATTCAAGCTCCAGAGTTAGGGCTCTCATTACAGTGCCTGCTCCATAAAGAGAACAAATTTCTCTCCCTCACAGCCTGAGACAAAACTTAAACCTATTCACCCTAAAGATTTGTCACAGTATGACTGAAAAAAATTCAAAGCTGGTGGGTGCTAAGGGCCCCAGCTCAGAGCTGCTGAGTCCCTGGGAGCTGCAAATGAAATGAGATGAAAGCACTTGACCCAGAAATGCGTCTTCCTCTTTCCTGCATATATTCCAGAACCTGCAAAATAAGTGAAGCTGCAAAATGGCTATTCTTGTCCTGCTCCTGCTCCAGCAGACCTACAAGCAGGCCAAAAGACAAAGCAGCATCAACAGGAAAGGGTACAGGTGCTTGGAAGGCCGCAAACCCACCCTGGGGTTAAAATCCAGCAGGCACTGAAGCGCGGTGCTGGATCGGTGCTCCCGATCTTCTCCACAAGCCACGGCTGCCAGGGCAGCCTTTTCCAAATGAGATTTCCACCGTATTAATTTTGACAACACAGCCTGCACCCTTGGGAAAAAGGGGGAGGGGGGAGGGAAATAAAGGCAGGAAGATCAAAGCTCTTCAAGTCCATAATATTTTATTAGTTCCTTCCATCTGTCACACATCAATGACTCATCGGGAAACAAGCCCCCTCTTGAGAAAACCGCTGCTACCTTTTGGTCGCCGGGCCGGCCTGGGAGCAGCTGCTATTGTGTTGCCTTTATCAGTTACTTGTTCTGTCTGAACGGGTTTCAGCTCCTCATTCACAAAGCAAGCCCTGCTCCTTCAATCGGAGGGTGAGGAAGGGGGAGGGATGGAGGAGGATCTTGCTGTGCTTCTCTCATCTCTTTCACGCTCTGCTCGGTGCCTTCTGCATCAATGGAGACCTTGGGAATCCTCGGGCTTTGTTCTCTTCTGCACACGGGGGCTTTTCCTGCTAAAATAGCAGGTAGCTGCATAACCCTGAGCACACACAATAACCCAAAGCCGTCCACCAGAGCAAGAGAAAGACACAACATGCTGCTTTTAGAGAAAGAAAAGCTTTGGGGAGCAGGGCAGAGGAGGGGAAAGAGCCAGATTTCCTGAACACCTCTGAATATGGTGGAGCAGAGAGAGATTTCTATAATAGAGAAAAACTGCCTGGGCCTGTTATTACCAGGATGCAAGTGGAAGAATTTGAGAGGCTGATTGCACAGTCTGCTGATGGACAGACTCCATAAGATGCTGTGATATGGAAGTGGAAGGGCTCCCACGCATCCAAGGCCCTTCCCACTCCAAAGGCTTTGCAAGCAAGCACCGTCCCGCTCTCCCCAGAGCTCTGACATCCCTTCATAAAAGTACAGAGGGGAGAAACTTCATTAGGGACATCCTACTGGAAGCACTTTAAAATGTTCAAGTTTATATTCCTTATCCACCTTAATTAACAACAACAACAAAAAAAGCAATAAATAAAATAAACAAACCAGATCCTACTCAATAAAACCAACTCAAGCCTTCAAAAGCCACTCTTAAAATAACTTCTGGTTGGAGAAGGGTTTGACCTTGTTTCACTGAAATCAAACTTCTTGCCTGAAGGCAGGCTCAAGCTAATCAAGAGGATCTTTTGTACTGAAGCTTCTTGAGACATCAGACCCATGCAGGCCAGCCTGCCCTGAGCACACAGCCCTCAGTTAGATGGGTGGGTGCATGCAGACACGTGGCCCCATCCATGTTTTTCATAGATGGCTCTTTTGGCATAGCTGTGGCTCCTCAGAGAATGACAAGCCTGCTCCAGTCTTCATCAGGGCTTTTGTTCCTGCACTGTTGGCAACTTAGCATGAACAGCACCCACTGTGCTCAGCACCATGCTGGGTAATGGCTGACTCTGAAAAGCAAATTGCTCCTGCTCCTTCACCCTGGAGAAGGATGCCCACACTTACCAGCTGCTGCTTTCTTCTGGCCCATGCCTCCCTCTTACCCCATGCCATCTGTGTCTAACTGGGGGCTTGCATTTCATTCATCCTGGCACTGCCTTTGCCATTGACTGCAGGTGTTCAGATGGGGACGTGTGGCTGGCCTGAGTCTCTCACTGACAAGGGAGGTAGAGTTCTGCTCCCCCCATTCCCAGTCCCAAACTCATCCTCTAAGGCCCCTGAAGCATTTTCTCCCATTCCTGTGGTGAGATCATTTGGGCAAACTCTTTGGTCTACTTTTGCCTTTGGTTTGCCACTCTCAGTGATTTCAGAGGTCAATGTCCTTCAGTAACCATTCGGCACCACTGTTGGTGCTCACCTGCTTCCCTTTATCCCTGGTATGGATCCTTCTAAGCACCTACTTAAAAGTGCTGTATCTCAAGCTCATCCCTTCAGGTCCTCTCCTCCCTGCTCTACTAACCACACAGTACTCACAAGATACAGGACAGCTCTAACAATGCCCTGAAAGGTTCATTTTGCCATAGGTATTTTCCTGATCATGCTGGTTCTGCATTGCTCAGCAAGCACAGCAAATCATTTACCCCTCACTACTTCATGAAACTATATAAGCAGCTTTTAAAAATCAGTGCTACTGCCACCACCATCATCGTGAATCCATTTTGGCTTTACAGAATGCCATCAATCCTGCAAATGTTCATGTCTCTATCCTTCCACAAAGCATCTGAGCAGTTTGCCAACAGCACGAAGAGCAAAGGGGCTCAGCCAAGGTTACCCATTAAAGACAGATAAAGATCCTCTGCTCCCAACCTTCAAGCCAGTGTCCTTCCCACCAGATCAAGCCAGGGTATCTGGATTTTTCCTTCAGCAGAAAACAAGCAAACTCGTGCAAGCTTTCTGTGTATCCTGTGGATCTCAAAGCAGTATTTTGAACCATAAAGCAATTCAAAAGAATAATTTTAAGCTGTCTCTGACCTACAGTGCACCAGCAGCAGTCTTGTCTCAGAAGAATAGCTTTTTGGCCTGAACATCAGAGTGGATTATTGTCCTAAGGGTGCAAAGTCAGAGACGAGGCTGTTGCGCGTCAAACAAACAGATGGAGAGACAGCCCCGAGGCTCAGACAGAGCCTGATGCTTTCTGGCTCTAAGTGTGCTTGTTCCAGCACCAGGAGTGGCTCTGTGAAAGGAGAAGAGGCAGTCAGGGGCTGCAGCCTCAGTGACTTGAGCTAACTGATGATGGAGGACAGAAAGGAGAAAGGGACAGAGGCCTTTTCCTGGGGAGCACACGTGCCACAGAGCTCTGCTGCAGGAGCTCAGGGTGAATCCAAACTGCCCAGGATGGGCTCTCAGGTGCTCAGGTGAATGGAGTGCAGCTGAATAACATCATGTATTCAAACTCAGCCACCACTGAGGTACAAGAAGCTGCAGGCTCTCAGGGGGTACATTTCTTAACATTTTAAGGACAGTTTAGAGGAGAGAAATGTAAATTACAGCTGTACTTACAGGAATGTCTCCATTTCTCATTAGAGAAAAACAAAACCTGGTGGTGTCTTGCAGCCAAACCAGGCTCTTGAAAGAAGATGGATGACTTGATTTGCCCTAAATCCTGTTCAGTCTTGAGAGAAATGGGAGCCATATCCCCCACTGAAGCATCTCATGGCCAGACCTTGCTCCTGAGGTATCTGGGAGCCTGTTAAGGTCAGGGAGAATTCCTATATTCTACTAATATAAAAGCAGAAACCTGAAAGAGTAGCTGCATGGGACTAAGTAAAATTCCTCTAATCTTTTATCCAATATGAGCAAGTGCATGACCTCCAGCACCAGAGAAATCTCACAACAACATTCTGAAAAAGTCACTGCTTAAAAAGATGACCCAATTTTAGAGACAGAGCAACAGTACAGTGCTCTGGACATTTCCAGATGGGGATTATGCAGCCTGCAACTTGCCAGAGCTGCTTTTTTTTTTTTTTTTTTTTTTTAATGGAAGCATCCTATTTACCTGGGGGAGAATGATCTCATCCACCTCCCTGCTTCTTAGCAGCTTTCGTCATGGTTAGAAACCAAGTGATATCTCTGGGATGGCAGTGAACTTCTCAGAGTTGTTCTGGCTGAATTCACACTAAGCTGGTATTAATATCAGCTCCTTTATCTCCATTTCTGAAAAAGGCTCCAAGCATTAACAGCTTCAGTAATGATTCATGGATTTAAATTCCTAAACCTTTTGAGAACAGGAAATTAAAGCCAAGATGAACAATACCGACAGATTAAATATATTTAGCAGCTATGTTTCTCGTTGAGAAACCCAGAGAACTGTTTGGTGGTGGTTTTCATGTGGCTGCTCCATGTGGAAATGATGGCAGCCTGAGTCTGAAGTCAAAATGGCAAACTAAAGGGGGGGTGCAGGAAGACATTTTATTGTTTTTCTTGCGCTTTCTGCTCTCCAGCAGAGCTCCTCACAAGCCTCCTCAGCACCAGATAAAAACAGCTAAAGGAACCGACCCACATCACATGGTAGGGCACAAGCCATGAGGGAGGGAAACCACACTTCTGTGGACAAGTTCTTCCAGAATCACAGAAGGAAGACTGGAGACATTTGCAGAAGTGGGTCATGTTCACTCCAGGTGGGCAGTGGCAGACAAAAGCTGGCCCCCACCATGTGCCATGGCTGCAGCTGCTCCCTGGGAGAGAAGCAGCAAAAGCACACAGCTCCCAACATCTCCCTCCTCTTTTTGGGCTAAGGCACCCTTTTCTGCATTTCATCCATGACTGCACTGAGCCAGGAATCAAAAATATCCCTCAGAGCCCTGGTTCAGTGCCCTAGCTGCTAGGTTCCTGCTCCTCTGCTCTCCCAGGGCTGCTTGTTGACAGCTGTTTCATACAGCCAAGGATTCCAGCTCTTTGTTTTTTCCTACTTCATTAGCTAAACAAACAATGACACCATATAAAATACCACCCTGCTCGTCTGTCTGGGAGACACAAGCCCATATAAAACTATCTTGAAGACAATTTTAGAAACAGACTGTGCCTCTGCCAAATGCGAGGGCTTGGATCAGTGTGGGTGCTTAGCACTCAGCTCCAGTTCTTGGAGAGCCAGCCCACCACCAGAGCAGCTCTGGAGGGGAGCTTGTGAGGACAGAGCAGGGTCACCAAGATAGCAGTATCTGACCTCAGGTCCCTGCTAAGGCTTTCAATTAAAATGCTTTCGATGCCCAAAACATCATCACCAAGTTCGTCTTTAGGAAGAAATTTTAGCTACATATATTACCTCAGCAGGAACTATCAACAGAAGATGTGATGAGGTTTTTTTAAGGTGAACACCACAAAGCTGATGATGGGGATGGGGAAAGATTTCCCCATAACTTTCAGGACAAGGTGTTTAAATGTAAGCTTCCATGGGAGACTGAGACTGCAGCAAAGCACAGAAGAAAGATATCTGGATGAAATGCCTTCCCCACACCCCCACAGGACACCCAGCAAATGAGCACCCCATGTGCTCAGCCAGGTAGGGCTTATGGCTCCAGGGCCTCCCAGGAGCCTGGGAAGATGAAGACAAAGGATGAAGTCCACTGGTACTTGAAGAACAAGACAGGATTGCACACTTGACAGCAATGGAGCAGGACTTCCATCGTTTGTTTGATTTGCATCAAACTTTCTGTGACAGAGGCACCAAGCACAGAAGCCAGTAGGTCCATCTCACACAAACTGCTGACACAGGGTGACAAAGCTGCTCAGAGGGAATGAAATCAGCACCCAAAATAGCCTACAAGAACTCTCCAGCTACAGAGATCACTCTGCACAATGAAATAACCCTTGCACAGCCCAGAGACAGAAGGCTGTCCAGCTTTATCAGTCAGGGCTTCTTGGCCAACATTTGTCCCAGCCTGTGGTTAAAGGGAGCCAGCTCCACCACCCACAACCTAGGAAACTTTTACCACTTTCTGATGGGTTTGGATGAGATCTCTGAGGTTAATGGCTTAAAGCAAATTAAGGCTCTTAAGGCAAATGGCTTAACCAGGTAAAACATACATTGGTGCTAACATATATAGCAGACTGCTTCTGCCCCCACAGAAACACTCCATGACAGATACCATGTCCAGTATCTCCTGGCCCCGTGTGGCCCAAGGCACTTTGGTCACACTGGCCCAGTGGGCACAAGTTTGCTTATCTGCTCACTGGGGACATCTGATGTCTCATTCAGAGCAGCACAGATTTCAAGCTACCCTCACAACTTAAAAAACTAGGATAAGCAAGTTGCTGGAGAGAATCAGTTTTTCTATAAGCAGAATAAATAATTTACACGTTGAAGAAGATAACTTTAGTCAGTGTTTTCCTATGCCTAGTCCTACTTTCAGAAGTCTTAGGGGGAAACATGCCATAAGCAAGAAAATTAGACTAGCTATTCATGTTTCAATTGAGCCCAAAGTTCTCTCCAATCAGAATCAGTGAGCAGTTTTATTTGCTCCTGGGTTGGTTTACTGAGTATAAGAGAGCTCTTCAAGCTTTGCTTCACATAACTCCGGATCTCCAGTCTCTGCATCCCCATCTGAGGAGGGAAACACCCTGCACCATTGGCCAAATGGACACTATTTCTTGTGAGAAGAAAATGGTGGCACATTTCCCTTCACAGGAATTATTTTCCTTTTCTTTGCAGAGGAAGTAGAGCGACTGGAGGTAGGGGCTGCTGAGCCAGCCCTCAGCATCCTCTGCAGATGAGGCAGAAGAACATACCTGGCTCTAGTTAGAGCAGCCTGTTTGACTCATTCATGTACTTGTCTCAGGCAGCAGGCCCAAATCTTTCCAATAAAAGTGACCCAGGAGCATAGAAGTTCAAGAGAAGGTATCAGTCTGTTGAGGTGACCCCACGAGGTGGTGGCAGCTTTGGTGAAGGATGAAGTGGCTTAGTGAGGTCAGTGTACTGGTACCCGTTCTGCTGGAGAGGCAGAAGAGTGATTTTCAAACCCTTGGCTGGAAGATGCAAGGACCACAGGGAACAAGAGCTCTTCTCAGGGCATTTCAGGAAAAACAAAAGGCAAACTCCAGAGAGGACGGCGAGGCTGAGCTTCACCTGCAGCTGCACTGCACCCACCTACCAACCCAGGCACCCTGCTGTCCCCTCCCCAAACCAGGCAGTCAGGAACATGCAGGGCTGGATGCTATTGTGCAGAAATCTAGCCTGGTATTTTCACTTTGGCTTCCAGCATGAGGTTCATAAAGCAGAGGCACCTCCACTGTGACCATGGCTTGGTCAAAGTGCAGCTCTGTGGGACCCAGAAGAAGATATCTCTATGGCAAGAGCCTGGTGGTACCACAGAGTGAATGGACCTGCCAGAATGGTGGCTGTGTTCCTCCACCAGAGCCTGAGAAGGCTTCAAGTCTGAAAAACCTGGTCATTAAATTCCAAGTATGCTTGACTGTCAGGTATATTTGAAATGTGGTTTAATGATCCCTCCTCAGTATGGCTTTGCTGCTGTGACACTCTCAACAGGCTTACAGGAAAAAAAAAAAAAAAAAGGCAGCTTAACACACTCCATCTCTGACTTCCTGCTCTCTAAGGGTCTCAGGAATTGATTCTTTCCATGCCATGAACAGTCAGAAGACAATTAGGATTGGATTCTTCTGAAGTCAGGATGCCAACATCCAGCCTCACCCTTGCAATGACCTCCTGCCAGTCCATGGCATCTCACCTTGAATTATCAGCACAGAGCTCACAACACTGCTGAACATTCCAACCCTTTGCAGCAGAAAGCAACAGCAACCCACACAAGCCATTTCCTACTGATCTTCACTTCTAGGCCATTTTCTCCACAAAGCTCAAACTTCTCAGTAGAACCACACATGATGCTGTACAACCCAGCTACAGGAACATCAGTCCACTCTTGTCTTATGCTGACTTGCTGTAGGGACAGGGAGTGGCTTTGGGGGTGCAGAAGTCAACACAACCAAACCTCTGAATGCAGGAGGCTGCATTTTCTTTTTAAAGCTCCCAGTTCCTCCTGTGAACCAGTGATATTTGTTGTTTCTGCAGCTCACCTAGCAGACACCTTCCACAGGCCAAAGTGGAAACAGGCAGAAGTTTGGATTAAGCAAAAAATTTAAGAACACTGAAAGCATCAGGTAAAAGCAAAAACAAGAACCAGGAACCAGTTTCTGCTGGTGGATATTTCCACCACTTTTTGACTAAACCTGTTCCTAAATTCAGATTTGAGCAGTTTGGTCCTTGATAAACAAACCTATTTACAGCATTGGGAAAAACACTAAGAAGACAGAAATCTGCCAGGAAAAGAAAACAATTGGAATGAGAAAGACTGCATTTTGATGGCATCTATTGCTTTTGTGATGCTCTGCACCAGAAATTTAAGTTGAGGTTTTGTTTAGCTTTAAAGAAAAAAGAAAGGAAAAAAAACCCCAGAACTCTCATTTCTCCATGAAAGAGAAAATGTGGCCCTTAATCCCCTTGTAAGGGCTACCTCTTCCACCCAAAGGACTGAAAGCTGTATGTTAGGAGTAGGCTATTCTTTTCTGTCTGTGAACAGCCACCAGAAGACTGCATATTTTGAGGAGGTCCTCACTGTCACAGAGCAGAACAAAGTGTGCTTGCAGCGGAGGTTTGCAGGTTGTGGTTCCAGATACCTGAGTGTCCTTTCATTGCTGATGTAACATGACCCTGATAGAGTCAAGGGTCAGTCTGACTAAATGGGAAAAAAAAAACACCAACATTTTTTTCCTGATGCAACAGTTAAGAGAGAAGTTTGACATCCACTTATTTCAAGCCCAGCACTCCAGGGGAGGGGAAGCCCAACCCTGACTTCCATTCCACTTTTAACCCTTGCAGACACTTAGCAATCTTCTCCAGTCACAACTCACTTCTGGAACAAGGACAAGGGGACATGTGGTGGGCTGGGGTTACTCTGGGAGGAGTCCAGTGTGCTCTGTGCACCCTTCCACCCACCTGCACCAGCTACACCCAGGCACATGTCTCTGGGGATGCTGCCTTTATTGAATGATATTTAAAGTATTTGGACTCATGCTCAGGTTTACCAGAGAGCAGACTACGGGGGCTATGACTTGATTGAGGCAGTCCCTTGAGCTTCACACTGACTTTTAAGTCTTGGTACCACTTCATGTTTTCCTCCAAGTCCCCAGAGGATCAACTTGATGTGATGCCACTGAAATCACAGCAAAAGGTTTCCCCATGGTCTGTCTGCTGTCCCCAGGCTGCCACCAGCTCCTGCCAAAGCAGGCTTGCATTCTGAGGGAAGAAACGATTGGTGCAACTCTACCTTATGCAAATATTATGCAAGAACTATACATAAAACATAGCCAAGAGAAACATAAACACAGTACATTTGGTATCAGTTGGCAGGGAGGGATTTTTGTGTATTGATTTACTCCCACCCAAGGGAACAGCATTTTCTGGAATCACTAGTGCCCTGAACAGATATTTCAAAGCACAAGACAGACAAGGCAGAGCTTCCCCTGCCACGCCTGCTGGCAGAAGAAGGTGGCTCCCTGCACTTCCCCACCAGCTCCCTGCACTTCCCCAGCCAGGCAGGGACGGATTGGCAAAGCCATTTGGCACTGGGCAGCAGTCTGGGCATGCAGCAGAGGACCCTCCACACCCTTTGGTGTAAAACAGGCCACTAGCACACAAAAGGATCAGCCACAGACATCTCGTGTTTAGACAGGAAAAAATTCTAAACTTCTACCTGAATTTAGGAACTTGAAATGTGTGCCTAATTTTGAAAAGTGATGATAATCCAGCAAGATTTGCATAGAGCCACCATGAGAGGTGAGAACAGGCTCTAAATACAATCCTACAGGCTCGAATTTTAAGCACTCCAGTTGGATCTTTTTGGCATTGCAGTGACAATCTTGGCATCATCACTCCCACAGTTGTCTGCAATTAACAGTTGCCACTCAAGCCTCCTTGCACTCATTAACGTCCAGGTCCTGCCTGACACCCCACTGAAGCTGCAAATGAGACAGCAGAGCAGGCTTAGAGATCTTATGCAGAAAGAACTTCAACTGCTCCTTTCCCAACATCCCTGACCATCACAACTTGCTTTTCAGACTGAGTCATTCCTCTTGCTGTGGTTTCCTCTGACAGCCCTGTTAGCACTATCAGAAACAAGAGCAGTAGGTAAGACAGCAATGGCATCTTTTTATACCCTGATTGCCATGGCTGCGAGGGAACCACCATTTCCTAGTGCTACAGCCCCCAGAAATATTTATTATCTTCAGATGGAAATTAAAAGTTGAAATCTACAAAGAAAAGGGTGAGGTGTTGCAATTCTGATTCACTATGTGCAGTCAATGGAGAGAAAAAGCAGAACCTGAGTCAATACTATACTCAAAATACAGGATTAGTTTTAACAACACAGGAGTATAATCCCAGGAAATTCCTACTGAAGTGCATTCCCATAGCAGGGAAACAGCCTGTGCCTGTGGAACAGGCTGCTGCTGGCAGAGCTGGGACTGACCAAATCTGTCTTGACCACGAGGAGTCCTTGGCTTTAAACACCAGGGTGAGCAGCTTGCCGTGGAGACTTTTAGAAGCACAGCTGCCAAACCCATCTCTTGTCCCCACTCCTCCTGTGCCATGAACTTGGATATCTCAATAAAGAGCAGAAAAGAAATGGAGGTGGCTTAAAAGAAACATACTAGTGGGAAAGCCTAGAACAATACATGCCCAAGGAAATTTACTCTCAGCTGCTTTCTATTCATTTATCTTCCAAGACAGGAGCTAAGTAATTTCCATTTTTGTCCATTTGTTAAAGTATCATCAGCTCAGCCCACAATGACCAAGATTTGAGGTCTTAGTTTTTCAGAGCCCTTGACTTGCCTGTACTTTGGGACACTCTCAACAGACTTGTTTACATTATTACAACCTGATCTTTGAGGCTTCCTTGGACCCTTGTACTACGGTTGTATCCAGGGCTTCACCTGGAGGATACCAACAAACGTTAAAGTACTTGCACAAAAAATAGAGCATTAATATTTTTCTCTCTTTTCACCAATGATACGATCTTACATGTATCAAAAAGCTGTACCTGAAGCCTGCAGGTGTGTCTGCAGAAATTTCACCTGTGTGTGAACAACTTATAGCTCAAACACCTGAGATCCAACAGCCAGTATCACTACACACATTTGAAAAGGGAGAATCCCAAAGAGAGACAATGATAAGCATCTTAACCAGTCATTCCCTCCTTCTTTCATTTTTCTTGTCTGCTAAATTAAAATTATAGAATTAAAAATCAGCAGCTGCAACTCAGAGTCAAGATCCTCTGTGGATGACTCACCCTCTTGTGGGGTTTTTTTGGGATGTGTTCGTGAGGAAATGAAAACATGCTAAGTGTCTTTTTTCTCTTGCTTCCTTACACAACACACTCCCTGTTACCCTGCTGAGGTGCTGATGTCCCTCTCTGTGTCAGGCTATGTGTGCTGCCTGATCTTTTGGATCACATAAAAATCAGGAGTCCAAAAGAAGTTAACTGTGGGGTCACACCATGCCTGCTTCTGCCACCAGTGTGGTAGAACTGAGAAGGATGAAAACACCCGTGAGATGGGCAGAGACTGAAATGGGAGTGAGGCAGAGAAATGAAAGAAAGCTCAGGCCTGAGGAAAGAGATGCCACGTGGGGTTATGGCTATGTGATGACAGCCAAGTGCTGGTTGATTTTTAGTGGAAGCTGAGCAGGCACACCCAGTGCTGTGTTTTACATGGCCTTGCAAGACCATGAGAAACTGAAATAAGGAAGTCAAGTGGTGCTTGCAAAGTCACTGTTTCAGTTACTACATAACCCTTCCTTGTGGTGTCCTTTCTTCCAGATGGCACACTGTGCACCAAGAACAGGCAGCTGAGAAGAGCAGCCCTTAAAATCACCTTGATGTGAGGGTGAAAGCACAGCCAGAGGCCACTCCTCATCCCCCTGGAGCAGGACAGTGAAAAGGATGAGGGAAATGGGGAGGCAAAACCTATGAAATCATGATCTTAGGAACTCCTCTGACCATCTAAGATGAAGAATTAAGAGAAGCCACAAAGCTGTTAAATCGATACCTAGGAGTCACAATCCTTTCCCTTCATCCCTAGGTGATACTGGGATTTAAAAGTGTTTGCCTGCTGAAAGGAGCTGGTTTGTCCTAGAGGTTCTCCTGCACTCTGGGACAGCTTTTCATGTACATGAGATTGAGTCCTGGTGTCTCAGAGCTGATCCAGGCTTGGCTTTCTGAGCTTAGCATGCTGGTCATGCAAGGAGCTGATCTCCCACTGCTGACAGATGCTGAGCTTTTCTGATGTTCTATATTTTTAAGTGCTTTTGGGACTTCTGCTCTAAAATGCTTTCCTTTAATTTCCATTTAATTTCCTTAAAATTGTCACTGGAGCTGTTGAGATCTCTGACACGTGTCAAACGCATCCTCTTCTCTGCTGTCTCTTTCTCCCCCACTACACAGTACAGATAAAGATTTTTAAAAGGTTTTCAGCTCAGCACTTTGCTACCCTCCTCCACACTTTTTGAGCATTCAATCCTTTTTTTCTTTTTTTTTTTTTTACATTAAAAACCCCTAGCACAGTGCACCTAATTGAACATATAGTTGTTTCTTGTAGAGCTTCCCCAGAGAATTATATAATCTCAACCTGGTTCTTGCTTATGCAGTGTATAATCATGCAGTCTGTTGGCTCTTTGTCTATTATTCTTTCTGTCTTTTCTTCTTTTTTTTTTTTAATCTCCCCAGAACTTGTAGTGAGTTTTTCACCTTGTCTAGACATCTCTGACATATGCTGCCTTTACCAAATCTTCATCCAGGAGATGTAGCAAGTCTCCTCTTTCCACACCTTCACCAAGGATCCCAACACTCCTGGCCTGACAAGGCCCTAGCCCAGCATCTCCTCTGGCAGTGCTATTTCTACCCCTTCTAGCTGTGTATTTCATTTCATGAAGGGATTTTTTTTTAAGTTGAGATTTTTCCTCCACCAGGAGGAAAGTTAAAGTATGAAGTTAAAGGGTGAAGGCTTTCTTTTAATGGGAAAATACCTGCAGAGACCAAGACTGGCTGCATCAGCTGATCAACGGATTAGAATGCTACAGTAATTAATACAACGCCACTAATAGGTAGGAGTGATCAGAAACTTCCCATTGCACCAGGCTTCAATAGGAAAAGTATGGATATGAACCTTTTTTACTATGTTGTTCTAATGAAAAAAATGTCAGTTTTGCCCTCCAAAAACTACTTACATATGGAAAAAATCAGCTGGGGTATTTCTTGGAAACTGTGGCTTCCTGCCTTGCCTTCCATTACCTCTCTCACCAGTCAGCATCCCCCATGACACAAACACAGCCTCCAGCCCTAGGGAGAACCAGTACAGCCTTAAGGGAACTGCACCTGACCAAAGGTTCCCCCCCAAATTCCCACTAAGCACTGCAGTAGTATTTCAAACTACCCTTGAAGAGTCCTGGAGATGCACGCTGCCACTGGAAAAGCTTCATTTTCCACAGGCAAAAGGCTCTGTCTTCCCAGCCCCAGTCTGAATGAGTCCAGTCCTTCCTCTCATGCTAAGGGAAAGGTTAAGTTTTGTCTGAGCCTGGCAGGAATCTCCTTTCCCCTGGTTACTGCACAGCTTCTTCTGGGGCACAGAGAGCAGAAAGTAAAATTATTTGCAATCATGTATTTGAAATATGTAAAGAAAATCACCCTGGAGTGCATCCACATCCCTTCAGATCTACCTTTTCACCAACAATCAAGCAAATATGTTCCCAGGCAGGAATGTTTGCTGAGACAATAAATCACATTTTTTAGTCCTTTGTTCAAAGTAACATGGAAATCTGTAGTGGTGAGTGTTTACCTCTCTAACCTGACCATCAGAACAACCCTCATCCACTTGGAGATTAGGAGCATACCATGTAGCTGATGTGTCCAAACACCGAAACTTTGAATCCAAGCAACAGATTTGAAGATTGTGTTTGCACATCCTGAAAAGTCTTAAGTACCTGCACCAAGGACAACCTTACAAAGAAATTGCAGAGCCTGGGGGCACTCCAAGTAGATGAAGAAAGGAGAAAATATCTTGAAACCAGATTCAATTCCATCCAGGCATCTTTACAGGAAACATGTCCCACATTTACAGAGGCACTTCTCATATTTTTGAGCTTCCTCAGGCCAGCTGATTAAAAAGCTGCTACATTTCTCTTGCAAGCTGCTTCTTCCCAGCTTCCCCAGTTCTTGTTCCACCAGAGGCAAGTTCTTGCCAGTGACAGGCACACATTTAAGGCACCACATCTAATTCCCAAACTTCCCGCATTACCTCAGTCTAACTCCTGCTGGATATTACACCCTTCAAGCTACAAGCACTGTATTTTGAGGACTTTCCTCTTCCCAAGCATATAAACAAGATCCATGAGCATCTTACAGTTTAACTTCATTCTGGTCCATGAGTGAAAATGGCCTCGTGTCTGAGCACTTAGCCTGAGGTGTTGACCATTACCTTTGCTGCCCAAAACAAAAGGTCCCAACCCCAAGCACTTGCCCATGCCCAGAGCCCCAGCCCCACGTGATGCAGGTGAGCCCACTCACACCCCCCACCCACCCTCAGCTCTCACAGCTCTGCTTGACCCCATGGAAAGCAGGGGGTTGGATCTTTTCTGGTCCAGTCTTAGGGAAGAGGCCACCAAATCCCAAGGCCACTGAATGACTTAGATCTACCACGTGTTTCCTAATCCAGCCAGGCACTGATGCTTACAGCCCAGTCACAACTCCACAGAGCAGCCTCTACCAGCAATATTGCCAATGGCCCCAAACATTCCAAATGTGTATGCATGAAATCTAAAAGCAATAGGTTGGTTTTCAAAGATATCTTTTTGCTACTGTTTATTTCCTTTTTCATTTTGGAGCCTTCAAGGAATGCACCTAGAAAGTTACTTCAGCAGCTGCAATGGGTTTTTGGAAAGCAAAAAACCCCTTCATCCACAACCTCAGGCTTTTAATGAAACTCAATGTAACACTGCAACAGATTGCTGTAACTGACCCACATCTCATCTGCAGCACTTGTACAGAAATTAATCACTTCTAGGTAATGATTTGTGGGATCCTGAAGTAGCTATGAAAGAACAGCAGCTGTCACACTACTTCCAGGTGACTCCAGAAGTGTTCTCCACTCTCCGAAGTCCAGAGCTGAGAGCTGAGTACATCAGCCAGCCCTGGGAGCCAGGAGACCCAGCCTCTTGAATTCTCCACTGACTCATTCACCAAATCACAGCAAGTCACTAGAAATGATTCACTCAGGCCGTGAGAGTCACCCCTGTGGTGGAGCAGAAGCTCCCCATGTCCTGTGGTTGGACCTCACAACAAACCCCATTCCCTTATTCCATGTTAGCAGTGTTGTTCAGGACCACAGCACAGACACCAGCCAAGCAAACTTTTAGACCATCATACGAGTCTAGCAGAGGGAAACTAACTGAAGCCCCTCTCCTGATTTAGATGCCAGAGGGAGGTCACAGAGCAGCAAAACCACATTTCTTGGTGCTGATGTTTCTGTTGATAAACCTCAGATAGAACTTATTTTTAAGGTTACCTGCTGGAGGGTCTCTGCTTGCTCCTGATTTTGGTAAAATAGCTGTGGGGCAACCTCTGCTGGATTCATCCCTTCTCATCCCAGGTGAAAAACCACAAGGTCATATCCTGATTAACAAGACTTAGGAAACCTGGGCTCATACCTCAACTAGTCCCCAGTGCAGGGGCTGTTCTGTGATGGTGACAGTGGGAACACTAACAAAGCAGGACCCAGGAACTGGTAGCTTGAAACAACACAAAGATGAGACAATCAAGGGAGATGCCAGTCTAGCTGAACAGAGGAACAAAACCAGTAAGGCTTAACTTGCATGTGCCACTACCATGTGCTATGATTTGCCACTACCAGTTCATCTGCAATGTATTTTCCTAAAATTGTTCTGTGTGAATGTTACTTCCTCAGTTGGCAGCTCCTACCTGTCAGAACATTAATGAGAAACTAACAAAGAGTGCCAGGCTAATACAGCAGCAGTAATGAAGATGAAACTCTCCCCAGAGACAATGACAGGAGTTCTCAGAGACCTGGTACATTGCAGCAGCATTTGGAGGGTCAAAAGTGGGTCAATAAAAGCTAATTAATAATAAAACTCTCTCTCTTGTTCTTAATTACGGAGTAGTGCGCAGGGATTTCAAACAATCTGCTCAGTCCATTCTATCCACTGAATTCCCAAGCTGGAATTTGATGGCATAACAGGACACAGGTCTCTCACTGGGGAACAGAGTCAGGGAGACTGAGGCAGCTTGGGTTTCCTTCCCTGATAGCTCCCGGGAGTCTTGGTTTTGGAAGATGGGCTGGATGACCTTTCTGTGTAACAGCACAGGAGCTCAGCAGGGTTCTGCTGACTCACCAGGGCAACAAGTGATTCCTGAGCAGGGATTTCAGGTCAGGCTGAGATTTGTCTCTCAACCACAAGCTCCTGGCACCCTCAGGCAGCCTTTGGAGTTGGTTCTCCTAAACAACTCCCTGATGCCAAAGGATGCTACATTTGTACATGGCTTCAAGACATGGCCTTAGCAAGTCTGTCAATGAGGGTCTCATCAAGGGCTCATTTCCTTCACACCCGTTACTGCTGCTCTGAAAAAAATCCAAGAACAGAAGCAGCATGGGAAGACCCTGCAACAATGGAGACCCTTGCCATGTGGGAAACATAGCTGAGTTCTCAAGCCTGCTGCTCACTTCCACTTTAGCCTTACGTCACTTCAGCCCCTTGCCTCAATTCCTGGCCCAGAGCATGAAGGCACTTGGATGGCAGCACAGCAGGCGACACTCCCACCTCTGGTGTTTGTGTGTCTGCACTGCCTTGTGCAACAGCCTCTGCTAGGTACTCCAGACATGACTTTTACACCTATGTGATGCAGATGCTTCCATTCCTCCTCTGCAGGCCCTGAGTAAACCCGCTCAATGGAAAAAAAAAAAGCAAACAATTCCTCTGGGCTGAGGGGTAACTGGAGGAGAAAGCATCAAGCTTTGCTGCTCTAGATGAGCCATAGAGTAGTGAGCACTTAGGATTCCTGTCTTGCCTGGCTGAAACCCAAGTGGAAGCAAATCCTCTGCAGGCAGGGCTGTCCCGCCAGCTCCACAATCTCACAGAGGGAAAACAGGCTGGAGCTAAAGAAAAATCAATGATTTTGCACATGTCTTTGCAAGGCTCTATTCAGAGAGGTGACTGGCACTGAAATTGCCCTACTTACCACAAAAGCAGTGACAGTGCCACCACCACAGCAGGGGACAGACTGGCTCCAGGCCCTGTTTCAGCTTTTGTATTCTATTGGAGCAGGCAGTGCTGCCAGCAAGAAAACAGAATCCTTTACAGCATCAGAGGTACACGTCTCCTAGGATGTTTTCAGAGGTAAGACAACAGCTCCACCACCATGTTTAACTCTTGTCCAGCTGATACCAGGCCACGCACACTGCCCATGGAAGGAAAGAGAGGGGTGGGAGGCAGATAGCAACATGCTGGAAAGACTTACAGCTGATGCTGCAGGGGGGAAACAGCAGCACGTTCTGCTGGGAGCATCAGTGTCTGTGTGAATGCTCCCACAGCACCCAGCTCACCTTTGAGAACCCTGCAGCTTGGCTGCTCAATAAACAAGAGCCACTTCACACATCAGTGGAGCAAACAGCAACCTGACCTTCTGCCTGGCCTCCCAGCTGGGACTGGGCACCTGCCCTCTTGAATTTTATGCTGGGCAGTACCACTGCCCATACATTTAGATGTTCTCTCCAAGCAGAGTTGGCAAGGGCAGGGTTTCTACTCTTAGATCACACTGCAGGCATCGTGCTCTTGGGGCCAGAAAGCTCTTTTCACCCAACCCCTCCCCCCCTGGTGAGCATCTTAAGTCCTTCTGACTGGCTTCAGCATGAGTGGAGGACTGAAGTGAGCATTAGCAGGGTCTGGTTCAGGTTGTAGGCCTACAGATATTCTGTCTCTTTCAGTAGAAACATGCTGCCCACACAGCCAGGGAAAATGCTGCTCCTTTAACATCTGAATAAAATGCCTTAGGTATTCTGCTAAGCTGAGCATTTGAAGGAAGGATGTACTCCCACTGATAGCATAAGGACTTAGGCACCTAATTCCATGAGGCTCCTTTGGAAACCCTGGATTTCAGTGCTCAAAGGTCTGCTCCAATTAACCAAATAACTGTCCATGTCATGACTGTGCTTTTTAAACAAGGGGCAGGAGAGCTAACTTACACTGATTCACCTTCTTCTGACTCACAGTCATTTATTTGCACCATTTCCAGCAGTGGGACTTGAAATAATGATACATGTTTCCCATACATTCACAAGTGAATTCATAAACATCGTGAACCCATGACTTCATGCCCAGCTATGCCAGTCTCTCCTAACTTTTCAACCAAGCAAAAATATCTAGATCTGTTCTGAATTGCAGGCATGCTGAACCAAGCTGGGGGAAGCATTATTCCCAGAAAATCATCTTTTTCCCCATTTTTAAGGCAAATTTCATCACTGTGGAAGTTTGAAGGCTGTCAGGCTCAAAGATAAGGTGTTTGCTCTTTACTAAAGAATTAGCCCTTTCTGGTCAGTTTTGACTTGGTTCAGTTCAAGACAAGCTCTGGCAGAGCTGTTGGACAACTGCTCTATCTTCAGCTCCCACTGTCTCACATTTTCTCTCATCCTTACAAGCACAGCAATTGGATAGTCATGGCTGGGAGCAGAAGGGAAACTGCTTTAAGTCTCCAAGTCGTGGCTTCAAAGGGCACTGAACACAAGCCAGACCTGGGTGGAAGAATCCACTGGAGCCACAGATGTCTTCTTAGCAGCACATGCAGGCAGTGGTCTGCTTGTTGCTGTTGTGTTGTAGCTGTACAGGAGCAGTTTATAGTTTCCTGACTGACTTCAACCTAGTGCTCTCTAATCTGCAACAACTCTGCTTTGCCTTTAAAAAAAGGAGATAGTGCTAAATGGACTACTTTTGTGACCCATTTACATGCCAGGGACTCAGCTCCTCTAAAAAAAATAGGACAATTAGAGAATTTAATTGCTGTGACTTTGCAAACAGCCTTTTGTCATGTTAAACATAGAGCACTAAGCCAGGATCAATCAATGTAAAGCAAAATCGTGCTGTGCCTGCCCTAGCTCTGTGGTCATGTAACCAGGGAGACTTGACTGCTGAGCAGGGATGATGATGGTGTGAGGCTGGGATGGAAAACAGTGTATTTGGCAGCCATCAGCAATGCTGTCAGCACTGCAGCTCCGTGGAGGGGCTCAGCAGAGAGGCCCAGGTTTGAAGGGCTGTGGCAGATTTGGGGAGAGTGAGTGCTGACCTCTCTGTTTACTCCTCTCAGGTCGGGATGAGCCCCAACCAAAGCACAAGGCAGCAAGGAGGGCTTTTGAAGAGAGGACAGAAATGGTCCATGATGTGTGACCAAGCTCAGTCTTAATGTTTGGGGCCCAAAATCCATATGGCTGTGGTCACAGGACTGTGTCAGCCCTGGGCCAGGCCTCACCAGACCTCACCCACTCTCTGCATGGCTCAGTGTGCACTTTGTCACTCTTCAGCCACCAAGCCTTGGGGTGCTGCTCTGCTGAAATCTCACAAATTGGGAACGTTGCTGTCTCCTCACAAATAACTTAAGAGACACGGCCCATGGTCAGACCTGGCTGCCTGAACACAGGGGGGTGACCTTGAGTCCCTGTGCCTCTTCACCTGGTATTGCACTTGGTGCAATAATAAACAAACCCCAAACCATTGCTGAGCACCTCTAATGCAAGTATAAATCATACCACTTCCCTCAGTCAACAGAATCATTCCAGGGGACAGCAGCTCAACACCTGAAGCTCAAGACTCCCCCTGATTGCTACAGGCCCCTGGCAAAGCTTCTGGGTAGGCAAAGGGCTCCAGCCACTCCCTAAGCCTGAGGGAAGTAACTCAACTCCCACCACCATGGTTTGCCAGGCAGGGGGAAGATGAGTGGTGTGTTTTCAAGTAAGCTTCTGTTTGAGTACTTATTTAATTGGGAATTGAAGGTAACATCTCAAAAGCATCTCAGTGGTTGGAGGATTCCAGTCCTCCTTCCACTTGTGACAACTCAGGCTCCTAGCACACAAGGTGGTCACTAGAAGATGTTCTCAAGGTGGTTTAAACCTGTCTGCCTCCATTTCCTCAGCTTTCTAGAGGTCATTACAGGAAATCTGTGAGGGGAAATCAATGTTTGTAAAAAACATAGTTGAATGGAATGAATAACAATTAGTGAAACAAGAGGACAAGTATTAAACTGACTAAATGCTATCCAAGCTGAACAGAATTAAGAACAAATGAAACTCAGCTACAAGCTTAATGAACAACTGCTTCACAACCTTTCCTAACTCATCCTTCAAGTAATAAAAAAATAAACACTTCTAAATAAGAACACATATTCTTAAAAGAAAAATGTTTTTTTTAAAGAACAAAAGATCAAATAGGACCTTTTAAGGATTCATTTAAGTTGTACAGAAAATAAGTCAGAGCTACTTTCCCCCAGTATGTATTTTAAGAAATCACCAACCACTTTTCTGCCCATTCACAAGCAAGTCCTCTCTCTCCCTTTGCCTCCTGGACACTGTGACCATCCAACATTAATGACAGCCAAATGCAATTTAACCAAATTCACACCTTCCCCTCCATAACCTGTATTCTCTGCATCAACCTTCTATGTGGATACAGAAGGCCACAAAAGCCCAAACACCTCCTGGTAATGGTCTCTCCCTTTTCTTGTCTTTTTGCTCTCTGCATGATGGCATCTCCCAGCAATACTGTGAGCACACAGCATCTCATTCTCAGGCCACAGCTGATGCTCTCTATGGGCACAAAAGCTTCAGTCAGCATAAATCTGACTTTAAATGCAAAAGCAGGCTCTTAAGAAACAACCCATCAAGTTAGCAGACTCTGTGATGGATACCAGCCATGTACCTTAGTGCTGTGCTGCATCGGGGCCACGGCCGATCGATAACAGACGATACATTAATGACCTCGTTTTCTCGGAAATTACGATGGAGTCTGTGGCTTGGCCAAGGTTATCCAGCAGGTACAGCAATGCAGACAGACATGGGAGTTACCCACAGCCTCTGGACAGTCCCAAGAGCAGTCTGTGGATTTGCCCCCATTCCTCTGCCCTACCAGCACTCCTTCACCTGCCCTGGGGGACACCACATGGGGTTGGCAGCACCTTGTCCTGCCAAGGACAAAGCTGAGCAGAGGAAACTTCTGCTAATTGCAGATGGACCGTGCAGAGCTTTATATCTGTACCTAATTGTGCAAGTCACTAAATGAGACTTAATTAATGAAACTTAATTGGTTAGCATTAATCAAGTAAAATCAATTAGCAAACACTGTAATAACAGCTGTACAGCAAGGATGCAAAGGAAAATCTATTCAAGATCCAGACTATTGCTCCAGCACCATTCCCACTGTCTGCATTTAATACCACTGTTGTCTCAATATCCCAGGCCAGTTCCCTACATGGAGTGAGACTCCACAGCCTCCTCACTCAGTGCCTGCCAAGCACCAGGCACAGCCCTACCCTCCCTGTTACAGGTGGAGGAACAGCAGGAGGAACAGGAGAAGACAACACTTTTCTCTGTGGCATGCTGCAAAGGACTGACCCAGCTAGAGAGCTAAAGGCAAGGCTGTTTTGCTGTGTGGTCCCTATCCTTGTGTCTCTTCAGCCAACCCTAGGGAATATACAGAGCCAGAGCACAGAAATCTCCTTTATCCTGAGCACCACCTGGCAGAGCCTGTGGCCTCTTCATCTTGCTGCAGCATCGACACACGGTGTGAGCCTGTGCTCACTGCACTCTGTAAATGGAGCCAAAGTGGTCTAGAAGAGGGTATCCCACCAGTCTGGATCACTGCCCCTAGTTCTGGGGAAAGGAAGCTTTGGTGGCAAGACCTTACTTCTCTCTTGTGAGCCCAGGAAGCTGAAGCACACAGTGTGAGCAGGCCAAAATATTAGGGCCATATTGTTCTGTAAATACTGCAGAAGGGGAATACCCACAGACTGTCAATTCAACATCATGTTGGCAAGAGCTGTTTTTATTGACATCTGCTGTTTTCATCAGTGCATAAGCAAACAGAAAAAAAAGGAGATGCTCAAAACCAGTATCCAGAACAGGTCCTGAGAAGCTGCACACAGTCTGTGTGTGTTGCTGTGCCCATCCTGAAGCATCAGAGCCATATGCTGCTGCCCTTACTCAAAGCACAGGAGACTTCCCCTTTCTTCCCTCTGGCATCTTTCCCCTAAACCCACTTTAAAGACACACAACTTTCTTTTTTGTCCACATGCACCTATTGCCAGGGTTTCATCTGCAATATTCAGGGGACAGCAATCTCCACAGTATTCCCAGAAGCGGTATGGATTCCCTCATGAGGGATCCAGGAGATCCAGGCTGGGCAGACAGGGCACTCTGCCACATGTGCCCCAAGCAACCAGCATCCCCAGTCCCATCCCAGAGGCTGCCCTGAATGGAAGCTGGTGGAGGCCCAGCAGGGAAGCTGCTCAGGAGGGCAGTGCTGCAGTTAATGGTGCAGGAGAGCAGCCGGGTGTGACTTCGAAGAGAGGGGAGAATATGCTTCCAGCTTTTCCATAATAGTTAATCATTAAAACCTTTCATGGTCACAGAAGGTGCTGGACTCCTTACAAGCTCCCCTTATCAGCCATAATTATTTCCTGATCGGCTCTCGCCTACCTGGCAGACCTCTGCACAACACTCCTGAATCACCTGACTGTGTTTATTGCCCTATATTCCCAGCCAAATGGGCCTCTGCTGTGTCAGCTGCAATATTTACAGCATGTTATTTCTCCCGGCCCATGCCCAAACACACAAGCTGTTCTGCCTCCTGCCTTCCCCTCTCTAACATCTCTCCTCTCGTGGCAAAACAAAACAGAGCAGCCACCTAAATGCCTCAGCACGTCTTTCTCCTCCTCTTCCCCAAATGTCACAGCTCCACTTGTGCAAAGCCCAGGGGGGTACTTTTCCACTTTCCCTTTTCCCCCATTTTAATTCTACAGGTATCACCTAGGTATCTCAATTAAAGCATTTATGTATACATTTCTCTCCTTTATTTTCTGACAAAGCCTCGCTCGCCTCCCTAGATGAGAGTTATAAACCCAAGTGACAGACCTAAACATGTCACCCACAGCATGTTGTTTGCCAGGGCAGAACCTGCTCCCAGGGAAGGAGAGTTCAGAGTTATCAATAGACAGAAAAACCCTGACCAGCAAATTTGGTCTGAACAGATTAAGTCAAATTCTGAAGTCTTACATGGGTGGAGCCAGTGGAATTTTCCAAAAACGGGAAGAGGGTTTGCACTTAGGTAAATAAAAGCAACTTAGATAAACAAAAGCAAGAACTGGAAATCCTGTCCTTATTGCAGCTCTGATTAACAGGTAAAAAATGACCTATTCTCAGTGAAGCAGAAGCTGTAGTCTATAGGTAGCACATACCTATGTACACACGTGCTGTACAACATCTGAACTGCCAACAAAAGCTTCATATTCAAACATACACCAACAAGATGGAGGTCTCCAGGCACAGAGGGGAAGAGTCAAGAAACAGGAATGTGGTATTTCATGATCAAATTAATTTTCCCACTGAGACAGTAACATGTACAAAAAGCAATAAAAATGCATCAAAGGGGGATTTCATCTTCATTGCCAAAGATTAGGAAAAAAATGTTTTAGGGAAATTCAAAACCACAAAAGAAGCAGGGGATGTACAGAGAACAACTCCAGGGCCAGGTTACATTGCTGCTACAACACCAGTAGCTGACTCCACATGCAGGAGATTGCAAGGTCATTCTGAAACACTTGCAATCTACAGCTCAAACCAACATTTCCTCTTTCTGTCTACCATGGAATCCACATAAACCAGCCAGTAATTCATAGAGTTCAAGTATAATCAAGAATTTGGAAATGCTCTGCTCTGCTTGTCTTGCTCACTGCAGTCAGGTCACTTCCAAGCAGATGTGCACACTGACCATGCTCTGAGAGCACAAATAACACAGTAGCAAAGTTTAAAATAAGAAGTTTCTACCTGCACGTGCAGTTCTCCACTCTGTGAACATTCTGTGCTTCCTTCTGCTCTCACAGTCATCTGTCATTTTGCTTGAGGCTGCTGCAGACAGTGCTCTAAAATGCCAGCTCAAGGCTCAGGAGTGGTCAGGAAGGCATGCAGGATCTCAAAGGTTTGCTAAAATACCAAAGAACAGGAAGGTAAAACCTACCTTTTTTAAACCCACCATTTAAAAAATGACCCTGTGATGGACCTAAGTTGTGATTCCTGTTGGGGGGATTGTTTGTTTTTTCGTTTGTTTTGGGTTTTATGTGATTTTTTGGGTTTTGTTTTTTGGGGGTTTTTGCATTAGAAATCTACCTGGATCTTAAATTACAGTGAAAAACCACTGCAATAAGAAGCATTGCAGTTTGATGTCAGCTGCCTGTCCACAAATAATAGCTCCCCTTTTACTGCTGCCTGTCCACAGGCCCTGACCCTTAGCTAAAGAAGTCTCTTCTAGAGTGAGCCCACAGCTCATTCCCCACTGTGCATTCAGTCTTTGGCCTCTCTGCCAAGACAGCCAACATGACAAACACTTATGGAAGTCACTCAACCATGATGTGATGTCCCATCCATGGGGCCCACAAATCAAACCACCCCTGCAATACCCACTAGAGTGGGGAAGTCACCATGGAGCAGACCCCAGCTCACTTTCTCTGCATGTCTCCTTCATTACATCAACCCCACAGCCCGACCTTGACACTGAACTCTCTAAAGCAACATGACCACTGCAAGCAGCAGCCATGAAAAGTAAAAGCACCCTCTTTCTATTTTTAATGCCCTCTGGGAGACTCTAATTAAATCTGAAGAGGGGCAAGGTAGCTAGTGATGGAAATTACACAGGAGTTACACATTGCAGTCGTGCCTTGTGTCAGTGCTCCTGAAACTTTGCTACCAGAGGAGACTGAACTTTTTAGTGGCTATCCTGGCACTACCAGACCACACAGGGCAAGCTTGTGTATTTTGAGCTGTGCCATTCTTTTATTCAAATTCACCTACTTAATTGACAAGGATGGTGTAGAACCTTCTTCTCTGGGTCCAAAGAGGATGGTACTTCCTTGATTGTCAGTAGATTTCTGTGCAAAGTTCCCTCTGAAAACTGATTTAGGACCCTGCCCTTCAGCAGGCCTGTATCTTCCTGTTTAGACCTTGCTGAGCTTTCATGATTCACAATGCTGCAGCTCCTGGTTCACTGAAGGCAAAGGTGGGAGCTTGCTGGATGTGTACAGGGCCCTTCACCACCATCAAGATTCATCTTGCCCATCCACTGCTCACCCTTTTTTAACCACAAGGAGAGAGGCAGGGGATTGTTTCATGGAACTGGAAAAAGTTTATCAGTGTTTTTCTAAAGGAGGTCTTGGTTGCCAAGTGAGTTTTCTTTCCTAAACTCCCAGTGAATCACATATACAACCCACCCATCCCCAAAATCCAACCTGGGGAGGCAGAGATGTGGAATAAGTTGGGGGCTTTCTCAGTGTTTTTCTTAGCTTTCCCCTCTCACACTCATCTCCCACAAAAGCTTGAAATGTCCTGAAAGAAACAGTTGCTTTTTGGGACACACATATCTAACAAAAAGCCTCAGCTCCCAAAAGAGAGAAGAAAAAAAAAGGCTTCCAAGTTACTTTGTGTTCTGAACCAAGGCAAAAGACAGGGCTAGTGACAGTCACACCACAGTGCATCTGACAGACCAGTGCCAATCCCTGCCTTCTGCTCACACGTGTGCCCCAAAGACACACTCAGGTGCTGCTCCTGCTCTACCAAAGCTGCAGCCCCCAGGCTCTTCATGCCCCATATGGAGCTGCCAGGGCTGCTCACTCCCAGGAGGGGATCCCCAGTACCAGCATGGACAGATGCCATCAGTCACATCCATTCCCCATGGCACAGTCAATCTGTCAGCTCCAGTGACAGCTCTGCATCATGATGGATCCCAAAGCCAGCAGCTCTGCCAGCACCTGGAGCAGAGCCAACACTGCTGAATGCAGAGGGAGGTCTGGGCCTGCCTTTGCACCTCTAAAGTAATGGTGGTCACTCTCTTGTGACCAAAAGTAGCTTTCAGTCCACTTTTGGGGCCTGTTTCTTCCATTTCCCTGTGGCTGATACACAAAAAAAACCATTCACAACGAAAACCAACCCACCCTTACTAATGACCACATAGAAGAGTTCACGTGCAAAGCCCCTGGTCTCCAGCTCCCAGAAGAGAGCAATGGAAAGCAAAACCAGGGAAACAAACTGCATTAACATGATTTATCTCTTACACTGGGACTCCACCCTCTCTTTCAAGACCATGCACTCAGATAATGAGAAACAGGGCATTCCCACCCCCCTCATGCACAATCCCCTTTTTATTTCCTACGCAATGAAGAATTAAGACATGAGACTTTCTCAACCACTTCCCACAAGAGCTGTCTCTGCCTTTGACTTTGTTAATGCAGCTTGACAGATCTTTCTCTGGCAGTGGCCCTGGCAGCAGTAGCCAAAGTAATGGATGGGCTCTACTGCTCAAGTGGCCTTTGGGATAACTGGTTGAAGGTAAGTGTCCAAAACTCACTTTAGGCTTCCTCAAGTTCCTAAGCTACAGAATGTTCATGGATATTTTTTTCCTCTACTGTTAGCTTTGAAACAGGAGCAAAATAAAGAATGCAAGACTCTCAAGTAGTTCTGTTGCATTCATCAATAGAAAAAAAATAAACTGGGAAGTGGTAGTGGCTGCCTGCATTTTCTGCCACCCAGAATTCCTGATGCCATTGGCTCATACACTGCTATTCTAGTCTCTCTCCTCTATCTGAATTCTGTTCCATGCCTCCTGAGCCAGGTATGAGAGCAGTGAATGCCACTGCTTACAGGTACAAAATGAAGGTAAGATATGAGAGGACCAATAACTGAGCTGCCACAAAAGACAAAACGGCATCAGCCACAGTCTCTGTGCATCCCAGAAAGATGCAAGCTACTGACTTTAGGCAGCTGCTCACAACACTACAGTTGTTAGGCCACAATTTGAGCTAAACTCATATTCTACTAAATCTTTCTCAAGTTATCTCTGTCATCTGAGGATGCATGATCACTGAGACAACATAAAGATGGCTGAAACCTAAAAGCAGTCAGACTGATAGGCCCCATTAAGACACTCATCAAAAGCTACTAAAAACCTACTGATTTATGGCTACCACCAGGGAAGTTTCATCACAGGCAGTTACATTTTTCTTCTTCATCTTTCAGAGGTGTTTTTGTAGAGGTTTCACTGTTTAAGTACTTAGAGCTTAATGAATACTCAAACAATTGTCTGTTTTAAGCTCCCAGGACTGCCAGTGATGACTGAGATTGAAGATAATGTAGAAGAGGGCCAAATAGCAAGCAGTGAGCACCAAGGCTCCAACTGATAAACTCAATCTCTTGGTGCCCTTCAGAGCTTGAATTCGTGACCAAGCTACCACAGAATACTGCAGCAAATGCCCTTCAGCTGACCCCAGCACCGAGCCGTGTACGTGCTCTTAACCCACAGCAAAGACAGGGATACAAGTGACATAAAAAGACAGCAGTAAATGTAAGCCAAAGCTGAGCTGAACACTTCCCCAAATACCCTGCAAAGTAAAAACTTTGGTTCGTCAACACTGATACAAACCTATAGCCATTTTCCAGAGCAGGGACTGAGAGATTAGCCTGAGATGTTTCTGTCTGACAGAAATGTAATTTATACTTAAGATCTTTGTAGTTCCAACAGCCAGGAGATACTGAGCACAAGCAAACAGCAAAACTAAGCTGTGTCTCAACACCTGAGAAACGCTGGGACTGATACACAGTTGTCTTTCATCAAGGAATGCAAAAATCACACCTGTCTTCTCATCATAAAAGCAGCTGGACTACGTTTTTAGGAAGAAGCCAGTTTCGACTTTCTTTGTACTTGAGGACTTTCCCAACCACCATACAACCACAGAGTAAACAGATGTACCAGGGTGAATTCGGGTAAAGAGTGACTCAGGATTTCTGAGGCAGCATCAAGTGCAAACAAGACCTTTGAGATGAATTACTGACTGCCTCAAAGTGAAACAGCTCTGACAGATGCACTCTGTGTCACAGGGCAGTCACCTTTTTCTCTTGAGAGGTGATTCTTCCTGGAGACCAGACCTATGAAACTGTCACCTTCCACCAAAGAAGTGATTTGCAGGCATTTCCTCCCAATCCATAAGGGAGAGAATCCATATGTGTAGTCACACCTTGTCTCTCATTATCATTGTCAGGTACAACTGGAACTGAAGCAAGAGAAGAAGCCACCAAGATACAGAGTTCCTCTGAATTATCAAATAGAGCAGAAAATCTCTGATGTTACCTCTATTAGGGGAAGGGCTGACAAGCTGCTCTCCCCCTAGACACCACAGAACACCCAGAAGGACATGCTAGAAAGCAGATCTGTCTCCTATCACTGCCTGTAAAATTGCTGGTTTCTTCCCCTGTTACTCTGTGCTACACCCTGATGTTCTTAAATCAGCTGGGCTCCTGCCTTGTAGGACCCAAACCACTCATGCCAGCTTTGTTGAGCTCAGACTTTCAAGATATTCTGCTTTCATCCACACTCAGGGGTGGCTATGGATTCGTAGTTGAAACTCTGTAGCTTTCTTCTCAGAAAAAGCAGTGGTTTCTGAAAACTTCTGCTGCCTTTTGAAGCCCAAACTCTACCGGCTTTCAAAAGGGACTTTCCTCCTCCTTGCTTAAGGCACCTGAAAACCTCTCAAGTCAGTTTGTTCCTGTAAATACTTCGACAATCCTCCAGCTTCCTCGAGTGCTCTGAGCTCCCATTTTTGGGATCCCTTTGGAGACAGGTCTGGAGGATGCCCAGCTAACAGCCCACTTCCCTGCTACACTGGGGATTCATTCAAAGCCGGACTGTGTAGGAAGCCAAGTCCTGATTTCAGTAGGGCTGCAGAACAACTCATGGCTCCACTATCTGTGAGAGAAATTTTTAAACCTTTGCTCACTGAGAGCAGCAGCTGACACTTAATCATCTCAGAGGAGAAAGGAGAGGGACTGAAAAAATGTCTGCCTCCCAGCTCTCTTACTGAGGCTTTAGGATGAGATCTTTCCTCAGTAGGGGCTGGTTCTCCTCCAGCTTTCCACATTGTTCCTTTGAAGCACCCTGCGCTTAGATCTTACTGAAAATGAGGTACTGGTGGTGTTAGTGGGCAACTCTTATTATGGTCTTCCCCAAGCAACTACAAAAACTGCACACAAGCCAAGTGAGAAGCCTTCCCTTACCTATTGTGAAATGACCCTCTGAGACTGGAAATACTGAAACAGCCTAACAGTAGGATAGAGTACCAGCACAGTATCAAAGCCTTTAAAACAGAAGTTCCCCAGATTTTCCAGTCCTCCCTTGTTCAAAGACTCCTCCTCCATCAAAGCTCAAGCTCTCACAGCACCAACAGATCATGTGAGAGGCATCAGAGGATTATTAATTTGAAAGAAATGGATGGAAAGTGTGTCAAGCACTCCCAATCTTTGAACCGGGTACTTTAGAAGATCATTGCAAAATAAAAGACAACTGCACATTCATTTCTCTTTAGAAGGAACATATTGCAAAAGCCACAAAAGTTACATGACCTTCATTTGAAGGAGAACAGAAGGACCAATTTTCATTCATTGTAAATTGACTTGGAAAGGCAACAAAGCAATGCCAGTTTTCACCAGCTGAAGATACGACCAAATGTCTGTGGTACACTGAAGACAAAACTATAGGGCCTATTCATGGTGAGTGCTTCTGGGCATATGCTGATCAGTGAGAAATTGCTTCCCAGAAATTATTCTGGTGTAAATAGAAGCCCATGAATCTGGCCTATTATGAAGATTGTGCCTTCCTCTAAAGCATACACTGGAGGGTGAGATCTACTAACATCATCTGGCTGCAGGAAAGCCTACAGTCTCAAGCCTACAAATGCAAGGTAGCTTGCATTCACCTGCAATATCACCTTCTCTGTGTCCTCTCCAAATCCCTCTCCAGAAGACAGGCCAGACAGCAGAACAAACATTTTTCCCATTAACAGTGACTGGTCCAGCAGCACTGAGCAATGGATCTACACCTTGTCCCCATCCTGGCAACACATGGGAGAGACACAAATCAGCACCCCCAAACTGAAGGCTGCAGTCAATGGGCCCTTAAAGGATAAATGCCACTGCCCATCAGCCTAGAGGCCATGGCAGAGCTGCTGTTTTGTTTAGGTTCATTTCCTTCTGAAAGTGAAAGAGGATGCTCTGTATTTTCTACAGCAGAGAGACTCGAAAGGGGAACTTTATTTTTGTAAAAAGGTCCTCCTTCTCCTGTTGTGTATCAGATGGTACAGGAGTGAATGGTGCATGCTTGTATCATTCCAGTCTGTACAACTGGCACACACTAAAACAGCCCAGACCTCAGTGGCATCACCAGAGGTCATATCTAGCATTTTCCACTCTAAGACCCTTGCACGACTCATATTGGAGACACTAATGCCAGCCTTGCATTCACTGACAGAAAAATGAAGATACAAAACCCCATAAACATTACCAGTATTCAACTACCCAGCAGCTAAATTGAGAGTGAAAAAAGTTCAGCTGTGGGGACATCTGGCTTATAAGACATCTACCTGAGACAACATGGAGAGAAGACTTCCAAACACCCCTCTTACTGACAGTCTTGAGCAGGATGCACATACAAAATCATCTAATTGCATTGCCAAAATTAAAAATACATCTACAAGAATGCCAGCTGGATCTCTCAGGAAAATCTCTTGCTCAAGAAAAGCTCTTGGCAAGAAAACAGTGCTGACCTGGTCCCATACAAAGCACACCAGAGACTTTTGCCTCCCTCTAGTTTTGATAAGGAAATTGTATGCAAGGAGATATTTTGTAACCAGAACTACCCCCACACAAACATTCAGGAACAGACAGCCATAACATCAGAAGGAAACAGACTGACATAGTTTCCTTTTTGTATAACATAAGTAACTGGTACAAGTACTGGGCATGGTGGCCCAGAGGGCCTTCGGGCCCAAATTCTTCGGTGTACTAGATGTTGGCTATGGCAGGATGTTGTACTACACAGATCAAATCAAAATTTCAAAACAGCTCCTTCTCTTGAGAAAAAAAAAAATCTCATGCAGGAGCATGGCTTACTTCATGGAAAAGATCTTGATCTGGGGCCTTGAGCAACCTGACTGAGAGGTGTCCCTGCCTATGGCAGAGGGATTGGAATGAGATGATCTTTAATATCCCTTCCAAACCAAAATATTCTGAGCCTATGATCTTGGTCAGTTTGAGAAAGTCAGCTCTTGACAGAAGGACCTTCAAGTGCAAGGATGCTCTACTGCTATGGGCCTGCCATGACACTTGCTGTTCTACAAGGTAGGACACGAGTCTTTCCATGTGCCTGACCTCTGCTCCCCCTCCTCCTTCATGCTGGCCTTCCCAACTGGGTTCTGTATTCCTTTTATTTCCACTGCAAATCCCTCCAATATTTTCTGTGCACACCATTCTTGATGAGAACATCCTGACGAAGCATCACCACAGACATCAAGTTTTATTATCTTGGAGCGTAAGAGCTTGTGGTGGTGATTGGAAGGAGCTACATACCTGGACAGCTGAAGACTGTGGTGTGGCACGATGTTCCATCCCTCCAAGCTCATGATGTTCCATCCCTCCAAGCCCATGAGCCACAGCTTCAGATCTGCACCAGCAACAGGCAGCTATGAAATTTTGGATGGCATTGAATCAGGTGTTCTTCAGATTCTAAATCACTTGTTTCATCCCAAAGGTTCCCAAGATGACAGATCTAAAACACAGACAGAACAAACAAATAAATCAGAAAGTCATGCCAATTCATGCATGTGTACTCACTTCCAGTGCCCAGCCACAACTACAGGTTTATTTTGTTATGGACCTCATTTTCAGTCTTTGCCAACAGTTTCCATAACGTAAAGAGAGTAGCTTGGAAAATGAGTCACACCATTGTGTCACCCTGGAACCTTCCACACCACTTGGCTGCAAGCAGCCAACACTGTGGCACTGTGCTCCAGGGGACCTGCTGGCTGGTCCCTCTGGTTTCAACCTCCAGATGGGGAGGCTGCTGTTGGCACAGGCTGCAGGGGGGCTCAAACAGTAACTTACTGTGTTCCTTATAAAGAAAAAACCTGAAAAGATCTCTAATCATAGAGAAATCTTTCATAAAAAGCATTCTGAAAATTTCTCCATGGAAAGGTAACTTCTTGGCACATGCTGCTCCAATTTAGATCAGCATTATGATGCCACAGAAATGGAAGAAAATAGGTATCTTTTCTGTAGGACTTCATCAGGAATGGGGGCCACACCTACATCCTCCAACTTCTCAGAAAAAACTTAGCCTTAAAGCCCAATATTGGATTCAAAAGTTGATGCTTTTGACTCCTGTTTCAAATCTGTCCATTTCCATCAGCTCCACTGGAGTCATCTCCTAGATATGCCTCTCCCCTCAGTTTCTAAGTCCTTTTGCAGTAGACTGAAAGGAGAAAAGGCCATGGCTTATAAGTCATCAGACCTTGAAAGTAAGCTTTTCACTATGGTAGTCAAGCTGATTTCCAAGGACAAAAAGAAGCTAGATTAGGAAAAGGTGGCAGCTATGAAAGAGGAAAGAGGTGGGACAGAGGCACTGATGCCCACCATAATTCAGCCCTTCTCTTATCTGGTTCCTAGAACTATCATAATAAACTCAGTGATTAATAAATGCATTGCTTAACTGAAACCATGAACCAGCTTGTAAAGAATTCACAAAATGTCTCAGTCTTGCTTTACAAAAAGGAATGTGAAATTCAAGAGGAGTATCATTAGCAGCATGGCCTAGTCACACCTGTAACTGCTGGTTTCTCCAAGCCAACAAAACTCGGAGTTTGAGCAAAAATGACAGGATCAGACCCAGGGCATTTGTGTCTTCCATCCTCATGAGGTCATTGAAAACTATTTGCACTCACAGAAGTCTCACTTTTTACAAAATTGCTCCAAGCAAATGCTCTGAGTGGGTGGGAGCACCATGCACACATTAAACAACCATGGTGCAAGTGTGGCTGTCGAGAAGCTCCTCTGAACACCATGCTCAGAGGACACTCAGATAGGCTCCATTTTTTCAGTCCATCTGCACAGAGGTAACAATTCACACCTGCCAGCCAATACTTTAAAAATGGTATTTCCCATATGGTCATCACTGCAAAGTACCAGGGAAACAGGGTCTCCAACAGTTCCTAGACAGAATCTGCCCAGGGCAGTACAATATGTTTTGGGTTTGGTTTTTTTTACAATTAATAATATTCAGTAACTAAACAGAGTCAGAGATCAATCATCACACAGATGCTATGCCTCCCTGTCAAGGTAAGATGATTATTAAAGGATAAATCACAAAGCCACCTTCATTTGGACAGGGCTCTTCTTCCCATCTGCTTTCAGATTAATACTGAAGTAGAAGTTTTTCCAGATCAGAGAGCACTTTATCCTTCTTTCTCTTTAAATTTCACAGATCTATCTTGAAAAGAGAATAGAACACAACTGTACTCTGATTTTTGTGTTTTAAGTCCAAGGCTACATACTCAATTCCTTTCTTATTTCTGAATCCAACTCTGCCAGCACAACTCTTGTTGGGCAACCCATCTTCTGGAGTCTCCCAGCAGGAGAATTATCTATGCAGTGTCAGAACAGGTGATGTGGTATGTCCTGTACTCTTCCTCCCAAGTTTTCAGATAATCTCCAAAAGCCATTCTGTTGCTAACAAACAGACTGACTCACTGAGAGATTCAAAATTACATTCCTGTAATTTCCATTTTTACTTTGCTCATTCAAACCCAGCCCGTTGTGGCTTGCCCAGCTTCTGTTTAGCCAATACTCACTGCCTGGCCCCACATGGCAGGAGGATATGATTTAGCTTAAAATGAGATCTAGCCAGGATAGTGTCAGAATAGACATTGCCATAGATGATGAACAGCAAAATGAAAGAAGTCCAAACGAAGAAAGGATCTGGAATAGTGTTTCCTCAATACCAGTAGCACAGTCTCAAAAATACAAAATGCAAGAGCTCAAGCCCAACAAGGACAATCACACAGAAAACCCAAGCTGAGTAGCAGTCAGGGTGATGATTCCACAAACACATCACCAATTTTATCATCACATCATCAGCACATTACCAAAAGCAACTTCTATAGTTACTCTTCTGAGATGTGAAGTCAAGGTGCTCATTACCTTGGCCAGCACCACACAGATAGGGTGTTAACAGCCCTCACATCAGGTAATTACCTTCCATGTCTGACACCTAACCAGCACCAGGGAAGCAGCAGTGTTCAGGCCTGGGTGGTTCTTCGATTTCTACCTCCTGCACCCTCTGTGCAACCCCAGAGCACTGAGCCATGCTTACACCAGCAGCCTCCAAAAAAGTGCTGGATGCAATCACTGTTCTGCCCAGCTGGAGACAGAACGGAGCTCCCAGCAGGCACCCAGAGCTGAGCAGTGGCTCTGGTACCCAATGTGTAATGAGCTCTAACTTAACATCCCAGATTTTATTCCAAATCTTCTGATACTTAAGACTCCAAGAACATCTGCTGATCACCCAGGAGGATACCCACAGGACCTGGAACATCTTGCCTAACATGCAGACTGCTTCAGGACAAGAGAAGAAGATACGCATTTTCAGGGCTGGTTGGGTGCTAAGACACTGCTAGGATATGTCAGTGCCTTGGTTGGTGGTTGCTCTGTACTTTATAGCAGTATTAAGCTCAACATTTGAATAGAAGACTTTTAAGAACAGACCCACTCCAGCAGCTTCACATTTATAATGTAGTCCTTAGAGTTTCAGAACTACATTATTCTTAGAGTATCTTCAAGATGTTTTATTAGTTCTTCCCTCCGAGTTGATTACAGGGCTCTCCCCAAAGCAACATTCCTGCTTTGCTGTCATGATTGATGGGCAAGCTTTCCCAGCCTCATCCAAGAGGCACTGGGCAGGGGGTTGAAAGAAAAGTCCATCTATTTCACCTTCCCTGTGGTAACACCAGTCCTACCTACCATCTCTGAGCTGACAGGACTGACATGAGCCAGGCTGGGAGCAGAGTTTTCACACTGGCCTGGCAGAAATTTTATCACCCAGTACCTACCACCCAGCTTTCCCCTCTGTGTAGGTGTCCTGGGGGAGCCTTATCTAGAGGATCATTGTCCTGAACCTCCTCACAGCCATACCCCTCAATTAATGTGCTCAGGAACACTGCTGAATCTACAGGCAGAAAAGGCAGAGGAGAAAACAAAATGGGTTTAAAATACCTGCTCTGGAAGAAATAAGTAGCTCGGAAGTTAGAAGTGGTTTGAGAAATGAAAGAGAACACAGATTTCTGTTCATGAAGATACCAAAAATACGAAAACTGCATTTTAAAGCAATCTTTGTGGAGCAGAAACAGCCTAAATAACAACGTGCTCAGCTTGACTTGATTTTCCTATTACATTCTAAAGTAAAGGATATGTCTGGGAATCTGCTGGGTGTTATTTGTCCCTTAGGTTCCCAGAAGAACATTGACTAAATGTCTGAGGGTCTTGGCATTTCAGCAATTTCTACAATATTTATCTGCCTGCCTACCTAATCTAAATGCCAGTCATGAAGCAGGTTCTCTAACATCCATTTACAATTTCCCCAGTGTAAACACACCAGAACCTGCTTAATGTTCTCTCTATCACACACTTGCAGCTATATTTTATATCACAGTAAACGTTATGTTTACATAATATATACTTTGTTACAGATTATGTTCCTGTATGCCTGGTACAGCTCTTGTGTTGCAATTTTCCAACCCAGGCATACCTCAAGCTGCATTTTTAAGCTATTTCTAAAAAAACAGATGTTTTTCTACTTTTTAGGGCTTTTAACTAAAAAAAAAAAAGTTTTTAAATAATTTTCAAACTATTTCACTGAGAAACACATCTATATGACTTGGAACAAGATTTATGATTTGGGAGCATTCTGAGGTTTGCCTGAGGCACACAAGTTGGCATTTTCCCTGCTTTCCTTACTCTGCTTCTTGCATGTTCTAAGTTCTCCCTCCCCTAAATGAGAAGTAAAAGAGAAGAAATAGAATCCATTCCAATGAGTAGCTAACAATGTTTGGGATTCTTGGAAAGGAATGAACAAGTTCTAGAAAACCTAAACCCACTATACATTGGCATTGTCCTCCTCACAAAGCTGTACCTGGTAGGGAGAGGAATCATAAACTGGTCTGGGTTGAAAGGGACCTTCAAAGACCATCAAGTCCAAACCTTCTGCCATAGGCAGGGATATCTTTGTCTAGATCAGGTTGCTCAAAGTCCCATGTGAATAAATACAGTTAATAACTCAACTGATTAACCAAATCTCTTCCCTATGGTTGTACACTGCTCTGTAGATGCACCCCAAATCTCACCTGAATTATTAGCCAGTCTCCATCATGTCCTCAACTGGGACAACTGGGCACTGATTTACTCACCTGAATTAAAAAAAAACAACACAAAAACACCCCAACAGAAACACACCCCTCTGTAAACATCTAGGAGTTGCTAATACTAATTTTAAGTTGTTACCTAAGATCTGAACCTAGATATCCAGAGGATGTTCACCTTTTAAGCCAGTTTCCACTTCCCTGCTTATGGCTCATTCCTTAACACAAATGCAATCTGATGGCATCTGGTGCATAAATCAGTGATGTGGCTACAGTCTCAGTCAACTCTTCTCAGAATAAATGCTGCCATGTAAAATGTGGCAATCAAGCTTGTAAAGGGAAGGAAAGAACTGTCACTTGCAACCCAAGTGATTCTGCTAACAAGCTGGGTTCCTGCTTCAGGATTTTTCCTGATAAAGCCACTTATCATGACTGTATGAAAGGTCATAAGTAATTGTCAGAACAGTAGAAAGTCCACATGAAGCTTTTTTACCATCCTGCAACTTCTGTTTAAACTTGCAGTTGAATCATTATTTCAGCTCCTGGAGCTGACTCACTTCACCTGCACGGGAACACATGGAGAGCAGCTCTGCACTAGGGAGCAAGCCCAGAACAAGCAACCTTGACTGTAGAGGAACGTGTACACTGCCCTGCACGTGAAAACTCAACGAGCTGTTCCACTCATTTCAAGGTGTTTATGTGAGGCTGCACAACTCTGGGTAAGGGAACAGCATTCCTCATCAAACCTTACCCCAGGAGATCTCAGGGAAAAAGCCAGGCCTCCATCCCGGTTCCCCCTGCACAGAGGGAGCCCAGGGGAATGATTTTGCTTAAGATATGTTGCTAAAAGGAGAAGAGTTTAGTTGGGACTCACAACTTTCAAATGTGTGGAAACTCAGTACCAGTATTTTGTGCTGAACTGATGTGCTTCTGCCACATTTGTGAATGTCCTTTTATACAGCCTAAGTAACCAATTGCCTAATTAACCAACTAATCAAAACAAGTATCAACTTGGTGAAGGCTGTTTCTACAGCTGCCTTTGAATGGCATGTGCAAGCCCTTTGTTGGAATAATTGTAAGACCTTGTAAACCATAAGCATTACCAAAATATATTTTTCCCCACTTCATGCTCCCTCCCCCTTCTTTATTTCAAGTCTATGTAAAACCTTCAGCTAGAGTTGCATATTCTCCCACTGAAACCAAACGTCACTTATCTGGAGATAGATCTCTCAATCCTCAGAAAGTACCCAGAGCAGATGGCCAGGGACAAGATGCTCTGGTATCACAAGATCATGCTTTCTCTGACTCCACTCCAGAGGCATGGTTGGAGGGAGCATTAACTGTTGCAGGATTCTTAACAGAAAGGACTATCACCTGGCTGAAGTGAAGAACAATTCATATTAGCACTGGGGATACCAAGTGGACTGGAGTTTAATATCTAATGCTCAGCTTCAGTGCCAGGCCAGAGCAAAAGAGAGTACAAAAGAGAGTCCAAAAAAGCTGTCCAGGGGAGCTGACCAGAAACAGGAGATACAAACTAACAGTAAAAACCTGCAGAGCCTTCTCTAAAGAACAAGAAAGAAAGGTCCTTTTAAAAGTTTGAGAGCTGCAGCCCTCATTTCAGAGGATGCAGGGCTGCTTGCATCAAGCTTATTTTAACAGAGTGTGAATCATTTCTCACTTGAAGGGAGCTGGGATCATTCTGCTGTCAGTATCTCTGCCACCAGCAATGCTAAAAATACAAAAAGCTCAGCCATGGCACCTTGTCAGCTCTGGACCTTTCTACATGATCACTGTGTCTCCTGCATCTACTGACAAAGAGCAGGAGCAGATGTTGACAGCTCTCAGATCAGCCGGTTTAGAAGTGCAGGACCAGGTCCTCCCTCTGCACACACACACTAAAATAAACCCTCTTGCTTCTCCATTTATCCTCAATAGTAAATATTTGATTTTTTTTCTCCCATTCTGATGAAGAATGACAGCCTATAATTACAGCTAATACTGTAAAGGTTGCTGTGCTGTCACTCACTTCAGCTCTCAGCCATGCCTGAGAACTGCAGGACTGTAAAATTGCCTTTGCTGTACTGAACTATGCTTAGCTCACACCCAGCTCAGGAAGTCACACACCTGAGACTCTTTTCCCTTCAAAAAGAATGACGTGTGAACTAGAACACAGCATAAGATCCTTTTCCAAAATCCCTTTCCCTTTTTGTATGTAATTTGCAGTGACGGCTCAAGAATACACATTATCCAAGTTTGCCTAGCAAACTGCAACTAGAGACCGAGTCAGTAACGAGCCCTTCATTTTAACTGATTATTTACATATATTTTAACATCCACCCCCTCCGGAAGAGAAATTATCTTGCAACATGCAAAGATAGCTGTGCTAATTATGACTTCAGTTGCCATGAAACAGTCTTCAAATGTGGTCCCCTCTCATCTTTTTATAAACAAGGTCTTGGGGTGTGGTTTGCTCTACAAGGAGCATTATCTGCAGCTTAGTTAACAGTGTGTGTTTACACACTGTGGGATTGTGCAACCACATACCACGGAGCTGCTGTGGAGCCCAGACAAATTCACAAAGAAAGAGTCCACTGGTTCTAGTCTCAGGTTCTGGAAACCACTGAACAACTGATCGAAGAGAGAAGAGTGTTCAGGGAGGAACTGTTCTGAATCAGCATCTCTGTGCATGAAGGTCTGGGAGATGGCCTTTTGTCTCACCTCCTTTGGCTACTGTAACAAGCCAGCTGTAAGCTGAACTTCCTACCAGGTTTGATCTAGCAGCAGAGTGATGGGGTGGGCTGTTTGTTCTCATTCTCACTTACCATGGGAGTGCTTTGTCTAGGGGAAACAAAAAAATAAACGGTACTTTGTAGTGCTGTTGGATCTGCTCTGAAACAGCTGTAGTTTGGTTGAACATGGAGGTTCAGGACACACATTTTGTCTGGTTTACATAAGATAATAATTCATTCAGTGGCATGGGAGTCTTATCATTTCCCTTGGCAGATCTGCCCTTTTGTGTCTTATCTCTAACTAGGAGATAAGTCGATATTCAAAGGTATAAGGGAACTCTGTGTATTAACAGGAGTTTTGATACTTGGTGAATTTCAGCTTGGCACTGTTTATAAGAATTTGTCTGGCATCATGGAAATGAAGTGAGGGCAGAACACGTGTCCCTCAGAGGACAAGGTACATGACCTTCCCAGTATTTCCACTTGCACAACCAAGCAATGGAAAGATAAAGAAGAGAGCCTCAAATCCATCAGTGAGAGACCACCCTCCTTCCACATAGCAAAGGGGGCTTTTCCTCACCATGCACCAAGCCTGACTCCAGCAGAATAACTCAAGTCCTGCCTTGGAGGCCACAGTGACACCAAGGCTTGCAGAGGAGAATGGAACAAGAAGGTGTTCCCGTGACACTGTTTGTTAGCAAACAAGAGTTTTAAAACCAACTTTTCTTCCAGCACTAACAGCAAGCCAAGATACACTTATCATGAGAAGGCTGAAAGAAAATGCTGCCTGGACTACAGAGGTTGCTGGCCAAGTCACAGAGGGCTCCAGTACCTCTGCTGTGGGTTGTGCTGATGCACACAACTTCTGCTGCAGAACTTTGTTCAGTTGAGATCAGCCACGTGCTCCCTGTGCCCAGCATTCAGACTCCTGAGTGCACTGCCCTTCTTTTTGCCCCTTGTCTTTGTAAAGATTTATATAACAAATTTTGTTAGATACACCAGCACTGAGTTCTGTTCTGCAATAATTGTGCAATCCCTGTGTGGTAGGCAGACATAACAGAGATCACTGCAAAGGGCCTGCTCTGTATCTTGCCCAATGCTCTGTACACCATGAACAGCATTTATTCCCAATGCCAAGCCCAAGGGACTTTGATCTTCGAGGGATTTTTCCAACAAGTCTCACCTCAGTTAGGAAAAAAACAACAACAACAAAAATTATCCTGTCCTGCCACCCCCAAGAAGAAAAAAAAACAAAACATGTGGCTTAAGGCCAATACAGGGCCCTCCCAACCTTCAAGGGAAACATTAAAATACTTAAAAACAAACAAAACATTTGGTTTCTGTATTCTCCATCACCTTCCAGAAAGATAATGAAGCAAAAACATGGAAGGACTGCAAATACAAAACCTACATACAGCCTTCTCCTTACATCTGTCCTTCATTTGCTTCCTTCATCCCACACACCCTTTTTAAAGGTAGAATCCTATCTTCAAAACTCTTTAAGCCATCACCAACAGCCTTCACTGTTTTTTTGTTTTTCTAGACAAATTCTCAGATTTCAATCCACTGCCTTTGTGTGCAGGTGATCCAACCACCTTATATAAAACACCTTCAAGGGGTGCAAGGGACCTCCAGTTTTCTAACCAGGGTTCAAACACTCAAGAACAGGACTCTGGACTTTAACACAGCCCAGTGCTATGCGATACCTTCTCATGGAGCAAAAGCAACACACTGGCACTGTAGAAGTCGCTGATCCAAGCTGGGTTATGCTCCCTAAACAAAAACTGAAACTTCCAATATCTCTTCTTCTCTTGTTCTGAGACGGTGCACGAGGAAGGGTGGTGGGCAGTGATGCTGATATTACCCTAGAGCTTCGTCTCAAGACTCAGGATTCCCTCTCTCCACAAAGAAAATACATTAGATTCCATGAGCAGCTGAACAGCCAGAGCTCTGCTGCACATTTTCTGCATATGCTGCATGATATGAACTCACCCCCCAAACACCCAGCTACAGCCCATTCTGGTTGTGAGGAAAGGGCTGCTGTTTCCCACCCCCTGCTTTCTTGCAAAGCCTGGGCTTTTCCTGCTCCAGGGGTAGCCCCTGCTAAGCCTTCAGCCCCCAGAGCCATCAGGCTGCAGTTCACAATCACCACGGAGGAGCTGATAAATGCACACTGCTATTGCTGCACAATTTAAACAATTGTGCACTTAACAGCAGTAAAATGTTTATATTCAAGAGGAAGATACTCCATGTTAATAGGAGCAGCATCTCCTAGAACAGGATTTAAGAAAAACTTTACTATCAGGACCTGAATTCAATTTGAACCAGCACAGCTCCCTGACACCAGCAGAGGTTCAGCTGATACCAGTCAGGGGTAGGACCGATTGCTATTAAACTCAGAGCACTCTGGGCCTGCTTTTGAACTGCCCTGATTGTGCCCAAACTACTAAATGCTGCTGGAAGGCTGATGGACTGATGCTATTGATTGGGATGATGTGGCTGCCAACAGAGAGGCTGCACAGAGCATTTCAAGGCCCAGTTTTGTTGCAAGACAGAGCTGCGTGGTCCTCTAAAAGCCTTGGGAAAAGGCTGGGATCAAAGATTTGCTGAAGTTGGAATCTGTGCCCTCCTAGAAATGGTGTGAAAAATGCCTCCATGAGGCTTCTTAGGTAGGTCTCCCTGCTCCTGTCTTCATCTCCCACTCCCTTGGGAGTGGCTTTCCTCCTCCAAATCTTATCAACATGCTTGTATCCCTCTCACTGCCCTCACAGACTCCAGCATCTCAGCCTCCTTAGCCCTCCCCACCTCCACAGCCTCCTCATGGTAAGAACAGATCTCCAGCATAGATCACAAACACCCAAGCCCAGTGATAACAGCCTGACCCCCCCTCAGCACCTCTGGTATCTGGGGACTGCTGGCACAGGCTGCAGGGCATGTCCATTGCACTTACAGATTATCTCCTTGCACTTTCATTATCAACAATGGAAAAAGCTGATTCAGTGCTTCCCTGAGTAGAGGGCTGAATCTCTGCTGTTGTCCTTAAAGAGAAGTAGTACAGTTGGGATTTCCTCAAGGGTGACACTAGAAGGTACACAATAATACCAATTTATATCATGTTTCTTCTTATTCCATCCCTTAGCCCTTCACAAACTGCACAAGCATAACAAAGCAACACAGTAAAACTTGCAAGCATGTTAAGTGAATGTCTATTGTTAAAAGTCCAGTGCCTATGTACTTCTCACCAATAGCCTGCAGTATAAACCAGCAAAACTGGGCTAGTACTACACAAAAGTAAACTCTACTAGGAAGTAGGTAACTAGTAGGGAACTGGGAAGAAATAGGAGAATTGGCCATGTCCCTCCTTGTGCCAGCAGATATAAAGCCATTCAGGCAGTGGCTTCACACATTTACAAAGTTAAGTTCTGACCCAGGTCCTCCCATAAGCTTCAAATCAGGCTCAGCTTTTTGGCAAAGAGGAGCAATACTCCAGTCTCTGAGGCTCAACAAATTCTGTTTCTGTCTAATTCTGGGGGAAACTGCTTCCCAGCTGGGTTTGCTGACTGTCAGCTTTCTACAAAGTCTTGGACACTGTCAGTTCATGCAGCATCTTCACTGAGCTGGATGCAAGGGTCTCAAAGATACTGTGGATCACACAAACCAAATCTAGCCTTCTATTAAAGGATCATTTGCTATAAGGTAAAAAGAAGTCTTTGCTCCCAGAAGGCAGCAGTTACAGTACAGTCTTTCAAAAAGCAGGAACAACAAAAGAAGGGATGTAGACAGTCACTATGGGAAAGCACAGCTCAAAACTATCCAAGGCTGCTCCTACTGGCATTGCCCTGAGTACCCTGATAGATTCCCTCTCTTGTTCAGATGTAGAAAAGACTGCTGTGAAAATAGCATTCCAGGTCACAGCAGATCACTTGGCCCTGAAAAATTCTGTTATTCAATTGTTCTTTGGTTCTGCTGTTAGCCTTTTGGCCATCTTCCTAAATTTGACAGTAACATCTGTCATGTAAAATCAATTCTGGATTTTTTTTTTTTAAGATATCCTTATATGAACATTCTGCATTTTAAAAGGCAGAAGGCTGATGAGAGAAAGGGAAAAGAAGGACAAATGTATCCCAGTGGAGCTACAGAGAAAGAGATTAGTAAATGGCCATGCTGCTGCTGTTACAGCAGTGTTGCTGTAACCACAGTGGTCTAAGGATGGTTAACCAATAAACAACTCTCTAAACTTTAACCACTTCTATTTCAGACATGAAAAAGGGCTCTGGGGCCACTTCTTGTCACCTTTATTCCCAGCTGTAGCAGCTGGTTTATTCTGAGATGTTCTTTCCAGACACATTCTGGCTGGCACTGTTAGAGACAGGCATCTGATTCACTATTTCCAACATGGAAATAGTTGGACAAGTTTTACCAGGCACAAAACTCAGTTTATCATCCTGGATGACAACTCACAGTTACACAACTGCAACAGCAGCCAACGAGGGCAATGAAATTCCAGCTGGAGTGTAACCACACAGGTCCCACACCTGAGCCAGTCCCCACCAGGACAAGGACATCACTTGCAACAGGAACAAGGTGTTTGCCGTTGCTGGCTCCTCCTCCCGCGTCTGCATGTTCCAGATTTTTTTAAAAGGCCTGGGATCAGGGATCATGTTGCTAAGTGAGAATGACAGTTTCCATTCATGTGGTTAGAAAGAAAAAAGGAAAAACCCCTTCTAATCAGATTTTTGATTGTCAGAAGCTTTCAACACTACAGGTCTCAACTACCAGCTGTCCAGCAGACACACACCACTTTGCTCTGCTTCCTGACTGAGCCAAAGCTTTGGCTCACAGCTATTTGCGGGGAAGGGGATGGCAGACAGCCTGTGGACAAATGTGAATACCTGCCCTGCTCAAGCCTGTTGCAGAAGCTGTTCAGAAAGACTTGAGGAGTTTAGACCTTTAAGCAGAGTTAAATTTAAGATGTCCTTATTTGATATGAAAGAGCCATACACCACTGGTCTCTACCACTGTCAGGAGAAGGTAATGCCAGGCCCCTGCAAGCAGCCTTGTGCCCTTCCCTTTAAAGATTTATCAGCTTTACATCATAACACTGAGACCAGCAGGCTTTTAAAAACAGCCTCCAAGTGCCCAGGCATGAGTCTGCTCACAGTTTCCCTGATTAAGCCAAGAACTGAATTTGTTCCTTATTGCTAATAGGGGGAAACAGAACAAAAATGAAGCTGCTGTAAATAAACCAAAGTAAAGGCCAGTGTCTGCTCTCAGCTGCACGTGAGCTGGAAGGGATTGTTTGAGGAAGACAAGATAATAGAACCTGGGGAAGGATGCCAAGGCTGGGGCTGCATGCCTGCCTCTGAGCCTCACACTCCCCCGGCACCACCAGGAAGGCAAATCCTGATTAATTCTCTCAGGAGCAGGTGGCCTCTGGACTAGACTGCAGTCAAACAGGGACAGCCCCACCAGACCAGACACATCCGTGCTAGTGGTACAGGAGCAAGATCAAACACCCAAAAGTGGGCAAGGTACAGCGGACAAAGCCATCTGAAAACAGTTGTCATAGGTGTTTTCCAACAGGGGCTAAATTTCTGTGGCAGATTCTGTGCTTACACAGGTGGGCAGAGCTCTGCAGGTAACGGAGTCTCTGCTGGTAGCTGGCAGCCAAGGGTTTGGGTCTGGAGGGCTTTAACCACATCAGCCCCTGCCTCATTTCAGGTTGGAGCAAGATGGTTTGAGGTTTCTCAATGCACCTTTCAAACCACAGCAAAGGGAAGCCATAAGGGAAAGACTGATGCAGTATATGCATGAAACAACAGATGAATTTACTAAAAAAAGCTCCCCTTCTGACAACATCTTCTCCATGAAGATCTACTGCATAGCTGTATTCCCCTCTGGTTTGTCAGCCTTCTTTTATTAAAAATAAAACATTCAAACCTTGCAGCTGATTCAGATGAGAAGACTATAAATATTGCATACCTGCTCTGCACCAAAACACATTACAGATTCACAACGTTTTCTTTTAGGAAGACAACATTTCCAAATGCAGCAGTAGAAGGGCCAATTTAGGTCATGATATTATAACCCAGCCCTTAGTTTGCTCCTCCTGGCACCATGGTACTTCTCTGATGAATTACATCTCCTTGATGAATTAATCTCACAGAAACCTGGCTCTTAGCTACTCCAAAACCTGAGCCAACACAGGAGTGGGGTTGGATTTAACCCACCTTGATGCTTTCACTAGTTAAGGACTATGAGAGGCTGTACCTCTCTCTCAGGGCAGCTCTGACTGTCCTCATAATCCCAGCAGCAGAAAATAAACCACATTCTATGAACAGTAACATGGGACTGAGAGCAGGGACAACATCTGGGCTTCCAGGGAAAGCTGTTAGGAATTTATTATGAGGGGACAATGTGCTTTCTCCTACCATCTATTTATTCAGCCAGGACAGGATGCTTTAGCTACACTGGAAGGGAGGGTCAACCCCATTACATCTCATGGGAAACTCATTTTCATGTGAGTTCAGGTTCAAGACAGCTGAAGGGAATTGTGCAAAAGGAGCCTGTTAAAACATAACCAGCCATCGGATGTGCCAGTTAATCATCTACTTTGAAGCTTGTCCCCTTTGATAATAATTTCCATGGTTGCAGAATTAAAGCTTAACTGGTCATTGGCTTCAAAAATGACCTTGTCTGACAGGGAATACAGAAAAGGAAACAACAGTAACATAACTTTGTTGTGTAAACTCTAGATGGGGACAGAAGAGGAGAAAAATACTGTTGGCAATTTCCAATTGACTCAGCGACTCATCCCAACCAACCTCCAACCTCTCCCCTGAACATCTCCAGGCACCACAGAAACACCAGGCCTTCCCTCCAGGAGCTACAGGGTAGTGTCAGTTTACAAAGACAACCTGAGCACTGCATTTGCTCTAAGAGTCCTACCAATGTGGTTTGTCAGGGACAAAAGATGCAAACTGAGGCAAGCACAGAAACATTACAGCTTTTAGACCTGACTGCTGAGGCGCCAGCAGGGGCTGATGCCTTTCTGCTTGGCCACCCTGAACATGGGGCCAGGATGCTGCTAAAGGAAGGACTGCAGGGACAAGCTGAATGCTTTCTTCCTGCAGTTATTGACAGAAGCAAACATAACCCAAACCACTGGTGGGACAGTTCCTAAGCATATACTGAGTGTGACAACCTTCCTCAGCACAGCCAGGAGCAGCAGCAATAAGAGATTAAAGCATTGCTTTGCTGTTGGATTCATGGTAATGACACAATTTCACTGCTCAACTGGCTGTAACCCTCACATCACACGTTTAACTATTTTAGTCTGCTAGTGATGGGATGCAAACAAATCCTCATCTTTTCTAGAGAGACAGCCAACACCACAAAAGACAAGGATAAGTCACAAACATCACCAGATGTCAAAACCTCAGCTTGCTATGATACCCACAGCAGACTTGGCCTGGCAGCTGGAATCTACTCAGACAAGATGCTGGGCTGTCTGGGCTGGTCACACACATGGTCACCAGAAAATTTTTTTTTTAATGGGGCAAGAGGGGAACATAATTAACTACTGGGTTTAAGGACACCTAGTCACACTGTAATGTGTCTAAGTGAAGTAATGTGGAAAACTAGAAGGAATGTCAAAATAGAAAAAGGTCTTATCCTGAGTCCTTTTCAAAAGCACCCAGTTTAAGATTTAACACTCCACTTCACTGACTGGGAGAAAAATTTAAGATTAAATCCCTAAAAACATGACTCAGTCCAGTGAGATGATAAATTAGAGGTAAAGAAACATCTGTTAATTATTTGTCCCCTAACTTAAGACACAATGTAACTTCAGTTGGTCAAAAACATATGCAGAGTTAAGCATCTAAGGGAATACTTGCTTAACAAATTTTTTCAACAGTTTTGGATCAAACCACACAGAAATTGGTAATTTTCAAAACTCCTCACAAATCAAGAGCTCCTCAGACACAAGGTTCCTTCTTTCTCTGCTTTTGCACACTGGTGGTCTTGATTTCACTAAACAACATGCAGGCTTGCAAGAAACTCTTTACCAGGGCTGCTGAAGTCAAGTCTCTGAACTTCCTTGGTGCTCTGCTTCAAGGCAGCTTCCACAAGTAAATTACTCAACAGCTGGAAACCTGGTGTTTCCAGATCCACTCAGCTGTCTTGCCCACAAAAATGGTATTTCAGGTCACCTACTCAGTAAGATCTTGCTGTTTTGGAGACTGTTGATGAGAAAACTTGGAGCTGTGCTTTGTATTCTGCAAAAGCTGAGAGCCTGATGCACCTTTCCGTCTCCATGATCTTCATTTCAAGGGAAATATACCAACCAACCCCAACAACACTACTTGCAGATACACCTCAAGATCACATGCAGAAAAAACCCACAGTAAAAAGGAAGAGAGGACACTTGGAAGAGTCTTGCAGCTTTGTGGCACTGTGGAGTTATTGTTGTGCAACAGGAAAATTCTCCAGTGCCACGACGAGCACAAAGATGCTGTTTATATTCACTGCATGGTTTCTGCAAGGTATTTTGTACTAAATTTCCCAACTGATCCAGCTGCATTGTGATAGCAGGTGTCTGGTATTATCAATCTCGTGTTATTGCATTTTTCCCCTCCACCTTCAGGCATAAAAGACATAATGCATCACTGTACAATAGGAGAGGAAGAAGATGCTGCCTAATTTCCCACAGGATGCAATATTTATCCTGTAAGTGCAGATTAACTGAGTAACTTGCTAGCTTTGTGTCAAGGCTTGTAAGAAGTGGTGACTAATCCTAGCTAGTGGGGATTAACAATGTTTGCTGTGGGAAATGTGCCAGACTTTTCAATTATATCATGCCTTACAAACAGACTGCAATAGTTCTACATGAATACAACCGTGTTCTTGCCACAGCACAGTCATAACAGGGTATGTTCTTCCTATTTTTTAATGCCAGACTAGAGCAAGTTCCAGCAAGAACATGGTGTGGACAGACAGCAGTACCTGAGCCTATTCTTTTCTTAGAACAGGGCAAAAGGAGATGGATGGGGCATGCAGCCAGGAAGCCCTGAAGGAGCCAGGCTGAGGATGCATCACCCGTGCCAGCCTTGTAGGTTGACATGTGCACACACACACTCTTTCCAGAAGGAGGGGGGCACCAGAAGGTCAGCATGGCAGCCCTTGAGAAGTGGTGTTGAAGGCTCAGGCTCCAAGCAGCAGCCAAGGCCACTTTCACAGTTGTGGAAGATCAGGCAACCAGGGCCTTCATCATCATTAAGAAGAAAAGCAAGAGAGAAAAACTGCTAAGGAGGACATGACCACTCCAGCTCGTGCAAAAACACCAGCAGCCCAATGCAGACTTAGTGAAAAAAGCACAACTTCCACTCTTGATCTGTTTCTGGTTAAATTCACTATGCCAGTAGTACACTCAATTCATTGTGCCAGTAAAGTTGGGACATGGCCCACACAAGGTGAATCCAAGTGCCAAAATACTATTTCCTGGCCTCTGCTTCTCCCCAAAGCTGCCTCTTGCCCTGTAGCACCTACAAGTCCTGTCCCTGCTAAAGGACAGTTACTTCAAGGGCCCTGCAAATGCTGCAGCAAATCAAGAGCTCCAGCTGGCAAGTGCAAGTGTCCTGCTGTCTTCTTGCACAGGAACTCTTCCCCTTACAACTGCATTGTGCAGAGGGGGCAGCTCACTCAGCTTTCCCTGTCACTGCCTCAGCTATTGGAGAGACACCAATGCAGTACAGAAAAGAGGTCTGGGATGTAGCTGGAGCAAGTTGGAGTGATATGGCCAATCTCCACCACTCCAGCTCATTTCCACATACCCATAGACAGACCAAGGGCTTGAATCACCACTCCTTTGGAGTTTCCATTTGGCTTCAAAGACCTCTGGATAAAAACCAAACTAAAATAAAAACAAAAATAAAACAAACCACGGAGGCTCAACTTGTAAGTATTGCTTTCTCCCTCACTGATCTGACAGAGTCCAATACCCGGGAACCAAACCACTTGTCTTCCAAGTGTAACTCTTCTGCAAGCAAGCCATGCACACCCATGGGAGCTTTATGCATTGTACAAGACAAAATCCCCTTTCTGTGCCCGTCCTGGAGCTTAATGAGCTAAGTATTAACCATGATTTCTCCCATATGTATCAGTAGTTATTACTACTTAATAGTGCTTCAAGGTGCTTGGGAGTAGCAGCAGCACAGAGCTAATTAGAGGAAAAGGAACACCTACTTACAAGTAAGGTGTACACAGCTCAACAGAGTGTTTTGCAATGACAGTGACAGCTGTTGCAGCACACCAGACATGGGTTGGTCATTTTTCAGCCTGGTGACAGATCAGCCCCTGGTCATTGCACCTACCTCCACAAGGAGCTGGCTAGAAGGCCAGAAAAACCCATCACAAAATTGGCCCCAGTCTATTGACAAGGCCGTTCTGTGGCACTGGAGAATTTTAAGGTCCCATTCATCATTTAAAGAGAAGATTTTAAACCAGGTCTTATGCCACACCTATCAGTGCTCTCACCAGCTAACTACAAGGAAAAGCACCACCATCTATTGGTTTTCTGAATGCCTCCATACGAGATACTTAATTTCAGATTTATTAGTTTAGCTCTAGCTATTTGCCAAACACAAACAAAAGCTGCAAGAAGCTTAAGACTGGTTAAAAATGTTAATTTGGGAAAAAAAAATTTTTGAAGCAGTACAAACACCACAGGTGAGCTGAGGCTTCACCCACGGTTTTTCTGTCTTTTCATGACTGGGTCTGCAGTGCCTGATGCAAATGTGGCCATGCACCATCACCTCCATTTTGCAGTCAGGGAGACAGAGGGAAGGAAAAAAAGGGCAGGATGTCTCACAGGCAGTGCTGCTGCTCTGCTGACCCAACCAAAAGACTGCCTTGATGAGATTCTCATTTCTCATGTATGGACATCTTACTATCACCAGAGACAAGCTTTTCCTGTTTGTAAACAGTTATTTAAGAAACAAAATTAAATATTTCCATTTATTTCTCATTCCTTCAAGTCCTTCTTGTGATTTTCAGGTGGCTTTGAAATTTCCTGGGAGCTACATGAAGCCTCTCTCTTTTCAATAGCCAGCTCTCCAAGGTCAACCAGGCCAAAACCAGAAGTGAGACCATGTGGAGCAGGGGCTCAAGCTGCTGCATTCCCAGACCTACCAGCTTGGGGTCCTCCATTTGCTGGGCTACACCAAGCAGCAGGGCTGGGCAAGAAAGCAGAAGCCTGATGTGGGAATAAAGAAGGAGCAGCTGCAGCAGAACAGATGGGAAGGACAAGAAGACAGAGCTGAGCTGGGAAGAAGGTGGCAACAATGAAACCTACTCCAAAAATACTGGGATTTGCTGCTTCAGATCCTAGAGTAAAACGTGGAATAGGAAACCTACTGTTAACCTCAAAGAAAGGTTAGGTCATCTCCAGGCTGCTGCAAACAGAGCTGCTCCCACAATGTTTGGAAGTCCTGTCTCCACCTGTCCACTCCTGCCTTCCTTGCATTGAGCATTATGTTTCATGAATCACACACCGACCTCCTTTCTTGATTTATTTGCCAAAAAAAGCTTTGCATGGGGTAGCAATTAAAGAGGTAGAATGTAATATTCATCAGCTTGTGTGCCTCTGAACCTGACCACATCCTGGTGCAGCAACTCCTCACAGGTGTTCAGATGCTATGGTAATGGGTGTTTGTCCAAAAAACACAGGAGTTACAGCAATGCTCAGGGAAGAACCTGCCCTTCTGCTCCAGGGATGAGCCCCACAGCTCTGCCCAGGAGGCCAACAGACATAGGAGTCATGTACTAATTGCCCCCAAAACATGCTTTAATGAATAAGGTAATTAACTCTATTACCAGACACTATTTCTAACCTGATGTGAGATGGAGGCCACCAGTGGCAGGGACATCAAGCTGTACATCTGAGGGTACGAAGCGCAGGAGCCTTAAAAATGATCAAGCATCAGAAGGGGGGCAGAAGTCCTACCCCATTCCAGCCAGCTACACATGGCTAGTGAAGGCCACACACATGGTTAAGGGAGTTGCCCATTCCCTTTTCCTCTGCAACTTTGCCTTCCTCCCAAATAACTATATTGGCAGAGACAGAGTGAGAAGAGAATATGGGAGCCACCAACACTACACTCCCAGAACCTCAAGAATCCCTACAGCAAAACCTGTCCTCTACTGGTGTCCACAGAGAATCTATCTCAGGTTTCTTTCATGTGCAGGCACTTCCTCATGAATGAACCTGCCCTCATCTCCACTAGGTAATCCATCCTTCCTAACCATTTCTCACAGTATTTAACATTTGATGACAACTTGGTGTGTTCCTTACAAGCAGCCCCATTGACTCACCATGACACTCTGCAAACCCTCTGTCCAGTTCTTGCATCCCAGTGCACTCCGAACAGCACAAAAATAACCATGGCCACCATGCTCTCCTCTGGATTTGCAAGCAACAAGTGACTTAAAGCAGTTTTCTACAAAGGTCAGGCTTTTGGGTATCTGATTTACAAACTTCCCCTGGGACTCTGCTGGGTTTGACAATGTGCACGATTATTACACCATCAAAAGCAAGAGGTGGGAGAAGAAACAGGAGGTTCCTCAAAGAAAAGGGAAGAAAGGATTTGGGTTGGGGAGTTCCATTCCCCACAGCTTTTTAATCAACCTTCAGAGTTTTCAGTCAAATGCACCACTGTAATGTTACAGTGGAAATGATTTTAGAAACTGCACACACCAGGTACCCAGTATGCATATTATATAAAAATATTTTAAATAATTTTGTACTAAACCTCATGCCTTCCTTGAAGCAAGTGAAAAAGAATATAGCCATATTCTTTGTTTAGCTCACTTCCTCATGTAAGGTTCATATTTTCTTCTAACAGAGTGGTAAGAGAGTTGTGAAATACAGAGTTTCTCTTTATACTCTTCATCCTTACGTACAATATCGACTGCTCCCACTCACTAACATTACTTGTATTTTGTAAACAGAAAATGCACTTTAGCAGTGCTGATTTTTTTCAAGGTTTTCTCAATTCTGCTTGCATAAAACTTTGCATTGATCTATTAAAATTGCTATTTCATCCAAGTACCTCCAAAAAAGGCCATATTCCCTTTCATGACAATGACCATGGTCTTTAGCTTGTGCTTTTCACCCTGTTACAAAACTACAAAACCCAGACTTACTACACCACATTTTTGACCAAGTTACAGTTCCATTCCACGGTATTTGACTTGTGGTAACCCAAACATTCTGGAAAACATTGTCTAAACCTTGGCTCTTCTCTTGTTTTCCAGGTTTGATGCTCTAACCATTCTGGCATTTCTTGTCCAGAGATAGAAATTATTTGTGAACCTTCCTAATGGGCTGGTTTCACACTTGCCTTTCTAGTATTTAGGTAAACATTTTACCATGTCAGATACTGTTTAAAAGTTCTAGTCCTGTACTGTGTAAACACTACCTGAAAGTATTTTTATAAAAACCCTTATGAAATGCCTGTGTCTTTTAGGTCCTCAATATGCACTTTATTTCTTTAAGTATTGTTTTCCATGGCTTAGCACAGACCTCACCACTTCTCCTATTTAGCCACAATCATGATCATCACTGGAGTGTTCAGCTGAATGCTTTTTTTGGTACTAGAATGGGTAACAGCTGATGTGGTATTTTTAAGTTAGCTATGTCAATCGTGTGTCCATATCTCAACTTTTTCACTGGATTCAGAGCTTAGTGTTGCTTTTGTTGTTTTTCCACTCATGTTCTAAATCTTCTTGAGCAACACACACACCTCTCACTCTCCCATTTGTTCAGATGTTTAATAAACCATTTCTACTTGTGTGTGTAAGCTATGCCAGAAACATTAGCCGTATATTTTATAGCTGTTACTTAGCCAATATAAATACCACCACTCAGTCTTAATTACCATATTTTTGCAATATACCTTTAGCATCAATGATTAAACTATTTAAAATATGACCCTATCAGTGTTAGTACATTTTCCCCTTTGAAGGGAGATTTAATGGATCTTCTTGCATTACAGATGCTCCAGAGAAACTCTGAAACTTAAACTGCCCTAGAGGACTGAATCTTAATTATAGCACAGAACAGGCTGCTTCTCTCAAGTAAGACTACTGAGAGAGTTGGGGTTGTTCAGCCTGGAGAAGCCTCCAAGATCTTTTAGTGGCCTTCCAGTAACTGAAAAGGGCCTGCAAGAAATCTGGAGAAGCACTTTTCATAAGGACATCCTGTCATAGGATGAGAAGGAACTATTTCCAGCTGGAAGAGGGGAGATTTAAATTACATATGAGATTAAAACAAATTTTTACAATGAGAGTGGTGAGACACTGGCACAGGTTGCCCACAGAAGCTGTGGATTCCCACTCCCTGGAAGTGTTCAAGGTCCAAAGCGGGTCCAAAGGACTAGGCTGGTGATGGGAGTCCAGCACAAATCCTATGAGGCGAGGCTGAGGGAACTGGGGGTGTTCAGCCTGGAGGAGGCTCAGGGGAGACCTCATCACTCTCTACAGCTACCTGAAAGGAGGGTGTAGCCAGGGGGGGGTTGGTCTCTTTTCCCAGGCAACTCTCAGCAAGACAAGAGGGCACAAGAGGTCTCAAGTTGTGCCAGGGGAGGTTTAGGTTGGATATTAGAAAGAATTTCTTTACGGAGAGGGTGATCAGACATTGGAATGGGCTGCCCAGGGAAGTGGTGGATTCTCCGTCCCTGGAGATATTTAAAAAGAGACTGGATGTGGCACTCAGTGCCATGGTCTGGGAACAGCAGCAGTAGTGGATCAAGGGTTGGCCTTGATGATCTTTGAGGTCCCTTCCAACCCATCCGATTCTATGATTCTATTCTATGATTCTATTCTAAGGCCAGATTGGATGGGGCTTTGAGCAACCTGGTCTAGTGGAACGAATCCCCGCCCATGCAGGGGGTTTGGAACTGGATGATCTGTAAGGTTCCTTCCAACCCCAAACATTCTATGACTCTATGAGGTCACCGCTACACAGCATAGGCAGGTGGCATTTGCTTCCTGACTGGCAACACGAGACCACGCAGTCTCGAGCGATGGCGAGTGAGGAAGACTTCAGTCCAGCTTGGACAACAGAAATGAAAAGGGAGCTGTCTCCCAAGCTGTCTCCCCCTGATACACCACCTGCTTTTGCTCCAGCTGAGCTGGAGCAGTCAGCAGACACTTCTTCTGGCCCCTCGGGAGAGGGGAAAACAGAACTCTGTGATGCTGTTGAACAAACAGCAAAGGAAAAGCAGGATGTGCAACATGGCGGCGATGGACACAAGGCCAAGCGAGTCCCTCCTGCTTGCAAGAAGAGGGCAGGCAAAGCCAGTGAATTCTCATCCCTCAGCTTTCCACAGCGGCTTTGGAAAATAGTGGAAAGTGACCAGTTTAAGTCCATTTGGTGGAGCGAGGGTGGAAAATGTGTGGCCATCAATGAAGAACTCTTTGAAGAGGAGGTGCTGGAGAGGAAAGGACCCATGCAGGTTTTTGCCATGAAGAAGATGAATAGTTTTCTTCGGAAGCTGAATCTCTACGGATTCACTAAAACAAAACGGAATTTCACCAGATCTGCTTCCCTACCTGAATTCCTGGCAGAAGAAGCAGCAATTGCTGCTCACAGCAAGGTACAGGAGTTGCTCTGCACAATACTCACAACAGTCCTGGGGGAGATGCAAACCTTCACATTGAGTAAAGCCTTACAGGAGAGGAAACAGAGATGCTAGCAAGCAGTCTGGTTAAATTTCCTTCTCAGGTAGCTCTCAGGAAGTTTTAGGTTAGTCTTTCTGACTACCAGAAGTACAGATAAAATACAGTTTAGATACAGCTGCTCAGTTTGAACCCATTACATGGAAGACCCAGCTTAACCTGTTCTCTTTTAAAGCTTTTGCTACATGGCTTGCAAATCTGAAACCTTCCTGCAGCACCTGCTGAGTGCCAAGACACATCTAATGATCATAGTATTGCCTGCCTGCCCATGTCCACACTGAAGTTGCAGAAAAAGTGGTACTTGGCTTTTGATTAACAGTTCTTGACTTCTGAAAATCCTACCAGGCTCTGCTCCCAGACAGCAAAAACCCAGGGGTAGCAGTGACTGAACAGAACTGTCATGTGACGTTTCAGTCTGAGCTTTAGGTTTTAAATACCCCTCAGAGTCCTTTTCACTATCCACATTCATCTTCTGAAATTCAAAGCCTTAGTTCCCAGAACTGGACATTTCCAGTCTTGGGATGGTGGCAACTAACTCTTTCTCATTTGCTTTTTTCAGCTACTTTACTACTATAACCCCAGCTTTCACAGAGAGTATCCCCACTTGCTGGAGAATGTCAGGAGAAGAGCTGGCATCAAACGCAGAGCCACGGATGTACCAGAGATGGATGAAGAGCACCCCTCCAGGGGACACTCAGATGTCTCCACCCATGAGGATCATTTCCAAGTTGCAGGCACTTCCCAGCCTAGGGAGTGCTCATCCATCTCTACCAGCAGCCACTGCCACACTTCCAGAGCTTTCCAGAGCAGCAAGAAGCAAAAGTTCAGTCCCTCTGAACCTCTTCTTTCTGACCCTGGATGGCCTCCAGTGTGCTTCTCATGCTCCTTCACTGTTTGCAGTGCCCATGCTGATAGAGGCCTCAGCTTTGCCAAAGCACTCTGTGGCCAAAGCCCAACAATCCCCCACTGCCCCACCTGCACCTGCAGCCCCAACCCTGAGCCTGCAGGTGAATACCATTGGATCCCAGAGGAACATATCCCAGAGAGAGCACGGAGTTGGTAATTAACATATAGAATCTAATAGACTTGTTAAGAATCAGAGTTCAGAAGGGTTGATAATAAACTGCTTGAAAAATATAGAACATATAGAACTTAATAGACTTGTTAAGAATCAGACTTTAGAAGAGTTGATAATAAACTGTTTGAAAAATAAACCTTTTCCTATTGTCCTGTTTGTACAGCAGAAGCCCAAGCTGAGTTTAGTCACCACATCTTCACCCATTAAAGTAGAAGTAGCAGATCCACAAGCACTTTAATCATTTCACCTAACAATCAAGCTTAGATTTTTAATTTTTTTAGCTTTTATACTTCTATCATAACCCTAACTTTAAGAGTTAGGTGCTAGCCACGAGTGGGACACAAAAGAAGAGCTGCATTGTGCCTGGATATGGAGCTGCATGAAAAGCAGAAGCCACCAAGATGTTTGGCCTGTGTGGGAAATGCTACTGGGGTGGAGAACCCCCTGGCTGGCAATGCCCATGCTGGCAGCAGACCTCATCTTTGGTTGGGCTCTGTGATCTTAGAGGAATTTTCCAACCATGACAATTCTGTGATTGCCCTGGTTGTACAGTGGAAGCCCAGATCAAGTTTTCACTTCACTAAAGCAAGTGCTCCATAAGCAGTTTAATTTTTTCTCACAACAGTTGAGATAATCTAATGCTAATGGTTCTTAGCATTAATGAGTAAAGATGTTTACACGATGTACGTGCTGATGATGTTCTTTTTAAGCACAACATCTGGAAGGAATGGGTACACCATCAAAAATTTTGCATACTACTGCTCTAAGGAGTAAGATTTTAACAATTATTCTGGTTATTTAAGGACATCTTTTTCATATCAGACCCATGTACCATTGACCTTTTTAGGACAACACCCTTCAGAGAAGACAAGGGGATTACCCAGAGGCAGGTCCTGACCAGTATAGCTGAGAATAAGGAAGCAAAAGGGATGCAGGGAGAGGTGTTTGTCTCATTTTTAGATGAAAAAGCATCACCTTGGTAGCCTTAGGGACAAAGACCACAAGCACAGCTTGCAACCATCTGAGTCCAGGCTATGACTTGCCCTGCTCAGAACTCAACAGGACAGGGCAGAGCTGAGCAGAGATCCAGCAGGAGAATATGAGCTCTTGGGAAGTGGTGTCTGACTCAACAGTGAGGCAGGATACAAGCTGCCCATCAGGGCACTGCACTATTTTAGGGACTAGGACTTGGATATGATGCAGAATGTACAGCCCAAATAAAGAGTCATCACCAAAGACTTTGTCGCTACCTTGGGAAAAGGGCTTGTTCCCAGAGATTTGATTGTAAGCAAATAACTACTGTTGATTCTTCCAGAGCTTAGTCAGTTTGGAAGTTTAAGCAAGAAGTAAGTGTTCTTCACTTTCTGTCCTAATCAACTAGGTGATTTTGCTCTGAATGGTTTACCAGCAGTGCCTCAGAGAAACCATTTCAAGGAAGAGATAAAGCTTATGTGTGTATCATTTCTTCAGTGAACAATTTGATTATGAAGTGCTATTCAAGTGAAGTATCTTACCTCTGCACTGTCACACACTGGCTTCTTAGCAGGCTTTGCCCAACATCATGGGGGCAACTCTTTTAAAAAGTCTTGCTTTCTCTGCTGTAACTTGTTCCAAAGGGAGATACCAGAAGACTCACACTACTTTGCTTACCAAGTATAAGCTTACAAAACAAAGAAAAAAAAAAACCAATTCTTTTTCCTTACGAGGTGAGACTGAGTCTCCCAGCCTGTGAGATAGAAAAGGTAATTTCCTGTGCACTTATGCTCCACCATAAGCCTTAGACCTGCATTTGTTCTGGCTGTTTGATCTGAGCTCTCACAAGGGACCTCTTTTTCTGATGTTAAGTTGTTCTGTTTCTCCAGGTCAGCATCCTCCTGGACTCTAGAAACTAGACTCACACAAGCTCATTAGTCCCATCCCTGACCTGTGAGTCCCCGCTGTCACCAACCACATACCCTGAGGCCTCCAAGCCCAAGTTAGTGTCACTGTCCCATTGATCACTTCTCTTCATGAAATATTCTAACAGGTGCTCAGCTCTCAGTCTCAGCCATGGTATCTGATTTTAAAGGAACCACCCACATGCTGTACAGCAAAGTTGCTGTGTCTCTCACAGTCAGGGATGGGGAGATGTTGGGGGGGAAGGTGAAAGACCTTGAAGTCTTCCTGTGATAGCTTTCACCCATATCTTCAGCCTTTAAAAAAATTCTGTTCAAGGGAGAAATTGTACAGTCAGTGTGTCCACAGAACTTTGCTTCTAATAAAGTCCAGTCAATTCCAACCAAAGGTCTCTTCCAATTTCAGTAGTAGCTGGATTCAGCTCTTAAACTGCAGCAGTTAAAGGCAGCAGACACAAGAGAACACACTAGATGTCATTATTGTTGCAGCTGCAATCAGATTTTTAATGATCTAGAACACTACTGACAAGTTTCCTTATACTGAGCTCACCATTAAAAAGACATTTACTTAAAATTTCCTGAACACTGATACTGATGATGATACTGAGATGGATACTGATGCCTTCAGATCACAGCCCTGTCTCCTATAAGCCCGTATAAATGTTTATAGAGGAGCACCAGCAGGACTCAGTGACTGTTTATACCCAAGTTCTGATTTTTCAGAAGGAGCCAATGAACAACAAAGCCAAACGCCAAACGTTCGGGAAACACGGAGATTTAGAAATTAGATTACAACATCAATGTCAGAAATGTCTAGAGTTGGAAAAGAGTCAGATAAATTGCAACATCAGTCCTACCAAGTAACTCTTCCTCTTCAAACTCACTTCTATGTTCTAGTCAAACATCATTTCAGATGGAGGATCAAACCCAACTCTATTTTGTTTGTTTGTTTTTTGGTTTTTTTGGGGGGGTGAGGGGAGCAGTGCTTTTATGAAGAATTTATAGTCCAGGCCTTGGGGTTTTGCTTCTAGAACCAGTAAGCAGGTTTTTCAAAATCACAACCACCACAGCTATAGAGCAAGAAGCACACTGTCAGTGCCCTCCTTTCCTGAGCAGCTCTGGGATCTGCAGGAGAGAGTGCTGTGCTGGGGATGGGAGACTTCAGAAGAACACACACCTGCCTTGACACTCTGGTACCATTTGTCAAATTTTCTCCTTTTCCTCACACTGCTGCAAAGACTGAATTAGTGTTTAAACTACATATATATTCTCACAAATACAAGTTCCTGGTGCCTGTGCATGTTTTCAGACATCCACATCAGTCAGCACAGCAAGTTTCCACAGTTACATCTAGGAAACTTTTGCACTAGATAAAAAACTAGTGTGGCAGCTTGGCAGCAGCTTCTTCCAGCTGGAACTGCTGCCTTCCCAAAGATACCCTCCAGGGCAATTTTTTCTGCAAGAGCAGCTTTCTTCAATGGATACTACAAAAAGAAAAATACTAAACATGCAGAACTTCAACACAAATCTCCAAAGGATAGCAATGTCTTATTGGGAAGACACTACTCTTCTGCAAAAATGGGTATAAAGCTCAGGTTACTCCTCTGCCTGGAACAGCTAGGCCAGGAGGGAGCATCATGTCCCTCTCCCCTGACCTCCTCAAGCTGCACAACCCAGGCAATGACTTTGCTTTGGCAGCCAGATCTGAGGCTGGATACTTGCAATCTTAGCAACAGAACAAACACTGCGCCAACGTTTTGCCACTAAAAGGCAAGGTGTTCACAACTGAACACCTTAAAGGTTGTGGGGAGCTGAAGGACTGGAATTTTACTACTGTGATGGCTGGGAACACACCAGAAGTGTTTTAGTTCCCTGAGGTTAACATTTCTGACACAAAATAGCCTGAACTGACCAACAGTTGACGGAGAAATTGATCATTCAAGGTACAGGGATGGAAAGGCAGAAATGGAACCTGGAAAAACAAAGTGTTTGCTCTTCTTGGAAGACAGGATACTGCCCTGGAGGGTTACCACGGTGTCTCATGCACTCAGGTCTAGTATTTCCAGAGCATATCAGCACTCCCCCGCAAGAATTTCCTCACTCTACACTCAATGAAAACACACTGCAGTGTGACTGCCTACTCATGGATTTCGCCACAGCATGTCCCAAACCCTGCTATGGAAAACCAAGGACTCATATAAAGGAGAAGAGAAATAAAAATACTTTTCCATTTCTCCTACACTGCTGCTGACAGACCATTTGCAGATCTTTCCTCACAGATGTGGTAACTACCTCACAAGTGCATCTCCTGTCACTCCCTCTAAAAACAGGCAGAGGAAACACAAGATAACCGACTGTGTGAAAGGGTACAAAACACCAGGGTCCAGAGTGAGAGTGGGAGGGATGAGGAGCAGGGAGTCAGAGCAGAAGACTGTTTGTGTCATGGATCTACCCTGGGGCTTCAGGTTATGTTCTTCATTCCTGTCCCAGCTAAAGTCAGACAGAACTCTCTGTACGACCCATGCAAAAAGCAAAACACAGACGCAAGGGAGAGAGGCTGGGTTGCTTGTGAAGCAGCCACAGCACCATTTCCAAGATACTGAGGGCCTCAGATGAATGGAGTTCTATCTCTGTACACACTTAATTATCTTGTTTAGTCTCGAGATAAACAGCAGGAAGCATAAATAACTTTATGGTAACATATCAACAGGACAAGACAGCCAAGCCAGTTTCTGTCACTCTCTCCAGCCCTGCTAATTCTGTTTCAGGCTGCCTCTAACCAGCACTCCCCTTCCTCTGAAGAGTTTTTTAGGGACAAAAGAACTTAGCTTGAACAGGAACTCCCCTGAGAAATTAGAGAAGTCACAGTCCTCATAAGGTGTCTCTTGGACATGGCTCAGTGGCCATGGACTACTGATGCTTTCTGTCCCTCAGCAACTTTTTTGATAAAATACTTTGACACTGTAACAGAATAAACTGTTACAGCAATGCAACACAATGAGAGCAGATAACACCAACTACAGACCTCAAGCATCATTCACTGGAAGCAAGTCAGATTTGTCTCTATGGAGAAGCAGAGTACACACTCAACAAGGAAAGCTGGTCTTGCCCAGGATAGGTGAGACTGCAAGAGGTCACATCCTAAAATCCAAAGGTGACTGCAGAAGGCAGACATGGTGGGCAAAGGGAGAACATTCCTCCAGTACAGTTAAAGGCTGAGGATTAGGTGTCAAGAAGAGGCTGATGCTGCCTTCACTCCTCAGAGGGGGACTTTGAAGCTGGGCAGAGACAGTGATGGGCTGGTTTGACTGCAAGGAGCTCCTGCTTAATGTAGATGATCTAAAGCTGCTACAACTATTGGATAAAACTATAAAATACTGTGTAGAAGTAGAAGCAAGCTAATTAAGAGGATAAAGAAGAAACCTGGGGAAGTACCTACATGAGAAGAAGCTCTTTCTTATCAAATCAAGTTCAATCTGTAGAAATTTCTGTTGGTCTGCTACTTTAAATGGTTGTAAAATTTTTTAAATCACAGAACAGTCATTTAGGAGATAGAATTCAGCAAACTTTCCTGAGCCAGTCAGGTCTCTCTCTAGTCTAGAGCAGGGTACTTTGCTGGGAGAAGGCAGGATGTCTCTAGCAGGATGTGGGGCTCAGAAACACACTCCCCTAGCCAAGTGGAGCACAGCACAGCTGGGACTGTCAGATTGGCTTTGTTTCCTACACATGCCACAGAGTATGCATGGAGATGAGAGATGTTTATTAATTTAGCCATATGAAACAAGCTGTATGAAATTATTAAGACAAACAAGAGTCTACTCCTGGCATGGTCTTTAATTCTGTAACCGATATTTATCTCTGTGTGACAGAAGAGGAAAGATTGGTAGACTGTAATAAAAGGAAAATCAAGGTTCAGGACAAATTCCATCTCCCTGCTGTAGGCCAGTTACAGTCAAGATACCAACAGCTTGGAGAGTATGCAAGGAAAAGTGGAGAAAAATTATAAACATAACATAGGAAGTTTGGAGCATCCCATCCTGTTCTCAGCTACTCAAAATGAGATGATACAAACTCTGTTTTCAACACGATGGTGACAGAGCCCTTGTATTTGCCTCCTGGTCCTTGAACATGTCTTGCATGCACTGTACCACAAATTCCTCTTAATCTCTCTACCGATGCCTGCACTCAGGATGGGCCTTCTGGAGTGATTATCAGAAGTAACAGCAGAGAATGGACAAGATACACCCGCAACCTTTTGCCTCATGAATCTCGGTGCCCCCCTCCCCCCCCAAAAAAAGCAAGAATTTTGTCTATTGACTTCATAGACACATGGGAAATTATTCATTCCTTACAATCTTCTGCCAGGAGCTCAAGAAGAGCTCCTGCACAGTGGCAGGAGAACACAGTACTGGCAAGCCAGCAGTGAGTCAGTAGTACCAGTGGGAAGTTGGGCCTGGACAGATGAGGAATCTTGAGACTCATGGCAGTCTCAGACCAGAAACATCACCCCTCTCAGGATGTACCTGAAACCACTGAGCCAATGGGTGAAATAAGTTGATGAGGGGCACAGGAGAGAGCGAGGCAAGAGTCTACTTAAATTTTGCCATTACCTTCCACCTGTCCATATTTTACAGCCTGTCAGTCCATTTGCAATCAGGAAAACTGCAAGGAAAAGCCCTTCCCTGTGATTTAAATTCATCTGTCCCGAACACCCACTCGGAGTGGGCCCCAGACCAAAGAGGTCTGCTCAGCTTTGGAGAGTCCATGAGACTAGGTCCCTGATCATGGAGCAAAGGCAGACACATGTTTATGTCAGATGGGCACAGCAGTCTCTGTAAGCCACTTACTCATCTGCTCCTGTTCCAGAACACAACCTGTCTGTGCAAAATTGGGTGGAAAATCCAGGGATGACTGGGAAAAGGCTTCATACACTGAGTGACTCACTGCCTGTTCTGCTCTGAATTTTCTCAAGACCTGATGTCCTGGACAACTGGCAAAAAAGCTTATTACAAATATTTAAGAGAACAGGGTTGAAACATGTTAGTGCAAATCCAGACAACACAATTGATCCAGCACACTGAACAGGAGCCTATCCTCTGGCTTCAGCAGGCTGAAATTAAGGCCAAAATTAAGGCCAAGGGAGAGAAGACTTCCATCTTCTTGAATTCATACAGTTTAGAGTAGCTTTGATCTAGCCATGCTCCCTGATGCTGAAAAGGGGAGTACAGCAGCCACAAACTCTATTTTCAGAACACCACAGCATGTCAGGTTTGTTGCGTCACTCACACCACAGTCCTCAGTGCTGACCAGAGAGGAAAAAAGTCAGGAGAACCATTCACCTTGAAATACTGCTTCTCCAAAGGACACCAAAAATCATTTAACTATGCACCTAAATTCACACACATTAGCAACGTCACTAAAAGCAGGTGAAGTTGAGCACCAGCCTTTGTACACCAAGGCTCAGAGGCCAAACTAAACCTTACCTAGAAAGTACAGTTCTATTTGCAATGTGGTTGCAGAGCTACTTCTCTCAGCTGAAGATACACACCAAGCAGTAAACCAAGCCCCATGTCTGGGGATGAGGCAGATAAGAGGAAAACGAGAGGAGGACACAGAGAACAAGTCCACCCTGTACAATGAGCCCAGCACTGGGCTGTGGGTGCTGAGGAGCAGGACTGCCCTGTCCACACACTGAAAAATACAAACCAGTACTTAGGAGTCTCTATGTAGTGGTAAAGGCAAGAAAACCACAGAGAACAGAACTGCTCTCTGCTACTGCCCTCTCCCCCCCGGCAAGCACAGAAGTGGAATAAGAGAGAGAAACTTCAAGGCTGGAAGTTAAAACTGGAACAGGTTTACAACAGGGAAAGGGCAGTAATGCGTAGGAGAATAAGGAAAAACACGAATATAGACAATACTCGACTTCAGTGGTTGCTGACAGAAGTGTCCCAACGTCTCTGGTGGCAGAAGCGACTCGAAAAGAGGGCCCAAAGCTCTTCCCAGCACCCGATGGCGTCGGATCCTCCAGGGCAGGTGCACAGCTGAAGACAAAGAGCAGGAGGCTCCTCCCAAGATGGCCACCGGGCCAGGCCGGAAGCGGGAAGGGCCGGGCTGTGCCAGCCTCCTGGCACAGGAGAGGAGAGGGGTTCCTGACCCCTCTCTGCTCTGCCCCCGGGATCCCAAGCACCCTCGTTTTAGAGCCTGTGTCCTCTCAAACCATCAACCAAACAAAAAAAAAAAATAGTGTATGTGACACCCACAGCCAGGGACAACAGGAAATCCAGGGACATCATTCTGCTGTCAGTGGCCATACCAAGTGATTCCTCTGCACACCTGCAACACAGCCATGCCCAATACTCATCCCAAGGGCCACATGTGGTTCCAAGCTCCTGTGTGTCCCCAGCATGAGGCAGATATGTCCTCTTTATGTCTCCAAGAGGAGGAAGAAGGAGGTGGCAGGATGATGTGTTCATGGCATCGTGCCTGTGTTTCCCTCCCTGCTCTGGCACAGTGCCACCAGCTGCAGGGGACAGACCTCGGACATGGTCAGTGCCCTGAGGTGAAGCACTGGAAGGAGACAGACCCACAAAAGTATGACCTTTTGCTCTTATTTTATTGCAGTTTTCCCCAGGAACTTGCTAAAACTACAAATGAAATGATGTGTCAAATGGATTTTTGTGCCAAAATTGGAAAGAAAGAGAAGAAAAAAAAAAGGCCTTCTCCATAGAAAAGGGAATTATATGTCCACAACCTGAAACTTGTGTTCCTATTTTTTCATGAGTTCTTAAGTTTTCATTCGTTCAGAACAGGAAATTCATTAAATCTGATCCTTTCCCACAAAGGTCTCAATTTCAACAAAGTTTTCTAAGAAAAACACTTTAATGGAAACGTTTGTGGTGAACTTGCATTTTAATCTGCTCCTAGGACATGCATCTTATGGGCACGGAAACAAGACGGTAGTTGTAGGGGGGACAGGCAAATTTTTCACTTTATGAAGCAATAGCTTTGCTTAAGGATCTTTCTCTCCCCCCACAACTGGAAATGTTTGATTTCACATTTGATTTCTGCTAGCAAAGATTTTCATAACTTCATGGAAAAAGGCTGACTCTGGTACTTGACTGTACCTCTGCCTCCCCAGGTTCAGAACTGAGCCTTTACACGTGCACAATTTCACTATTTCACCACTCAAATAAACCAAAAGCCAAGTCTACTCCTGCCAATATCCAATCTCTGGAGTTATTAACCATTCATTATTGCCATAAGCCTTTTTTTCAGAGTGAGACTGGTTAATCAACAGTCTCTATCAGGCTCTTCAATACCCTTCCCAATGTCTTTTGTCTCAAACAAGCATCTGAAAGGAGTCAGTACATACACAGAACCCACGATTAAATTCTTGGCAGGACAGGAAGGACAAAGTCACAGATATGACAAGATGGGATTATCTGCTTGGCTGCTGCTTGCTACAAAAAAGTTGCAAAGTCCACGACAGTAAAATTTCCACTGAGCTTGCATTTTCTGTGATGTAACTCTCTTAAATTATTTAAAACAAAAAACAAACCTGTTGCTGATAAAATCCCATGTAAAGTATGTCACCTGGGACTAGCTCCTTAAAGTCCAGGAACATATTGAGAAGCAAGAAGCTTTTGATCAGCAAATGGATTAAGCATGTGCCTGTTTCAATCTCAGCACTAAGGAAGGAGTAATGACCCCCGAGGAAGCTCTGAGACCCAGCTCTTGCTTTGCCCAGCACTGTGCCCACTACCTTCACCCTCGTCCTGTTCCAGGTGTCCCAGACAAAGGACAGACATTGCTCCCATCTAAAGAGCCATCAGCAATATACACACACATTTTGCAATTACACAAATATTTATCAACAAAGACTTACAAATTTGAAGAAGGCTTGGTCAGAGACAGCCTGCATTCAGATTCCAGGTACACCTTCAGGATAAATTCAGTAGCAACACAAACAGCAACACAAATCTCAGGTAAGAAAACAGATGCAAATGTTAAATATTACCACTATCCTGTTAGCAGACAGGAGCAGGCTACAGAAAAGAGTTCACACCGAATCACTGGAATTGCAGGAACAAAGGTAGGTTATTGTGAAAAGGGACTACACCAGAGCATCAAGATGCTCTGTATGCATCTGCTTGGGATTTCCTAGAGTTTAAAACTGTCTTAGTTGCAAAGCAGTGGCCTAGAAGTAACAGTGAATTCAGATCGTGAGCTACTGCAGCATTTACCCCCTAGGCCTGTTCAAGCAACATGAAACACAGGCAACAGCTGAAGACCAAAACATTCACTAGAAACTGTTTTACACCAAATCATCCCCTGCCAGCACTCAGTTCTATCCTGCTGGTCTGTTTATCACCACACACATTCAGAAAGTCATGAAGTAGAACAACAGTCCATGATTCCCCTAGCTGCACTGTCTCCAAGTCCCCTTGCTGAAGACACTTTCCCAAAGACAACTGAAGTAAACTGCAGCACCCTTTTGCCTCATCCCTCTCAAAACACAGGAAGCAGTTACAAACTGCTTAGGTTGCTCTTTGCAGCAACCTAAGCCTAACCAGGAGAGCCCTGAGAAGTCTGTGCCCAGCAGCTTGTGTTGCCCCAGGTCCAATATTGCCACTTCTTTATCCTTCAGTCCCTTCTCCTGGAAGTGAACACTTCACCATGACAACTTATTAAATGTGCCTTGCTGGGAAGCTTGCTCGAATTCCCTATCCCCAGAGTAAATCAGGATTTTCCAGGTCAGGGATGGGAGCTGAGGTTTCTGACCCACCTCTCACTGGGGACACTGGCACCCTCAGGATTTCTCTTCTCTCTTCCCATAGGCTCCCTGCTTCAGGACAGCAGGATCCTGAAACCTCACCCTGAAGGTGAGCAGTGCTTTGTGCCATCTTTGTTCTTCCTTTCAGAAGCAAGCTAAGCATTTGGGACCTCCTTTTAAATGAAATTGCAGGATTCAGCTTAACATGGTCTCTTGAGACTGGAGATTAAAGGGACAAATATTCCCATCCAATTGAACAGGAGTGACAACCTCCAGTTTCCCTTTCATGGCACTCAACTTGTGAACTCAGTGATGGTACAATAAAACTCTCAATGGCAAGGGCTTGTTCAAATACTGCAAAAAATTGCTCTCAAATGCACTGAATATTCATTCTCCAGAAATTAAGTATTGGTAAACAAATCCATGCCATTTCCCTTCTGTTCTTTTTCTGAGTCTTAGAAAGGACAAAACACTGGGGAAGAGATTTGAATAGTACCCACACAGATATTAATCCAGGCACCTCTCAGTCTGAAAACTGTATGGCCACACTTTCTAGGAAGCACATCTGACCTTTAAGCAGCAAGATCTCAACATGATCCAATCCAAACTGCACGTGAGATCCATTTGCACAATTAATCTATCCTAGAAGTTTTCACCAAGACTGTAATTGCTGTGGAGCTTTGTAGGCACATTTGTTTTAAATAATCTAGAAGGCAAAAGGCACAGGAACATGTTCTGCAGTGGGGAGGGATGCATTTGTCCATGTAGTACTTGTTTGGTTGATACTCTCAGGTAAAATCATTTTTTCCCTGAAAGAGATGAAAAGGACTGGTCCAGCTCCCACTGGGCAGAGTGATGGAGTTGACCAAGAGACAAGACCTGCTCCCTGGAGCAGGCTCTCAGAAAAATAGGAAGTTCATCTCATTTGATCTTTTGGAAACCTTCCTGTCCCTAGTAGTGGGGACACACCAGCAAAAGCTTAGGCCACATCACTCCACCAGAGCTAGCCCACTGGGCTAGCTGTCTTCCCCAGCAGACAGCCAACATCCCTCCCATCTTAAGTCCTTTCTTAGCTCACAGAGAACAGATCCTCCAAGTGCCTCAGCACAAAACACCCTGGGATGTGTCACAGGCATAGGCAGCACGGTGGACAATGCTTTGGGCATGTTCTTGGAAGAGCATGGTAGCATTAGGCTGGCACTGACACACCTGCCAAGTCACCCAGGGCAGCTGCCTGCTGAAATCAGCCCCACAGACTCATTTCCTCACCAATAATTTCCACATGTTTGAGCTCCCCCCCCATTTACCATAAACCTCAGCCATTTCTGCTAACCCAGTGAAGGTGTGGAAGGCTACTATGACTATCGTGTTGATCAGCACAAGCTCAGCAGCAGCTTCCCTGCAACTCCCTGCCTGGCACAAGCCTCCTCTTATCTGTGGGCTCTTGGCAAACAGGGCACTGCTGGTTCTCTCAGGCTTGCCTTTGTCTCCACCACCTACCTCTCTGTTTATGTTACTTGGTAAATACGATAAAGGTTAATCTGGTACAAAAGGTAAATAGGGTTACATAAAGCTGGATTTAGCAATTTAGTTTTATTGGCCACTAAGGAAGGCAATTCTTCGATGCAGGTAATGAGGAGATAGCCAAGCCAGATAAAGGTTCTGTGCAATATAAACATCCTCCCGAAAGCCAGCTCCCCACTTGCACAAGCGCTGTAATCATGAAAGCAATTCTTAATGGAGCCACTTGGCAGAGGCCCTGGTACAGCAAGCTGTGAGCCTCTCCCTAGCTGATGGATGGGCTCCAAGAGCATGTTACTACAGTGCTGCAGTGGGGGAGGAGGAGAGGGAGGAGAGATTGATAGCTGGATCAAGTCAGTAAGCAATGGCACTGGAACAGAGCCAGGTCTCCTGACATGTCACTTGTGTGGTTTGGAGCAGTTATCCCCTCCATGATCAGCTCTGCACCTATAAACTGAAACTGAGAATTCTCTCTTTGTGCCTCGTCTTTCACAGGTAAACTCCCACCATAAAGGCTGTTTCTTACATATATGTAAGTGCTTCTGGCTGGTAGTGTTACTGCCGCTCAAACGTGCAATAATATTCCTAATAACTCTCTCTTCATTTTTCCTGCCCTTTCAGTATTGTGCTTTGCCTTAATGAAAGAGCAATAAAACGAATCAAGATCTGAGTTTTCCTGTACCAGCATCCTGCCCTTTCTCTCTTTCACCTCCCTGCACCAAAACCTAGGGACAACCCACAGGGCTGGACAGGAAACCTTTTGCACCGTGTTTTGTGTTATTTGGGTTTGTCTTCTCCTTTGCTATCAAATTTCAGATGTTCCTCAGGGAGCACAGAAGTGCCAGATCTGCCTTGCCTCTCAGCAGAGATGGGCAGTGTTTCACACTTCCCCACTGCCAGGCTTCCCATTGAGGTGTTGGCTTGGCCACCACACAGTGGGATGGAATCCTCAGCAGGTTCAGTCTGTTCCACAGCTCTGGTTTTCAGGCAGTCCCAGGACTAACACGCTCAAGGCAGAGGACAGTCCTGGGACAGTCTCTGTCTCTATGTTTTCCACAAAGAAATGAAAGAAGAGGGGAAAGTTTGCTTCACCTCAGAAGTCACTAAATGCAAGATAGGTCTAGCAGTCACTTGGCTCCTCTTGGACATGGCTTTCTTACTGGGGCAAAAGGCGCCTCATTCCCATAATGAACAGTACACATTTATCAGCTGCAGGACTGAATCAGAGCCCAGGCATTCACTCAAATAGCCATTATGCTGATTTCCAGTGCCATACATTAAGAATTCCTCCTTTCCTGCACTCATTTAGCTTTCAGCAGGGACGTTCATTAGATTGGCC